>NC_056746.1:1331768041-1332015541 GCF_019279795.1 Protopterus annectens | reverse complement strand
AGCTACCATAGCCCTAACTCATGCACCCAGCAAGGCATATGTGGATGGTATTTAATGGGAAAATGTCAGAGGCAGCCTCATCACTTCCACAAAGGTCATTCCTTCCAAGCAGCCCTGTCCCACCCCCAAAGGTACGACCAGCTTACTCCTAGGAGTCAGCACTAATCAGTCTGCCTCTGAGTGGGGACAAAGTTCATTTTTCCTCTGGGACAGGTGAATGGATAATGCCCCTTCATTCCTCCCCCTCTTTGCCTGGTTCCTCCAGTGCTGGGGCTGCTAATCAAATCCCATTTGCCTGCCTTGCAAATCTGGCATAACAATGTGACCGAAAGTAAGTAAAAACCATGGTGTGAGAAGAAGCTGGGTTTGGCTATAAGGACAGGTAACTCTTGTGTGAAATACTAGAGATTTTTGTTAAGTTAAGGTAAAAATGAAAAAAATAAGAAGTGGAATTTCTGATATATTGTAAAAAATATAGAAATTTCTTGAAACAATTTGCTGGGAACATGATTTTCCCAGCCCAGCAACCATGAGGGGTATTTCTGTTTTCTGTCCTAATCCCTCCTCTTGCATCTGACATCAGAATCAGTAAGTAGGGATATTAAGGCTAAGCAATGGTAAACAATGACCACCAAACCAACCTTACAGAATAGCCAGTCCAGTGTGATGTTATGATTTGAGTTTATAGGTTGGTGCCTTTGAATATTCAATAATCTTGAAAAATTCTTAACCATACATTTAATAGAAGCTAAGCTAGAGTACTCCATTGGGAGGGAAGGGGTAATAGCACTTTGACACATTTAGAATAGGAGTCTAACTACTGAATAATGGGGGTTAAAATGCAAAATGCTGAACCACTTTTGTAGCATACAGGGATAAAGCCCTAACTCCAGCCCATAGAGTTCAGCAAGCAGCTGAGGTGACTAATGGAGCAGCAGGGGGTACACCTATCCCCCCCGCTGAGGTGACTAATGAAGCAGCGGGGGGATAGGTGTACCCATCCAGGGGTTAGGGTGCTCCTTAGTGATGCACCTCATTGGGCTATATGGTACAAAGAGGGGAGTTGCCCTCAGATGCAACCAGTGAATGTAGGGGCAGGGAAAGGGTAAAGTGGGTAGGGCATATAAATTAAACCTTCCACCAGATGTAAGCACAGATGTCTGAGCTCACAGGATGCCATTAAGATCCACAACTGGCACCAGCAATACCAGGGCAAGTCTCGGGGAGGGTAAGAGAATGCCGGTAGACCTGGCATGAATATGAGCCATTGGGGGTGGGGCTAGTATAAATGAAATCTGTGAAGAAAGACTCAAAAATTATACAAAATGATGTGTTCATGCACTGAGTAATGTATGACATCAAAATGATCAGGGTTAACGTTAAACTTAAAGCACACTTTCATATTAATTGCACTTCTGGAGCTAACTTGCAACTAACCATTCTATTAACAATTATTTGATAATCTTTTATCAGTAAAAACTGATAAAACATCAGTTAATTTGCTATTTAAGGCAAATAACCCCTTGATGGAGCAGTGAACTTTAGGCTAGGCTAAAAATAATCTAATCATAAGTAACATTAATAATTTTAAGACAAAACCTGTGTGCATTTGCTAAGTAACCCTAATATAAAATGCCCCACTCGAACATCCAAAGACATAGAAAATGGCACCAGCACCAACCACAGACAGTTTTGGGAGTAACGTCCTAAATATAGATATAACTCTTTACTTAGTAAGCTCTGGGTTCCTTTCTAAATATTGTATTACCGAATGCAAACCATCAACTGCAACTGTAGCCAGAATATCTTTTGTTGTTACTCTACAACTATGTTTGCAGTCCCCGTAATAGTCCTCACAGTGAGTCTGATACAGGTGATGATTTGCTAAGGGAGAGTCCTAAAATAATCACAGTCCAAGGGCACCTACAACACTGTTGCTGAACAGTGGATGAATTTAATACCAAGTAAATAAAGTGAAACAAGAGAAAAAGTAAATGCACGAGTCCAGGCTTCCTCTGTAAATGCATGTGTCCAGGCTTCCTCTGTAAATGCATGTGTCCAGGCTTCCTCTGTAAATGCACGAGTCCAGGCTTCCTGTGTAAATGCACGAGTCCAGGCTTCCTCTGTAAATGCATGAGTCCAGGCTTACTCTGTAATTGGTGGTACAGCTGTGATGGATGTTTTCTTCTGAGCCTCTATATATAAAACTAATACATCCTGTTAGTGGCCAAAAACATACACCTAAGAAGATTTAAGTAGTTCTATATGTATATAATGGAGACAGAGACAGGCAGGACCAAATGGATTACATACAACTAGATACTTAGGTTCATAGGTTCATAGGTGTGTGCTAGGCTAATGGCCTTGGAGCCTACATAAGCCTAGCCCAAGAAGATTCCTGATATCATGCTGCCCAAAGTTAGTTCCCAGTGTCCCTGTCAAGCAAGGTCACTGAGGTGATCCCCAGGGTGAACTTCCTAATGCCCATCCCCTCAAGATTTCTCTTAAAGAGGGCCAGTGAAGTGCTCTGCCTGACGTGAATGGGAAGTTTATTCCAGAGTATGGGAAGTCTCTGGGTTAGGAACCTGTCCCTCCAGCATGTTCTTTTTATTGTGGTAATGAGGTTAAGGTCTCTGGAGCGTGTGGCACAGAGGGATTGTGATTTATTTAGGTGTAGCATATCTAGCAGCTCTGGGTCAGACATGGCTTTGTAGGTCAAACAGAGGTCGCCTCTAAGTATAGTAGCCTGCTCAGACAGATATTGTTCTAGGTAAACCTTGACAAGAGGAGTGTAAGACCAGTAGAATGAAACCGACATTTACATTAGCTATTTTTCTGCAGTCAAAAGGGAAAAAAAATTGTAAACATATTTTTAGGTCTATTTCAAGAGATACTAGCACTACTATGTCATTCTATGGATTGTCTAGTTGATTTACTTGATATTTATAACTATACTTGAGACTATGGCCCGACTATATCAAAGTTAGCTGCGGAATGTATAGATTCACTAGTTCTGATAGCCTTGAAACTTTTAAATTCTCAGGCACCCTGTAGCTTATCTCAAACCAGAACATAGCTGGGAAAATTATGTCTTGACATAATTTTAAGAGCTTACACCTCAGGGAGTGGTTCATAGGATTAGAGGCTCATAGAAACTACAAAGCAAGCAACTCTGAAGATAGTATCTCCCTTGCCAAATAGGGAAAACATGTCAGGGTACAGATGAATTTGTGGGTGCCCATCCAACTGTCAAGGATAAGCTTGAAGAAGGCAAGAGTGTGACTTTGTTTAATATGCAGGAAGAATTTGTTCCAGAGATGGATCAACTGTTGGATGATGAATCTGTCACTCTAACATGTTTTATTTATATATATTGGTGGAGGTTCAAATCCTTGGCTTACATGTATTTTGGAGCTATTTTTCATGTGAAGCTATAAGAGATCCACTAAGGTGGGGTCATTGATGTGAAGGAATATTTGACATAAATTTACATGCTGGAATCTATAGAAGATAGAGCATATGGATAAGGTTTTTGTCTGTCTTTAAAGCTAAGGGTTTTTAGGCCAATTTTTTTTTATGAACCTTTGGATCCTTTCTATTTGCACAATATGTCTGCCAAAATATGTGTCAAAAGGGAAACCGTATCCTATAAATGGTCTATTTAGGATAGGTTACCAAGGGACAATAACATCTTTTGACCAAGATGAAATACTTTTGGTAATCAGTTGAACTAAACAGAAACATTTCTAAACTAGTATGGCAAAATGGTGGTGAAATGTGATGTAACTCTCACACAATTTCCATCAATCCATCAGTGAGGGGTGTTGTTATACAACTTTTGTTTAAGCATCAAGGGGCTGTTTGTATTAATTTCATAGTGGTGTTAAATAGCCACATTACTGAAGATCTGATGTTATCTATTTTCGCCTGGTTCAACATTTTGGTAGTGAGGTCCAATTAGATCCGACCTTGGCACCTTCTTCCAGAGCTTTGGATCTTAGGCTCTGACACCTCCTGTTCCCATAATTCCTTCCTTCTACCTAATTTATCTCAGATCTCGTTTGCTGTCTGTTCCATCCAGACATGTTTCTGAGAGCTGCTGCCAATCATTCATGATAAGTGAAAGTTTTTCAGTGTTTTCTTTCTTGTGACTACTCCCTTAAAGTTTTTTTTGTAGTATAGAATACTATAGCACTAGTGTGAGTTAATGATAATACACGTTTTGATAGTTTCGTACAAGTGTATTTTTGAATAGATCAGTGGTTAATAATGAGTTATTGATAGTCTTCTGATGTCAGAAAAACCTGCAGGTTTTAAAAAGAGTTCAGTTTGTGGACACAAGATCCCTCCCTAAGATCCACTTTCTCCCTCTGTGTACTGTTTAGGTGCTACTCGTTTACCATTTGTGCTGCCTTTGGTTTTAGAGCTATACAAGGTAGAGGTAAAAACTTATTATAAAAGGCTTGCTTCCCCCACAGACAGGGTCTTCTGCTCCTATTATGTCTTATGAGTCAAGATCAATATCAGCTTCTTCTAGCAGAGAGAAGAGAAAAGAGACAGAAAATGGGAAGACTAAAGATAAACATCGAGAAAAGAGTAAGCATTCAGAAAGAAGGTCTGAGAAAAAAAAAAGAAGTTTGACACTCCTGGGTATAGACCCCCTGAGGCAGAGGAGGGAGGACTTGAATGGATGTTACCCTAGATGCAGAGGCGTACCACATAATCAGGGTTTCTGTGGCACCTTCACCAGGAAACTCTTTCAGCACCCTTGAAGAGTTACCTGAATGCCACACTCTGGAGACAGTCAAGGGGTATTTAACTTTACTACAGGCCTGACAAAGCATTACTTCAGATTCCCAGGTGTTAAGGATAATCACCAGAGGCTATACCAATCCTTTTTTGTATCATCCAAAGAAAGGATTACAGATTTCCAATACTCCATCTGATCAGCTGGAATCTGCAGTAACAGAAGTTTCAAAGTTGCTAGAAAAAAGCCATCCAACAGGTTCCCCAGGTAAGTTAGAATTTGGTGTCTATTCCAGGCTCTTTTTGGTTCCAAAGAAGACAGGTGACCTTGGGTCAGTATTGGACCTCCACCATCTCAATCCAATTATGAGACAGAAGAAGTTCTGGATGGTCATGGTACAGTCCATACTACCTCTGTTGATGAAGGATGATTGAATGTGCTCTATAGATCTTCAGGGTGCTTATTATGATATAAAGATACATAGACAATCCAGGATATTTCTCCATTTCTGGCTTGGAGCCAGTCATTATCAGTTCAGAGCACCACCATGTGATCTCACCACAGCCTCTCCCCAGGTGTTCACCAAGATTATGGCAGGTGTAACAGCTTATCTACAACTGCAAGGGATCCATAGCTAGACAATTAACTTCTAACTGCTACTTTTATGGATCTACTACTGCAACAAGCACTACTACTCTGTCTTGTAGATCTGTTAGGGATCACAGTGAATCATGCAAAAAGCGACTTTCTCCCACTCAGCTAACAGAATTTATAGGATGTCATATCAACACAGTTTGACAGATTGCCAAACTCCCAGCAGTAAGAGTGCTGTCCTTAAGACTGGTGGCACCTCAGGTAATTCAACATCCTCAACCACAAGCAAGATTGATTCTCCATTTGTTAGGTCTGATGGTGTCTACCATTACTTTAGTTCCACTAGCGAGGTATCCAATGATCATAGAGTCTTCAACCTCTCCATGCCAAAATTCATCTCACTCAAGTCTGCAGAGACCATATAAAGTGGAGGATAATCTCTCTGTCAGTTACAGAAGGAAGGAAGACCCTTTTGTCCACCAATGTCCAAGACCACAGTAATCACTGATGCTTCCTTTCTAGGGTAGGGGGCATTTTGAGGGGAAGACAATATCCTGGAGATGACATTAGTCCTCCTAGCATTGCAGGCTTTTCAGGACTATCTCTCCAGTATCCAGATGGACAATATGTCAGTGGTATGGTACATCAACAAACAGGTGGTAACATGATTATATCCAGTTTGCCAGGCATTCATCAGAGTATGGCAATGGGCAATGTCTTTCCATCATTTCTGGTAGCAATGCACATATCTGGGACAGTGAATGTACTAGTGGACAAATTGAGCAGTTTGATCTTTTTGCGTCATGAGTGGTCTTTCAACCAGACAGTGGAAATGGAGATTTTCAGCTGCTAGGGCCAACCTTGCTACAATCTTTTTACCTCATACCTTAACAAGTGCAACAGTTACTTCACCCTCATCCCTCTACAGGGACAATCGCTGAGTTATGCCCTAGTCCACAATTGGTCCTGGGTCTCCTATATGCTTTCCCACAAATACCCCTCCTCACAAAGTTCATTCAGACACCCATGAGATGCAACACCAAGATGATCCCAATTGTTCCTTTCTGGCCCCTGGAGGTTTTGTTTCCCTTCCTTTGGCCTCATTTACTACACTCACCCTGGGTACTGGATCCAATTCTGGATCTTCTGAGTTACACATCTGGGATGCCTCTATCGATCTACAAGACCTAAAATTAACTGCATGGTTTCTCCAATTTTAATGATAGCCAGAGATGCCAGGCTGTCCTGTCCAGTGGTTCATGTAATTAGTTCTTCACAAAAACTATCAACCAAAAAGATTTATAAAAGCAAGTGGAGAATATTTTCCATCTGGACTTCATCAAAGGGGCTGGACCCCTTTCCTGCTCTTCTTCTATCAATACTGGATTTTCTTTCAGAACTTTTTCACCAAGGCTCTAGTTTTTCTACCATCAAAGTCAAATGGCTGCTGTAACCAGTTTTCACATAGGTCGCAATGATGCTTCCATTCTGCCATTGCTTTACTTAGAGTCTCTAAAGCCTTCCTCAAAGGAGCTTTCTTGCTGAGGCCTCCAATTAGGGACCAAGCTCCCCCACTGGATGTAACAATCATGCCTTCAGGCCTCAGTCATTAACTCAGAAACCCTTTGAACCAGCAGCATCAGCATCCCACTCAGGCATTATAGACAAGCTCACTAATTTAGGTATAATTTATTTGTATTTATTTATTTATTTAACATTTGTTTAGAAAGTCCGACTGGACAGAGGCCCTTTCTCAACTGAGGCCCAGCCAGAAAAGCACCATAGGTAACAGTAAATTTTAATGCATGAATTACAATCATCAATAAAGTATAAACAAAATCTAGTATACATAAGAAAACACAAATGTGTTACATCATGACAACAAAACCTAGGCTTTGAACAAAGCTAGTACTATTTGTAAAGTATGACTTATGTCAAGATATAAGGTTAAGACAGGTCATAGGAATAAAGGATTAAACATCGGGGAAGAAGTTGGATATGGTTGTGGTATACTGTGATGTATCAGAGCATTCACGAGGGGTTAGTACAGGAACATAGCCACTTATTTTTTTAAATAAGCTTTAAGTGGTTAGTGGATGAGATAGAGAGAATAGAGATAGGAAGGGAGTTCCATATATGAGATATATAGATGGAAAATAAAGATTCTCCTGCAGTGGTGTTGGCCTTGAAGATGGTGAGTAAGTTCTTATTGTTAGAGCAAAGTGGTCTGCTGGAACTGTAAGGAAGGATGACATTTTGTAATGCAGGGATTCTGGTTGGTTGTGTTACAGTTTTGTGAGTTAGAGAGAGTTTATTATAAAGAATAATGTTGGGAAGCCACGCCCCTTAAAGCTGTACAATGATGTGTTCTATAGTCAGATGCAAACAGCAATTTGATTATAGCATGCTTCTAGCTTAGATAAGTAAAAATAAAAAAGATTTTAACTGATTACTAACTTATATTTTCATTTGGAAGTTCCATAATTTTTTAGCTTTCCATATGAACTTCTTTGTTAATTTTATCTGAAGGTTTTACTTGAAAGTAGAGTGTTAAAATAATGTTATTTACGTTAAATATTTACAAATTACTTGGAAATGATTTCAAAAAGGCACTCCTTGTAAAAATGCACCTATTTAATTTGATGGTTTGAAGTAATTATAATATATTTACTTACAGGCATTAACATACAAACTGGTGGTACAGAGATAGATTATGTTATCAGTACCTATATCCGTAATATTCCAGTGCATGAGAACAGTAGATTATTGTGAGCAAAGCCTCTGACAATAATCTGTTTTGTTTTAAATGACCAACAACATCTGAATCAATACTACAGGCAGAAAACCATCCCCTTGAGGCTTCCTCCTCTAATGTACTATAAGTCACCATAAGAACAAAAAGTGTGAAGCTTTGGGAGATCCCTGTCACATCCATCAGGCCAATAATGTATGGAATAGAATCTGTGATGGTCACTAGAATAGGCTTACTCGTCTGCTTCGTTACACAATGAAATTATTTCAGGTACCTGAAGGAAAGGGATCCTCATTATGGGTGTCAGTACTTAGGATGTTGAATAATTTATTAAATTTAATAAATAGGGGCATGTGGCAGATAGTTTTGCTCAGGGATGCAGTCAAAAGATATAAAGGAAGTAAAGAATAAACTGGACAAACTAAATACCTCAGAAATAAGGTCCAACCTAATAATTTTACTGACAGGAATTAATGATCTAAAAGATCTAGAATTGGGGGAAATGAGAAAAACAAATCTGAAGTGTAGTATATCTAACAAAAAACAAGGTACTGTAGATTACTTTTGTCAGTGCTTCTGCTATTACCCTCATTTTATATTAAAAATCTCAAACACTCTTCAATTCTTGTTTCTACAGTAAAGATTTACTAGAGAGCTCTTGAACTTCAATATTATAGGAACGGATGATACACTTCATGAGAAAGCTACTATTTTTAACACAATTGAAATCGATTTGTATCACCAAGGGTCACCAAACTGGTTATATATATTTATTTATTTGAAAAACAGCAGTTGAGTATGAGGCTGAACTGAGTTCCCAAAAAATCATTAAATTACTGCTGTATAGTTCTAGGATTCTGAACAAAAGTTTTGATTAACAACCTTATTATGTTCTAGAAAAATGGATTATTAGCAGTAGTTTATGCTTTCTTCAGTACTGATATCTTCACTGATATCTCTGTGATGTCCCCACTCTGGGCCATTAATCAAGGAGCCTGAATCCTCACCACTGACACTGGAGAGAGATGTTCACTTGGAATACAAATAGATACACTTAGCATTTCCAGATACAGAGCTCTCTGAATCAAGCCCAATTTCCTTTAAGAGCACACAGGGAGCACACTCAGCCCCTGGGTCTGGGTTTCTCTTGCTGTATCTCCCCAGGTCCCCAGTAAGGCTCTCCAATGGTACAGTTGCAGAGTTAAGCACTCAGCTGAGTGCCCAAGACAAGTCCTCTGCTGCTCTCTCTGTGAAACCAGTGCTTCGTGTTCCTGATCCAAGTAGCTTACATACACATACACACACACACTGTGAGATTGGGTTTACACACACACACACACACACACACACACACACACACACACACACACACACACACACACACACACACACACACACACACACACACACACACACACACACACACACACACACACACACACACACACACACACACACCTGGGAAAAGCTAGCACAGATTTACCAGCTGTGCCCCCTCCTGTCCAAACTATAAGATGGTTATCACTGCCTCAAGGCCCTACAAAGCCAGATACCTAAGGCTCCTGTAAGGGTACCCAATTATACTGAGGGAACTTAATACTGATACCAATGGTAATGCTGACCAAGCAGTAAGGCTTTCAGGAGTGGCCAGAGCTGTCACCAAATAAATATATACAAATACTCTCATAGGTCAATATAGGGCGGCCACGGTGGTGCAGCGGTTAGCGTTGCTGCCTCACAGCAAGAGGTTCTCCAGTTTGATTCTCGGCTGGGGTGCCTTCTGTGCGGAGTCTGCAGGTCCTCCCTGTGGTCGCGTGGGTTTCCTCCGGGTGCTCCGTTTTCCTCCCACATCCCAAAGACATGCAGTAGGTGGATTGGACACTCTAAAATCGTCCCTAGGTGTGAGTGTGTGCATGTGTATGCCTTCTTTGGAAGGTTGGGTGCCAGGCTGGCAACTCGACACCGTAAAACTCCACTGCCAATCATGAGTGGACAGATGATCCGCTGTGGCGACCCCTAACCGGGAAAAGCCGAAAGAAGAAACTCTCATAAGTCAATATATTTCTCTAAAAGGACCAGCCACAGTGAAAAGTTTAAATATATTTAATAATAAATAATAAAAGAACATGAAAATACAAAATATCTCTTTATAGTAAACACCAGAGTTTCAGCCACAGGAAATATTAAAAATAACACAGCTGGAAAGATTCACACAATTACAGAAAAATTATACTTAACTATTCTTGCTATATTTTCCTAACTGATTTAGAGTATTACTATCCCTGGTCACTTACTAGCGCAAGGCAAGAGGAAGAGAGCAAGTGGTCCTTGCTGTCAAATTCAAGACAGAATACAGAATACTAATTGAAAACTCCTACTAATATCTAAATATTATTTCTGGCTTACAGAATGAAATCACACAAGTCTGATCATCTGATGCTGTTTCCTGCACTGTCCCATCACTAGAAGCAGACAGGGTTTAGTACCTATATGCTACAGTACACACTAGCCCTTTTGCTAAGTTTTACTAAAGCATCTGGAAGCCATAATACAATGAAACCATTCCACTCTTCCTACAGGAGGTACAAACTATTCTCTAGCACAGACACTGCATCTCTGTCTCCATTCAAAACTGTGGGATAGCATCTTTATGGCTTAACCCATAAAGTAATTTAACTTCAGATATATTTTAAAGTTAGCTGTACTGAGATTAACCTCTTCCTTTCCAGTATCCTTTGTTCTATGAGAGACATATACATTTCAACAATTACAATAATGCATGTACATTTCTTTTCTTTCCAGCAGTGCACACTATTGATACAGTTTAACACAAGCAACTTTACAAATACATTTTTAAACACAAGTATCTGTACAAGTCAGTCTGATATACAAATGACATATAATTCTTTACAAAATTCCAGCTAGCTGTGTTGGCATATTTTACTCACCTACTGCCCTACTTCTCCTGGCATGGGTGGAAGTACTTCCTACCGTCAAAATCTGAACCATATTTCAAAGGCTTTCAGAACATTAAGACTGAAAGAAATAGACAAACTGTTTTTATTAATGGCAGTGCATGATCTTCAGTGAGTTTAAACACTGAGGATTATGATGTTATTACTGGAAGATTTGACTTTATCCATCAGGTTATTAACATTTCAGGCTTTTACCATAGTGCAAGACTGACTACAGAGGAAAACAAAAATTGGATATGATCTTTTCCTTTTTGTATGTATCAGACAGTCACACTTCTATGTGTGAACTACACTTCCAAATTATACATTCGAAACTATTACTATATGATAACATTCATCTTAAAAAGGTGAGGTAATCTGTACAAGCCCACATTGTGAATTTCTGTACCCTTGAATTACGTAACTTGGGTCAATATTTTCACATGTTGCAGTATGCAAAGAGTTAATGTTTTGTTCACAAGTGGATTTTGGGGAAATGAGTGTATGAAAAAAGAGTAACTTCTTGTATATAAAGCATAATGCGTCTAAGGCCAATTTGCAGAAATTAATCTCAAAATGTAGAACTGGAACTCAGAGGAGGCACAGAAAAACTGTTGGATGTTGGAAAATACTGTATGACAAATGGTACCAATGTATTGAAATGTGTAGTCTAGTGGTACATAGATTCACCAACACAATATCTAAAGCATGGTTTTAGAACTAAGGACTTGAGAAACTGCTTAAGATAAAGAGGCTTCACTGCAGAATCTGTAAGTTTTACATAGCGCCATTAAATATTTTTTTGATTTAAGGCATTACAGAAAGCATTTGGTGGGCAACACAACACTAGAAGACACTTTAGCTGAAATCCTCACCAACAATCCAAAGACCATTTGCTTGTATTTGCCTTAAGTGTGTAACATCACTACTAATGATAAAATCCTAAATAACAATTTTGATTGATCAATTTATTTACCAAGACATGCTCTTTTGCATTTACTGCACTGATATCATATGAACATATCACTGAATGGAATGTGGATGTGGTTTGCCTTGCCATAACCACAGGCCTTAGTAAAATAAAAGTTAATTTTAGGCAAAAAAAAAAAAACTTTACTTGAGGGATTTTCCCTGATTACTGGCATAGCTTTGAAGAAACAAATTTCAACACCAAAAACAAATAAGTATAAAAGAATATACATAGTAGTTATCTACCTATCTATCTATCTATCTATCTATCTATCTATCTATCTATCTATCTATCTATCTATCTATCTATCTATCCAGTTAATAATATCCAAAGAGTAAATATTTTCTCTGCTGGACAAATCATAATATCCTCAATGAAACCATTATTCTGGTTGATCTAAACATTGATTGTCAAGTTACTAATTCAGATTCCCCTGCTAACACTATAAAACATTACAGTTTCTTAATAGTCTCAAAAATAGTAGTAACAGGCATTCTACACTAAAAAAAAAGTCTCAGTTCTGAAGCACACTATGAACTGCTGGCTGTTCCTTTCACCAGATTTGGGGTAAGAGAATATTTTTCATTATCTGGCATTGTTTTAAATCTCCTACACTCCAGTCTTATGTTTAAAACACTCTATTTCCTGTATGACAGCTGACTTATCATTGGGCAGCATGCATATCTGTCAACCTGAGGACATCAAAAGTAAGAGCAAAGACTTTGAAAATTAGGAACATCCAGCCAGAAAATGTTTGCATCTAATTAGCATAAGATGCGAATATCAAATAGCACATAATTTTCCCTGCTTCCAGTAGGAATGTGGGATTCTACTCAAAACATGTTGAAAATACAGAGTACCAGAACTTATGGAAACTATAAGAACCTTATCAGTGACAGTGTAAACTAAGTAGACTTTAAATGTACTGAAAAATTGTACCACAAATCATTAATTTTTGCTTCTGTAAAGAGAGGTGTAAGGTGTGTGTCCTGTTTCTTTAAATTATTGGTGCCACTAGTATGTTGGTCATGTGATGTAGTTTTTCTGTGTTCTAGACAGCTTCAAAAATCACATGTGATAAGGCAGATTCAGAAAACTGTGTGAAGTGATAAATCAAGCCTGAAAACAGGGACATGCCTCCAAAAATAGGAACATTATGCGCAGGGTAAAGCAGGCCTAAAAAAGAGGAATATTTCTCCAAAATAAGGACAGCTAAAAGGGCTGGCAGTATGTACTAAGTGGTCTGTTACAGTTTTGGTGAGAACCTCTTCAGAGCCTTTTTACAGCTTAGCTTTCTGTTGTGTTTAGCTGCTGTACTTTCTATCAGTAGCAGAAAGAAGGGAACTAGTGCCCTAGGTACAAACTGTTGGGGGGCAGTATCGGCCTATCCTGAACACTCTTCAATGCATACTGTCTTTTAAAAGTCATTATTGCATTTGCAGTAAAACAGGGCACTGTAGCACTCCCTGTGTGGTCTTAGCTGTAGCAACTGCTTGCTATATTGTAGCAAGCAGTTTGCTACAGTTTAAAAGTTAAAAAAGTCCTTTTTATTTTAGGAAAACCAGGTGTGTGTGTGTGTGTGTGTGTGTTATGTTGTGGTGTGTGTGTTTTTGTTGTGTTGTGTTGTGGTGTGTGTGTGTGTGTGTGTGTGTGTGTGTGTGTGTGTGTGTGTGTGTGTGTGTGTGTGTTACAGAGCTAACCATAAATTATATCACATCCTCATACTCACTCTCTGAGGACACTGCTGATCTGCTAGCAGATAAATTTAATTCTAACTTTACCTTATCTCTGCCCCCCCTCATATTCCCAGATCACATATCCACATCTACACACCATTCAAATCTCCCAAGAACAAGTCCTCAAAGCACTTTCCAAGACCAAAAACACTACTTCTATGGGGTCAGGTAACATACCAAACTGTTAACGAAAAATACGAATACAACAAAGACTAATAATAAAGAAACAAAAGTAATCCGTAGACTGATATCACCGTTTTCCAAAATTTATTGTAACACACTTAACGCTTTCACCCAGCCAGTCCGTGGGTTTCATCAGAGTAAAAAACTTTAAAAAACTTTTCATTTTTATACAATTCAAATCTCTCTTCAACCAATCACATATCTAATTCAATTAAATTGTGATTTGAAATCAATTAATACTTTTCCTGTTACTTTTGTTGCATTAATCTATTTAATTAAATTGAATTAAATTAACAACACGCCTCACAATAAATACAATAACCAACAATATTTCTCAGAAAATATGTACATGTAACTATGTAATTATAATAATAATACTACTAAAAACTTCCTGTGTATAACTTCATATGCACCAGCCCTGATTCATAAATACAACCTAATTTACAATAAGTAATAAATTAAATAATGTTCCATAAATATATATATCTAAAATGTATAATACTAAAAACTTCTTATACTAACAATTAATGTGTTTGTTCAATCGTATTTTTAAGTTCTAAATTGTACAATTCTTAAATATGTATGAATAAATATTAAATAAATTAAAATTTTGTATGTATTTGATTATAGTATTTTCTATTGTTGTTATTAATATGCATGTATTCTTTTATTCTGTTTACTTAATATAAAAACATGTTAAATACAATATGATTTGTTCTTTAAAATACTAGAAATGGAAATATGTTCATTGATACCAGGCATATTACTGGCATTAAGCCTGAGTTGCCATAAACATTCCTTTGTTTCCAATAGGTTATTCACATCTCCTTCCTTGTTAATATTCTCTGGGATCCTATCAATTACAAAAAATATAAACCTTTTGAAATCCAGGCATTTTGTACTATGTAAGTATAAGGAACTTGTTACCCTCTTGTTTTTAATGTCTCTATTATGTTCCATTATACGCTCTTTTAATTTCCTTATAGTTTTACCTACATAGTAGGCAGGACATGATAAACATGTTGCTAAATATACCACCATCTTAGTGTTACAGTTAGCATGACCTGGACAGCTAATAGATCTGTTAAAGTTTTGCACCATTACATAGGGACCATCATTAATAAATTTACAGGTTCTACATAACCCACATTTTTTCATTCTTGAATTCTTATATTGTCAGTCACTCTCAAAATATTCTTTTAAATTTTTCCCCCTACTAAATACAATACTGGGACTGTTACCTATGATGTTAGTAATGTCCAAATTATTATTGAATACCTTTTCCCATGTTTATTTTACTGTGTTAATAATTATACTTGTATTAATATTAAATGGTAATATTAATGCTCCTGTTTTACTAGTATTATTAGTTTTTTCACTTGTGTTTGTTGAACTTCCATACCTCAAAATAGGTGTAAAATTGTCTTTCCTTTTAACCTCGACTTCATTTTTTATTTCAGTTAATAACTGTTTTGGGTAGCCTCTGTCCAAGAACATATCAATGAGTTTGTCTATCTCGTTTTTGTAAACCATCTCATTGCTTATGATCCTAGATAGTCTTACCATTTGTCCCTTCACTAGGTTCCTTTTTTGGAAGTACGGGTGACAACTGTTAAAATGCAAAAACGAGTTAGAGTAGGTTTTCTTCTTATATATATTTGACTCTATATTTTCTTCTTTTCTCTGCAACTGAATATCCGAATATTCACAGCTGTCTTTGTGAATATTGTACGTAAATCTTAAAAAGGGAGTAGTGTTCTCCAAGAAAGTCACAAATTCCAAAACCTCTTCTTCCTTTCCCTTCCAAAAAATTATTATATCATCTAGAAACCTAAGGTATAATGTTATTTTGGACCAGAAGCTGCTTGTAAATATTTTTTGTGTCTCCCAGTTTGCTAAAACTAAATTTGCGTAAATAGGTGCACATTTTGCTCCCATGGCCACACCTGAACGTTGCCTAAAGAATTCACCTTCTAGTTGGAAATAATTATTTGTTAATACCATTTCCATCATTTCTATTAACAGTCTTCGCTTGACCATATTTAAATCACTGTGGGTCTCTAAACTTGCCTCAAACATTTTTAGGCCAAGATCATATGGTATTACCAAAAATAAATTGACTATATCAATTGTGACCATAATGGTGTCCTTGTTAATATATGACAAATGTTCCTTCACAACTTCCAAGCAATGCCAGGAGTCCCTTAGAATATGAGGTAGTTTCTTTACAACTTCTTTACAATTCACATCTATATAATGTACCATGGCTTCAAATTTAGAACGTTTTGCTGAAACTATTGGTCTAAAGGGGGGGGTTGTTCGTACTTTTGTGGATTTTCGGTATACCAAAAATAGAAGGTGTGATTGGATGTTCTACTAGCAAATAGTTATATTCCTCTTTGCTTATCACACCTTCAATCAGGTATTCATACAGTTGCCAATCAATCTTAGTATATGCTTTTACCATTTCATATCTTGAAACTCTTTCATATATATCATTGTCACTTAACATGTCCGACATTTTGTTCTGATAATCCACTTTAGTCATCACCACTACGCCACCCCCTTTATCAGGTTTCATAATTCTGTACTTATCAGATGTTGTTAATTCTTTTAAGCAAAACCTTTCGGCTGTTGTTAAATTATCCTTAAATTCACACCGTCCCCTTAGCACCTTCCTGATCTGCATATCACACAACATTTCAAATGAATAAATCACTGAATTTTGAGGTGGAATAAAAGTACTTGTTCTCTTTAAAGTAAAATTTTTTGTGTCCATCTTAATATTTTTATTGACACTTTTTGAAAAGAACATTTTTAAGTTTAATAATCTTGTATACAGTCTTAAATTAACCATAACTTTCCCAATATCAAGTTTAAAATTGGGAACATAACTAAATCCTTTTTTAAAAAGTGACACAATTGTGACAAAGGTTTATATCCGTATAATTATATACTGTAAATCCACTTTCTTTCATTATAACACAGCTAAATTCTTGATTAATATCACTGCTGTCCATCACATCCAGAAATTCAATATTTTCAACACATTTAGAAAAAAATAAATCATTATACATAGTGTTGTCAAATGAATCCTTCTCTTTTTCTACGTACTCATTCTGTGTTATATCAATATCAGACAATGTGTTCATTTCTTTCTCAAACTGCCTACTGGCCAGGCTGAAACAGGACCTGCCAAGCCCCTACAGAATTTATTCAATATCGTTCTCCAAGTAGGCTTTGTGTGAGCTGAACTGAGGACTGCAATTGACATTGTCATGAACAAAGGTGGGCACATCAATTGACCTGGGTAATTATAGACCAATAATTCTGACCAGCTTCATCTGTAAAGCTATGTAGGAGATCATTATGGAATTAATAAATAAGATCATAGGTAACCTACAAACTCTTGACGGAAGGGTAGATCCTGCCTGCTTAACCTGCTCGACTTCTTGGAAAAGGTTACTGAAGCAATGGATGATGGAAAATCAGTACACACCTCATATCTAGACCTTGCAAAGGTATTCAGCACCATCCCACTCTCAGGTGTGTAAATAAGCTTTCCCAGCTAAACGTGAATCCCTATGTAACTCTTTGAGTATCAAAATGGCTCACATATATTACCGAGAAAAGTAGGGTAGGTGCCTCTTTGTCATTTATTTTTTGGAGGAAATAGTTAATGTTAAAGGTTTATGGCAAACCCAGTTTGTAGATGACTGTAAACTTGGTGCCACCATAAAGTCTTCAGTGGACACCAATATCCTCAAAAAGGGTGTTCCAAAATAAATAGCTAGTGCCATAACCAAATAATGTATAATAGTCTCCTAAGGCAAGCATGGCATTGCATCCCCTGTAACCCATGAAAATCGATCAGGCAGTTAGGGATCTGGAAATCTAAGTGGACAACAAACTGTCTTTCAATTACCAAGTACTCGCTATTATAAGAAAGTCCTTTTTCACTATGCAGCTTATTAGTAAGGGTATGGTGTCTAGGTCCAGTGATGTAATCATTCCACTGTATTCGTCATTTATTAGGTCAATAATTAAGTATAATGCCCCCTTTGGTATGTACCTGTCCAAACACTTAACACAACTTGAATGACTACAGCACTCTCTCACCAAGGAAATTGAGGACCTAAGTCATAAAAACTACACTGACCATCTCAGAACCTTGTCTCTTTTCTCAGCATCATGCAGGTTATTGAGGGGCAATGCCTTTCTCACTTACAGACCATGAAGAGACCTTATCCTTTGAGATCTACTGCATATCCACAAGTCCAATGGTGGCATATGCATCCATTAACACTCCTTTTCCAATCATTTTGACTGTCGTCTTGTCCCCCCCCCCAAACACACACACCATTGTGTAACACTAGCAGTCTCAGTCTCTCAACAGGTGGCACACTTGGCTGTGCATTTCATTCCCCACCTAGTAGATGGATTAATTGTCCAGTACTGACACTGTAGTGCTGCATGTCTACTCCTGAGTGTGCTGTTCTTTAGATGAGATGTTTACATAAGGCCCCATCTGCCAGAGTTGGTTGTTGCACAGGTGGATGTAAAAGCTCCCATGTCATTTATCTAAAAAGGAGTAGGGAAGTTTCCAGGTACCCTGGCCAAATTTTCCCTAGTCAATATGAATGCCACCTGTGGTGTCCCCTGAAAAGAGGCCATTAGCCTAGTAGGACTAACCTGGTCAACAAAATATACATACATAAGTATAGAAATACAATTGTGGGTTTCAATAATAAATCTTTTTCTATGTACCTGAAGCTTGCAGTTGGGCTCTGGATTTATTATATAGGAATGGTTTACATAGCTTGGAGCAGGAGCTATGCTTTTTAAACTTTGCTCTGTACCAAAGACCATGCAGACAGTTTTAGCACTGTGGTTAGTAAGCTTGGTCTGTCAGCCTTTTAAACTGATTGATGTGATTTCCCAGGAGAGAAGATGACATGATAATCTGCACACACTATAAACTTGGGATGACCTGAGCTGTGCTACCAGGTCATTAATGTAAGGCAGGCCCACCCTCTTATGATGTCCTGCTATGCACCATTTCAGACTTACAACACTGAGTATTTGTATGAATGATTCACAGTAGGATCATTGACCCTGCAAGTACATTGTCCAATTCCTTATAATAAGGGTAGGCTCCTCAGCATATGATGTTTCCTCTAGTACCGTACTTTTAAAGCTTATATTGTAGTTTTACAGTGAGAGTGTGTGTGTGTGTGTGTGTGTGTGTGTGTGTGTGTGTGGGAGGGGGGGTGGTGGTCTGCATAGGGAAAACAAAATGAGGCCAGTGACAAGTCCCAGAAGAGTTTGGTGTTCAGTGTATGTATCTCAGAGTACACTTTTCCTAAAAAGCTCCCAAACACCCTTTCAGAGGGCTATCATTGCTATTAAGTTTTCAGCTGCTTGAAGTTCATAGGTTAGTAGTAGGCCAGCTGCTATTGCAGGCCATTTTAAGCTTAGCCAATTATCTTGCTTGAGACTCAAGTCTTGCTCCTTGTATCTGGAAGGTAAACACGTTAACCACTATGCCAACCCCCGACCAAGCTGGTTAGCTTAATCATTGTATATTTAACTGAGAGTACTTCAAAATAAGCTGCTTTGGGCTTTACAGGCTGCAACTTTGCTTGGAAAAGAAACAGGATAATTTTTGTTTAATTACTTATCAAACAGTTTTGATTTTTGTTCCTTAAAAAGTTCTTTAAAAATCATATTTCTAATAATATATATATATATATATATATATATATATATATATATATATATATATATATATATATATATACATACACATGTTGTGTATGTTGTTTATCAGTGATAAAAGCACAGAATGTGAGCTGATATGCTGATATTCTAAATTTTATAACAATATCAGAAAACCTTTACAATAACTATACAGAAAAAAAATAAATTAATTTATCATGACATATTTCTTATAATTGATACCCGAGTGTGTGCAACCTTCTGTTAAAGTTTGTTTCTTCTGCCCATCTTTGGTCAAGTCATGTGTTTCCTAAACATTGTGTCATACCCTTGCGCTTCTACTGGCTAGACTAACCAGAATACAACTTTCATGGGTTTGTTTTTCTTTCAAAGTAATACTGAAATCTCCAAATAATATAATCCATAAGGTAAACAGAGAAAGCTGCAATATTCATACTGTGTTCAGAAATTAAGAATGTTTTTTTTAAACCTATCTTCCAGGCTTGACTCTATTGGATTTTATGTGTATGTGTGTGTATACATGCACAGCGCATACGGGTCTACTTCAGATAGTCACACAGCCATAACATTGACACGCATATGGCCAAGACAAAAACATTGTTTCTTCACAACATCGAACTTGCAATAAAAATTTTTTTGCTCCAGCAGGGGGGTACACCCCCCCTGCACCCCTACACCCCACTACTTAAATATACCAACTCAGAGATCACACTTACATTGAAGTGAATGGGAAATTTTCCCTAAGGCAATCTCCATGCAAATGGCTTGATGTGAAGAAACAATGTTTTCATCTTGGCCATATGCGGTTCGACGTTTGACGATCTGAAGGGAACACACGCACACCCTTCTGTTTAAAAATAAAATTGTACACCTTCCAAGATTCCCTAAGTATCATAAGATGGCACTCTGTTTGCTATTACAGAATGTTACAAATCTGTATTAATACATGGTTGCATCATTTTCTGTTTTGTTTAAATAAACCTTTTTTTCAGCTTGCTTCATCAAAAGAAACTAACACTTAATACCCATATGCCATTTTTCCCAGCAGTGTACCCTTTACAACATCTGAAACAGTTTTCACAGCCTTTGAAATCTTGCCTGAAAACTTTACTGTTAGTCTTGTTTCCAGACTGTAGGGTACAAAGTTTGAAACTATGCTATTTACTCTGAAACCAGTGCCTTCCTGACAATTCAGTAGCCTTTATCAGGCTGCCATATGCCTTGTACAAATAGGAAGAAAGCATTTTCAGCCATGCATGTTTGTCAATCAAGAGAACAAATATGTTCTAAATTGTAAGAAATGCAAACAAAGGTGAAAATGCTTCTGGTACTTCAGATAAGTAGTAAATCAATGACTTGTAACAGAAGTTTTGAAATATACTTAGCTACATATAGAATCCACTCACAAGCGTTTTTCAGTTTATATAGCTCATGAAGGATATAAATGCAGTCTTACATTAGAAAAGCAAGTTACCACAAACAATCTGAAATTGCTTGGTGGTGATTTAAGAAAAGTTTCATTTCTTAATTACAAGATTTGGTGGTGCTTTTGCAGACTTTATGTCTGGACTTGTTTTGGACTCAGAACTTCTTAATTCTGGTTCTGTTTACCTTTCTGAAACCTTCTGAGCAGTGTTTGGTCAGACTACGTTAATATGTCATTTTGTTTGACAAATTTTAAATTCCAAACATGTAAGACTATGTGCTTTTAGACTTGGGCTGTAATTTTATTTTGCTCATTTTTGGAAAGTTACTTTGATTACTTGTTTTGATAATTTGTGAAGTGATAAGAGGGAAAAACTTGAAAATACAAATTGATTGACCAAATGGTTTCGTACTATGTGCAGCATATGCCACAAACCAGTAAAAGCTGTCAAACAGAATCTTATGTTTATAAACTTTCAGTCTCCAGTTAAAAGGTGGGTTTTTTAATTATGAATTAACTGGATAAGTAAACTTGATGATTTTGAACCTCTTGCATGCATGACTCAGGGTACAATTGCAAGAGTAAGTGGCATATCTCATCAGACACTTTGCAGTAGCCATTTAAATCAGCATGTCTTTGGGATATGAGAGGAAGCTGGAAAACCTGGATAATATCTGCACATGCATTGGATGAGCATTCCGATACCACACAGACACTACATAGAGTTCAGTACTGAATGCTGGAGCTGTGCAAACTAATGAGCCAGAGCACATCCATACCAAACCACTGAGCCACACCTCCCTATCAAACCACCGAGCCACAACATCTCCCTATCAAACTAACAAGTGTCAGCACCTCCCTATCAAACCACTGAGCCTCAGCACCTCCTTATCAAACCACTGTACCACAACACCTCCCTGTCAAACCAACGAGTCATAACATCTCCCTATCAAACCACTGAGCCACAGTATCTCCCTATCAAACTAACAAGTGTCAGCACCTCCCTATCAAACCACTGAGCCTCAGCACCTCCTTATCAAACCACTGTACCACAACACCTCCCTGTCAAACCAATGAGTCATAACATCTCCCTATCAAACCACTAAGCCACAGTATCTCCCTATCAAACTAACAAGTGTCAACACCTCCCTATCAAACCAATGAGCCACAGCATCTCCCCATCAAACTAACAAGTGTCAGCACCTCCCTATCAAACCACTGAGCCTCAGCACCTCCTTATCAAACCACTGTATCACAACTCTCTGTCAAACCAATGAGTCATAACATCTCCCTATCAAACCACTGAGCCACAGCATCTCCCTATCAAACTAACAAGTGTCAGCACCTCCCTATCAAACCATTGAGCCTCAGCACCTCCTTATCAAACCACTGTACCACAACACCTCCCTGTCAAACCAATGAGTCATAACATCTCCCTATCAAACCACTGAGCCACAGTATCTCCCTATCAAACTAACAAGTGTCAACACCTCCTTACCAAACCACTGAGCCTCAGCACCTCCTTATCAAACCACTGTATCACAACACCTCCTTAACAAACCACTGAGCCTCAGCACCTCCCTATCAAACCACTGTATCACATCACCTCCTTACTAAACCACCGAGACTCAGCACCTCCCTAACAAACCACTGTACCACAACATCTCCTTACCAAACCACTGAGCCTCAGCACCTCCCTATCAAACCACTGTACCACAACACCTCCTTACCAAACCACTGAGCCTCAGAACTTCCCTACCAAACCACTGAGGCACATCACCTCCCTATCAAACCAATTAGTCATAACACCTCCCTATCAAACCACTGAGCCTCAGCACCTCCCTATCAAACCACTGTACCACAACACCTCTTTACCAAACCACTGAGCCTCAGCACCTCCCTGTCAAACCACTGAACCCCATCAACTCTTCACTTCTGAGCAGTGGTATAGCTAGGGTGGGGTAATGTTGGCAGCAGCTAGGTAAAAAGTGTTAGGGAACACGATCAGCAGATGCCAATCTGATCACTCTTCAGTGCGTTTGCAGTTCGAACTGATGCTCTTTAGTGCTCCGTGTGCGGCATAAACTGTAGCAGCTGCTTGTTACAAATGTAGTAAGCAGTCTGCTACAGTTTAAAATGAACAAAGTTTATTTTTTTCTTTTGTTTTTACAATTCTTTAGCAAATATCATGAACAATAGACCTGTTTATGTCTTTACACGAGGAGCCAGGTCAGGGAGATGAATGGCACGAAGTACCAGAACAGGTAATTAATAGGCTGTTCATCTGTGAGGAGTTTTGAAAACCTATCCATCCATTCACATGAAGTTTTTTGCCCTTGTAATCTGAGTATGAATAACTCAGAGCTGGACAGAGCATTTACATGTTATCCTTATCAATAAGAAACAAAAATACTAAACCAGGGATGAATTTGTGGTTTATTATCCTTTCATTCGGATTCAGTTTGACTAGAGAAAGAGAAGTAGTTTGTTTTATGTGGTAAGGATGATGGTTGCAAAAAAGAGCTAATTTCTGTGATATGTATCCATCCCTCCAACATGTTTGATTTATGTTGCAGAAGAAAAGATCTCTTGAGTGGATGCTTATGCCACCATTGTACTTGTGGATATGTAGTAGATCAGACAGGATAGTGTCTGTTGTGCCTCTGAAATCAAGATAGATATCACCCCTCAGAAGTTTGTATGTTGCTGTTGTGTCTTTCGGCTTTTCCCGGTTAGGGGTCGCCACAGTGGAACTCCGATCCGCTAATGATTGGTAGTTGATTTTTACGTGCTGAGTTACCAACCCAGGGGTTGGGAGGGTGGCCTAATGGTGAAGGTGTTTGCCTTACAAACACAAGGTGCAGGGTTTGAGTCTCACAAGGGATAATTGGCTAGGCTTAAAATGGCTCGCAAGGGCAGTTAGCTTAGTACTAACCTATTAACCTATTATAACCTATTAACCCTGACACACAACCTTCAATGAATGTACGCCTATTCATGCATGTCTCCACGCAGAAGACGTTCTAGCTGAGAATCGAACCGGACAGCATCTTATTGTGAGGTGACAACACTACTGCAGCACCACCACCGAAGCTTGTATGATAATGCAAAAAGGGACAAGGCTTTGAGATGGTCAATTTAGTTTTTTTAAGATTTAGGCCCTTGATTTTCCTGGTGAGAAAGTATTGTGGTCATTCAAGTTGTGTGAAATATTTAAACAGATACCAGTCAAAGGGGTCCTTATACTCAATGATAAACCTAATATGTGCCAAATATAGTAGAATGATCTCATCCCTTGGACGCAGACTCCATATCTTTGCTAATAAGCTGTGTAATGTAAAAGGACTTTTGTACAATACTGGATACATGGCGAGTGAAGGACAGTTTGTTGTCCATGTAGGTTCCCAGGTCCCTTACTACTGGATCAGTTTTCACAGGTGTGTTGCCAATGTGATAGCTACAGGGGGACATCATGCTTGTTAAAGGAGACTATTATAATTTTTTTGGCATTTAGTTTTTGTCCATGATTACAGCACTCACTATATGGTTGGGAAAGGCCTTCTTGCAGTATCTTGATGTCCTCAGGAGGATTTACGATGGCACCAAGTTTAGAGTCATCTGCAAACCTTTTACATTAGCTTTGACCTCTGAGAAGTAAATGCTAAAGAAGTGTGTTCCAAAGACTGAACCATGCATGCACCACTAGTGATAGGTCTGAGGTCCATTGCAGAATGTAGAGCTGCCGACCCTTATCTCCTGTGTTCTATTTGTGAGCCAGTTTGCTATCCAATGAGTTATGTATGGGTTAATATTTAGTTGGGAGAGCTTATCAACAATACCTGAGTGTGGGATGGCATTGAATATATTTGCAAGGTCTAGATATGTGATGTGAACTGATTTTCTGTTATCCATTGCTTTAGTAACTTTTTCAAAGATGCACACCAGGTTAAGCATACAGGATTGGTCCTTGACAAAACTGAACTGGCTTGGGTCAACGGTTTGTGGGTTACCTATGTCCTTATTTATTAATTCTATAATGATCTTCTCTGTAGAATTATAGATGAGACTTGTTGTGTTGATGCCCAACTGTTGTGCAGGGGGGGGGGGTGACTGTTGTTGCCATCAATTCAGGAGACATAAAGCTTGTTTGGAGACTGATATTAAATATACCTCTGTATGGAGGTTGACAGGTCCTTTTTTCTGGCTGGTCATTATGCAGCCTGGTATATTATCCAGCCCCATAGAAGCAGTGTTCTTGGCCTTGGGAAGTGCTTTGAAGACAGCAGCTGTAGATGCAGATATGTGATGTCATAAGTAGACTGGCTAAGTCTTCAGGGTCTGAGTATGTGTTGCCATTTACTATTAGCTCTGCACAATACATACATTGCTTATGAGGTATCTAACATAGCTAAAGAAGGCTTTATGGCTGTCTTTTGATGGGTGGCTATTTTAAACTCATATCTATCTTTGGTTGATTTGATCAGGGACCAGAATTCCTTGTTATGTTTAGCAAGTGTTTCTGGCATAGTAATAGCTACATTTATTACTGCATGCAATGAGAATTATTTTTTTATTGTACAGCCTGTTTATACTTCAGTTCCATAATAGGGGTTTATTTTTAAATTTGGTATTGTATTTGCTTTGGAGGGAAGAAATGCATCTGTGGAGCTAATCGCATCCCCACCACCATCATCATTAAACCCCCTTTTTTCCCATTTTTTACATGAGGTTGGGGTGTCCTGTCAACTGTCACCATCTTTCTCAATTCAGTGCCACTCTCCTGCCTTCTTCCATACTCATGCCTGACTGTCACAGGTCTTCTGTCACACAGTCCATCGACCTCTTTGCTGGATGCTGTTGTTTGCTGTAGCTTTCTTCCTGTCTGTCCCAAATCTTCTTCACTAGATTCTTTTCTGCTTTCCTATACATGCGCCCAAACCACCATAATCTGTTCTCTTTGACCTTTTCTGCAAATGGAGCTACTTTGGCTTCTGCTGTGATGTCTTCATTCCTTGGCGTCTGCTGTGATGTCTTCATTCCTTTGTCTGTCCCACAGTGTGCATCCTACCAGCCTTCTCAGTCACTTCATTTCCATCACCTCAAGCTTCCGCAGCTGCTCTGCCTTTACTGCTCAGGTTTCTGTACCATACAGTAGTTAGAGCTACGTTTTGGTTTTGTTTTGTGCACCTTACTTTTCAGCTCCTTTGGCATTCTTCTGTCACATAATCAACAGAACGAGGTCCTTGTCAGCAGAAACCACACAATCAATAAAATCCTTAACGCGTTTTATTGTAGCAACAAAGCGTTTTCGCCACAGCAATCCGTGGCTTCTTCAGAGGAATAAACATCTAAAACAGCACACTCCATTCATATCAGGAAATTCAGGAAGTGACATCTTCCAATTTCCTGAAAGCAGCAACCACTTTTTTAAAAAAGTATATCATATGAATGTGATATACAACACAAAACACTACAAAACATGTTATTAATTAATACAACAGCCTGTATGTAAACTTTATATGAAAAACATGGGTGAAATAAAACTTATAAAAAAATCTAAATATAAATAAAAAATTTTTGACAGTTAAAACTGCACCTTTTTATTTCGTTTATGTATTTATTTGTTTACAGGACCAGCTATCCTAGTAGAAATACCAATAAGTATGTATATATTTAACTACAATTGCAAGCTACTAAACTAACTTTTTTTGCACACTAATAGTATCCTCAAAACATCCTGTCTTGTACCTATGCAAACCAATTTTAACCCTATAATGTAAAGAACCCATTTTATTGTCCTTTTAATACTGGTGGTGGGTGTTTCAAACTATGGTGTTTCCATATGTTCTTGTAACTATAATAAAGGCGACAAACCCTACCCTGTTTTCATAAAGAAAACTAAAAAAAGTTTTACTTATAAACTACCTAAAGTAACTTTTTAATTTCAGTACAGGAGCTATATTGCAGTTGCTGTTCAACCCAGGATGCCTAAACGCATCGAGGCGTAACTGCCATTCTAGCTCCCTATTTTCCAAAATTAATGAAAAAGTATGCTATAATGTATGCTATTAAAAACAATAAGGGCGAAAATGCACTGGCAAAACATATAGGTTTAAATCCAGGTCACAGCTTCCAATTTATGGCCATTGACCATGTACCATTAAAGACTAGGGGAGGCCCTTTTTCATTAATTTTGGAAAATAGGGAGCTAGAATGGCAGTTACGCCTCGATGCGTTTAGGCATCCTGGGTTGAACAGCAACTGCAATATAGCTCCTGTACCGAAATTAAAAAGTTACTTTAGGTAGTTTATAAGTAAAACTTTTTTTAGTTTTCTTTATGAAAATAGGGTAGGGTTTGTCGCCTTTATTATAGTTACAAGAACATATGGAAACACCATAGTTTGAAACACCCACCACCAGTATTAAAAGGACAATAAAATGGGTTCTTTACATTATAGGGTTAAAATTGGTTTGCATAGGTACAAGACAGGATGTTTTGAGGATACTATTAGTGTGCAAAAAAAGTTAAGTTTAGTAGCTTGCAATTGTAGTTAAATACACACATATTTATAGGTATTTCTACTAGGATAGCTGGTCCTGTGAAAATAAATAAATAAATAAATAAATAAAAAAGGTGCAGTTTTAACTGTTAAAATTTTTACTTATACTTAGATTTATTTTATAAGTTTTATTTCACACATGTTTTTTATATAAAGTTTACATACAGGCTGTTGTATTAATTAATAACATGTTTTGTAGTGCTTTGTGTTGTATATTACATTCATATTATATATTTTTTTAAAAAAGCGGTTGCTGCTTTCAGGAAATTGGAAGATGTCACTTCCTGAATTTCCTGATATGAATGGAGTGTGCTGTTTTAGATGTTTATTCCTCTGAAGAAGCCACGGACTGCTGTGGCGAAAACGCTTTGTTGCTACAATAAAACGCGTTAAGGATCTTATTGATTGTGTGGTTTCTGCTGACAAGGACCTCGTTCTGTTGATTATTCTTCTGTCACATACTAAACCTGACAATCTGTGCCAGTTGGTTGCAGCCCCTCTGATTCTATCTTTGACCTCCTCATTCAGAGTCAAAGCTGTTAACCTGTTCCACTATGTTCCCTTCTATCTCTATTCTCAGCTTCTTCTGATTCCCCAGTTTGCTGCCATTATCACCATCTTATCTACGCTTTGTTTCATATCATGTGCCTTCAGTACTGCATTCCATTCCCCTGTCCTTTGCTGATGTTCTTGCTCAGAGTCTGTCTGCAATAATCACATTGTCTTCATACAGCCACATGTGAATTGAATTTGGTGGTAAAGAGTTCCACATATGCTGAGGAGTCATCATGTTGTGGGGGGGGGGGGTTGAATTTAGCCAAGACATCACATCATTCGGTTTTTGGATATTAACATTTACATAATGTCTGAATTTGAAGATCTGTCTGACTTCAGTCTTATGGTGAATATGGGTACTTTTTGGTCTAGTTTGATGAGGGGGGAAGTTATAACTGGTGGGGAACAGAGCTGTCCTATATTGGTAAGGACCAATTGTAGGATTTTATCTCCCCTGGCTGGGGTGTGGACTAAATTGTCCAGAGAGTTTGTATTTATGAAGTTCAGAAATCTTTGGGCATAGATGTCAGGAGATGTATATGTCTCCCAGTTGATGGATGGGTAGGTGAACTCCTCTAGGAGAATGGTGTTTGGCATAATGTGCAGGGACTACATACCAGTCAGGTAGGAGGTATGGGCCAATGGGGGAATGGGGAATCTTGTAGTTTGCCATGATGTTATATGAGGCTTTGTTAATGGTAAGTAGGACATGGAAAAGTTATAGGTCATTATCCTGTCCGACTAGCCTAGAAGTAACATTTTGTTTTACGAATATAGAGACACTGCCACCTTTAATACCTTCATATAGAGTGGTGGGTCTGAACACATAGTAGGTATTGAAACCCTGCACTTATGGGATGCTGTCTTCTGCCATGTCTCCACAATAATGCATATATCTGTGTATTCCAGGGTAAGCTGTGTCTGTAGGAAGTGGAGTTTTTTTATTGATCCTCCTAGCATAGATCAACAATACTTTTATGATATCCAAGTGCAGTTTTGTTAAGTTGCAAAGTTGGAAGCTTTTGAAAACTGATGATGCCTAAGAAATAGACTATGTGGGTAAACAAGGGTTCTAGCCTATATATGAAAGCAATGTACTTGTGGTAGTGGAAGATGAGTAACCAACCCAAGTTTATTCATGTAAAGTTACCAGTTTCATTCCCAAATATTAGAACTTCATCAGAACAACAAAGTACTAACACAACTAACTTATATAGCAACACCCCATCACATGAATTTAAAACATCCAATCAAAATTTAAAAACAATTATAAACAGTATAATGACTTAATTTTAAAACAGGATTAATAGAATAGGCTTAATTTATCCCTGAGTATACAGTAGCATCTAATAAACCCTGCCATTTAAATTGACAAACTTATAAATGTTCCTTGTTACCTACCCCTGAAGATTCTATTTTACCTCTTCAGTAACGAAAAACTTAAAATAATAGTAATGAAAACATGCTATATGCTTATGAAAAGCATTAATATATCTCTCTTTCTTGATGTCCAGGAGGTGCTCATATACATGGCCACAAAATTTCCGGGTGGTCTTCTCCACATAAAAGGCAGCACATAATTGGCATTGGGCTAAATAGACCGCAGCCCTCGTATAACATGTAAAATGGCCATGTATCTTGTAAGGGGTCTACTACTAATTACCGACACGATGATTCCCCGACGGAAAACTCCCCGACGCCAGATGACCGACATCACACAAACCCGACAACGCAAAACACCGAACACCATTACACCGAACACCATTACACCGACACACGGAACGTAAACAACACGCGACACTACATAGCATACACACTAGCCCTGACCTAAACCCTAACCCTAAGGTCCGACACTATCGCACACTTCACCTACCTGCACCCTAACCCTAACTCACTTAACCCACCCCTAGCCCAAGCTCCGACACTAACGCACACATCACCTACCTGCACCCTAACCCTAACTCACTTAACCCACCCCTAGCCCAAGCTCCGACACTAACGCACACATCACCTACCTGCACCCTAACCCTAACTCACTTAACCCGTCCCTAAACTACAGTCCCTCACTAGCACACACTTACCTTACCCGAACCATACCTCCGAACGACACACTCACCTTTCCCACAGCCTAACCCGACATCCCACAATCTCGAGCACTTACCTGACCTGCCCGGATCGCATTATCAGACACTTGTCAAGGCTTCACGAGAGACATTCCCTTGTCGTTCTTCTGTCGGCAAACAAGGGTTCTAGCCTATATATGAAAGCAATGTACTTGTGGTAGTGGAAGATGAGTAGTAGACCCATATGGGTCTATTCACTAAAGTTACCAGTTTCATTCCCAAAAACTTACGCCAGATGACTTCATCAGAACAACAACGCACTAACACACCGAACACCATTACACCAACACCATTACACCGACACACGAATTTAAAACAACCACACTACATAGCATACACACTAGCCCTGACCTAAACCCTAACCCTAAGGACTTAATTTTAACCTACCTGCACCCTAACCCTAACTCACTTAACCCACCCCTAGCTCCGACACTAACGCATCACATCACCTACCTGCACCCTAACCCTGCCACTTAACCCACCCCTAGCTCGACACTTAACGCACACATCACCTACCTGCACCTACCCTAACTCACTTACCCGTCCCTAAACTACAGTCCTCACTAGCACACACTTACCTTACCCAACCATACCTCCGTAACGAACACACACTCACCTTTCCCACAGCCTAACCCGACATCCCACAATCTCGAGCACTTACCTGACCGCCTCCAGGAGGTGCTCATATACTGTCATGGCCACATTCCCTTGTCAGTCTTTCCGCTGTCGGCAAATCACCCTGTCGGTACACTTACCTGTCGGTCATCTGGCGTCGGTGAGTTTTCCGTCGGGGAATCGTCGTTTCGGGCATTAGTAGTAGACCCCTTGTAAGTTATACCATTAATACAAAAGTCTTTCCTTACCAATATATTAGGATATTGTGAACATCTCCCACACATAAAAGTCCAATGCTTTTTTGAAATTGAAACCCTTTGTGCTTTATGAGATTCTAAATAATTCTTAAAAGTTATATCTCTTCTAAAGGCTATCTAAGGCTCATCACCCAATCTACTCTTGAGCTCACTATGAGATAAAACAATTCTCCAATTTTTCTTGATACTATTGACAATAACACCACTATTCAATGTAAAGGGGGAAATAAATTTTATCTTTCTATTAGTGACCATAATTTGTGTATCCCTATTGTAATTATTGCTGACCATATTGATATTACAATTTAAAATAGCATCGTAGACACCCTTTCTGTTTTGGCCACAACTTCGTCCCTTATTTCAGCTAAAAATTCAGAAGGATATCCTCTCCTAAGAAACACATTAAAAAAACTTCACATTTGCACATAAATGTCTCTTATTCAGTACTCATGAGAGCCCACCTGATGGTTGGTTCCTGGTTTATCTGTATATGAAAGCCATGGGGGATAGGTGCATCCATGCCAAAGCAGCTACAACTGTCTACTATCTTCTCCTTGACTGATATATATATATATATATATATATATATATATATATATATATATATATATATATATATATAAACGCCAGAGGCTAAGCCAGGTTTTGAAGTCAGTGATATTGTGTTCGTTTTGTGGTATCATTCTTGGTGATGGTAAAATGCTGCCCAAGGCTAGGTTCATACCTGCCTCAGTCATGTACTCCAAGAGCTCCATCATGTCTATCTTCATATATTCCGGGGAGGTATTTCTCTGGTCATTTGCTCCCACATGTATAATGAATGTTACACATGTGCTTGTGGTGCAAGGACTTGAGACCATGTGTGATGAGGTGAATCCTGACACCCACTATGCAACTGAGCGTGACTTTCTTCTTACTCAGTCTGCTGAAGTGTGCATCAGTGTGTCTCGCTATAGAGTCACCCAAGACTAGGATGTCAGATTTGATGGAAGTTTGTCTTAGAGGCTTTGGAGTTCAGACACTGTGAATCATAGATATTTTTCATGGTGGGTGCCACCTGAGGTGAGTGTTTGTGTGGTGCTGAGGGTACTTGTTTCTTAGATTACATTTAGGAGGCTTTATGGTTTAGGTAGGTTACCTTTAAGAGCCTCAGCATAGGTAGATCTATGCAATTTGTCTGTGGTCTGTATGATAGTTATAATGTGGTGTTGTGTGTTACTGACAGCCTGTTTGCTGTTTGTAGTGGCTTTATGTGAGATATTTGCCTCTAGTAACATTGTATAACTAAGTCTCTCACAGATTGTGGCAGTGTGTTTAAATAGTAGGTAACTGTTTGAAAACATGGGACAATTGCTACATTGTCTCGGGATGACCATTTGACCCAAGCTAGCTGCAGAGGCAGTTGCAAAATGCAAATCCATGGTTCCAGTTGCTTTGTAATATTGGCTGAAGGAGAAGTAGCTAATTTGAGAGTTTGGGGTAGACGACTGTAACTGCTGTTTGGTTGCGGAAACAGTGCTGGTCTCAACACAGCTGCACATTGCTAACAATCACTGATGCATTGCTCCTGCTCTTACCAGAATTAAAGAGTATTATTAGTGCCAAGCTGCTTCCTAATAAGTAGTTGTGAACTAAATGCTGCTGGGTTCAGTACACTTGCTATAGTCTTCTTGTGGTAGATAACATGTATAGAACCTACTACAGATGGATGCAGCAGAAATCCAAGCTACACAAAGGCCACTGAAGATGTTTTCACCAAAACTGCTGCAGACCACTCAGTGAAGTCCCGTACACACTGCTTAATATGACACCAGCTGGAATCAATGCTCCTCTACTCCTTCTCTCATGAGAGGCAAAGCAGTAGCATTAATTCCATGCTAGTTCATAAGGGGAAACTCTCAGGCTTTCCAGTGATTAGTAATCACAAGGAAGGTCAATAAATAATGCCCCTCTGCTCCTTCTCTTACTAGGAGCAAACCAGAAACACTAATCCTAAGCTAATCTCTGAAAAGCAGATGTTCTTCGTGTTTCACTGTTGCAGTCATCACATTTGGGTTATCCCTACCAGGGTAGCCCTCAGCTGGCCAGAAATAGCAGAGGCTTAGTATTTCTGCGTCAGCTGCTGTCACTTCAGGACTGACATCATGTCATCAGTAGTATAATGTAAAGTGTCCGATGCCTTTACATCAGTCTTTCTTGCTGAGGAGCCCAAAGCAGAAGCAGTTCGCTTGAGTGCCGGAAGACCGCTACCTGAGTTTCGTCTTCCGAATTGAAGCTGAAGTCTTTTAAAGCTAAGTACCCCATTGGGGATCCTTTCTTCTTGCTCTAACCAATGTCAAAAAAAATTAACAATTGTCTCACCTGTGGAACGCAAATACCACACCAAGACTTTCATTCTTATTGCGTCACTTGCTTAGGCCCAGACCACGACGTCCCTCGCTGTTGCTTTTGTGCTTTGTTCAACACCAGAACTATACATCGTTGGGCCCTTATTCTAGCTAAATATTTTCACTCACAGTCCTTGAGTACTGATATGGCTTCAGTAAGCCATCTGACAGCAGATCTTCTGAAAAAAATGTAAGGATTAAGAAAGAGACAGACAGCACAGGTCCAAACCTACTGACAACACTTCCGTTAAGCTAGTCGTCAGTTCTCCGTTACTCAGTGAGGTGCTTTCTCAGCCCCTGATGCCCGCTTCTGTGGATTCGCAGGCCGCTACTGAGACCCGTTTGGAGTCTGGAATGCCATAAAACTCTTCTTCGACTAAGACTCCTGTGGTTGTCTCTACCTTGGATGGTTCCAGAGCCACTGAGCAGGCACTGGCTTCCAAGGAAATATTTTGCACTACCGATACTCGTCACAAACTGACGACTTCTTTCGTGTCTACCATTCTTTTGAAAACTACCGACTTTTTATGGCCCAGGGTATGAACCACTTCCAAGAAACCGACAACCCAATCTCAGACACCTGCTTCCTTGCCTCAGTCTCAAATGCTTAAAATGGCAGAAGACCTTATAATGCTGATCAGGGGAAGCCAAGCTACCCCTTCCAAAAGAAAAAGAGATCTGTCCCCAGTAGTTTTATCTGAACAGGAATCTGATGACTCTGATGCATATGAATATGCAGACATGCAACCTCTCTCTGCTTATGATGATTCCTATGCAGAGGAATCCATTCCTTCAGCCTCTCCACCTGAGGACTTTCCCTTTGAGGAAACCCTTCATACTTTAAGGGAGCATTTCCAATGGGAATTACATGACTACCCTCCATCTAAAAAGAGACAGAGAGTTCTTAGATCTTCCACAGCACAGACCCCTGGCCATCCCCCCAGTCCTGGATGTTGTGGAAGATGTTTTCCTGGACTCCAGCTTGACTTCTGATACCCTCCCTCCTGCACCCAGAAAACCAGACAGGTATTACAGAGTCCCTGACTCACACAAATTTCTTTTCAAAAACCCTACTGCTGACCCTGAGGTAATTTCTCAAGGGCCAGAAGGAATTAAAGCAACTTCTGCTAAGAATCCCACCCCCTCAGAATAGGGATTCCTGAGCACTAGACAGATGGGGTAAAAAAGTATACACCTCTGCTACTCTTGCTATCAGAGCACTAAATTGTCAGTTCAATATGCTAAAATTTCAGCAACATACCATGGAACTCCACAAACAAAAAATATCATCCTTTCCTGCTTGTGCAGAAAATAAAGAGTTACAAGAGTTAATGCATTCTGCAAGTCAAGTAAATAAACTCTCTTTCCATGCAAGCACCTGGGCCACCATTAACAATGACCATTGGCTTCTCAACATAGTGTCCCAGGGATACAAATTTTCTTTCCACACTCTACCAACCCCAAAAGGGTTCCCAGATCTTTCTCCAAACCAATGGGCAGAGGCAAAAAAGCAAGTTCTGTCCCTGCTCTCCATGAGGGCAATAGAGCTCTTTCCTGCAGAACAGATAGGCCAAGGCTTCTACTCCATACTTTTTCTGGTACACAGAAAAGAGGGCACCTGGTGCCCCAACCCCAATCTATCCATTCTAAACACCTTCCTGGTGATACCAAAATTCAAAATTCTCACCCTCCAGCAACTACTTCCTGTGCTCTCCAAGAATGCTAGCCTACCTCCACATTCCTATCAATGAATCATGTAGGAAATATCTGTGTTTCAGGGCAGAATCTCTGCACTTTCAGTTCTCTGCACTTCCCTTTGGTTTATCTACAGCTCTCAGAGTTTTCACAAAATGCCTGGCTCCCACCATTGCCTTTTGCAGACAAAGAAATATACAAATTTAACAATATTTGGATGACTGCTTAATTCAGGCAGACAGTCAGGAAAAGCTGCTCAAGCACATGGCCTTCGTAAAGTCCCTACTGATCTCCCTAGGGTAAACTATCCATGAAAAGAAATCCAAACTAGTACCCACCCAAAGGATTATATTCCTGGGAGCAAGCCTGGACACAGCATCCCAGATGGCATTCTTTACACCTGAAAAGCAAACTTACCTGACAGCTTACTTCTCTCAACTAGCCACCAGATCCCAGTTATCCGCAAGGAAAATCCTGCAAGCTCTAGGGTTCATGGCATCTTGCATTCTACTCATTCCATATGCCAGACTGCATATGAGGAAACTTCATTGGTACCTAAAAAGCCTTTAGTGTCAACACTCTCAGGACCTGGAAACTCTTATACCAATGATACATTGCCTAAGGAAAGATTTTCTTTGGTGGGCAGCAGCATGCTCACACAACAAGGGACTACCTTTCTCATCACCCCCCACTGCCCAGACACTTACCACAGATGCATCAGACTATGCCTGGGGTGCACATCTGGACACCAGGTGCATACAGGGTCAATGGAGCCTACAGCAAAATCATCTGCACATCAACCAAAAAGAGATGTTAGCTGTCCAGCATGCATTCATAGCTTTCAGGCCCCTTCTCACCCCAGGGGCTCTCCTGGTCAAAACAGACACCACTGTGATGTGGTATATCAACAAGTAGGGAGGGACTCACTCCTACCCTCTATGCAGGCTGGCCATGACCCTTTGGCACACAACCTCAGCCAGGCAACTACACCTGTTAGCACAATTCCTACCAGGCTCTCTAAATTCCCTGGCAGACAACTTAAGCAGAAATCTTCTGGACCCACACGAGTGGCAGCTAGACCAAAGATCCTTCACCCTAATAACTCAGAAATGGGGCACCTCGAAGGTTGACCTCCTTGCTTCCCACTCCAACCATTATCTCAGCAAGTTCTGCACTGGGAAGCCTCATTGCAGGGCCTGGAAAGTGGATGCCCTATCCTTCCCCTGGGTCAACCTCTCAGTCTATGCATTTCCCTCACAACCTCTCATTACCAGGGTACTGCTCAAAATAAGGGAGGAAAAACCAAGGACAATTCTGATTGCTCCAGACTGGCCTCACCAGCACTGGTACCCACTGCTGCCCAGCCTGTCCCTGCTGCCACCATGGCATCTCCCTCATACCCCAACCCTCCTGACCCAGAGGGAAGGAGAATTCATGCATCCCCAATTGAAAACTCAGTTTGGCAGCCTGGCTTATTCCCTGACCACTGATCAATCTGCCAGTCTCATTAAAAAGGTTCTAGATGTTATATGTAAGGCTAGATGCCCTAGCACTAGAAAGTCTTATGCTGACAAACGGAAAAGGTTCTGCACCTGGATTCAGGCTAAGGGAGCCGATATGGCACAGTCCTCCCTACCTCTCATCCTGGATTACCTAGCTGACTTGCTACATAGTGGTCTCTTCTTTTTATCTATTAAAATTCATGCCTCTGCTATCTCTGCTCATTTCAGTACTGAGCACCCACTTTTCTCACACCCTCTGATCAAACAGTTCCTAAGAGGAGCTAGCAACTTGAGGCCACCCAGAAGAGCATCTACCCCAGCTTGGGACCTAAACTTTATATTGGAAAAACTCACTCTGCCCCCCTTTGAACCAGCATCTTCAGCAGAGTTAAAGTTTCTCTCCTGGAAGACAGCCTTGCTTCTGGACATCACTTCAGCCAGAAGAGTATCCGAGCTACAAGCACTCATGGCTGTAGAGCCCTTCATTATCTTCCATGCTGTCAGGGTGTCCCTCAGGACTAACCAATCCTTCATGCCCAAAGTGGTGTCCAGTGTGACTCTCAACCAGTCCATTCATTTTCCCACCTTTTTCCCTAATCCACAAAACAAGGGGAAAGGATCCTGCAATCTCTAGATGTGCACAGACAGCTCAGATTCTATCTAGACAGGACTAAATCATTTAAAAAGATGGATCAATTGCTAGTTAGCTTTGCTACAGGTGCAGAAGGCAAAGCCATATACAAACAAACCATTTCAAAATGGATAGCACACTGCATCCATTTCAGTTACGAGCAACACAGGAAACCTCCCCCTAAGGGGATTAGGACTCACTCTACCAGAGCAGACTCCACCTCTGCAGCTTTCTTCAGAGGAGTCCCCACCAGGGACATTCTGGAGGCTGCCACATGGACTTCTGTTCACACCTTCACCAAGCATTACCACCTGCCTATCTTCTTCAAATCCAGGGCAGGGTTTGCCACTGCAGTCTTGCAGGGCATCCTAGCCAGCCCCTAGTCTCCTTGACTGCCTCCACCCTTTTCTTCAGCTTTGAGAATCAAACCAAATGTGATGACTGCAACAGTGAAAAACAAAGAACATAGTACAGTTGTGTACACTTACCATACATGTAGATGTTTGAGTGTATTCACTGTTGCAGTCCTGGTTTCCCTCCCTCCACCCCCCTTTTCTTCTCTCTGTCTCTCTCTCTCTCTCTCTCCTTACAAGGAGCTTTTTGGTATTTACTTTCTACTGGTGGGGTTCTTCCACCATATCCTGGCTCCTACTTGTGGGCTCCTGACAGTTAGGGCAAGAAAAACTGATGTAATGGCATCGGCCGCCTTACTTTATACTACTGACGACCTGATGTCAGTCCTGAAGTGACAGCAGCCAATGCAGAAATACTAAGCTTCTGGTATTCGGGCCAGCCGAGGTCTACCCTGGCAGGGATAACCCAAATGTGATGACTGCAACAGTGAATACACTTGAACATCTAAATTTATGGCAAGTGTACACAACTGTACTTTCCTAGGCTCTCCAGTGATTGGTAATGTAGTCACAAACTAGTTACTTTCTCTATCAAAATGTCCAAACCATCAAAAGCAAATATCAGATCAGAGAATTCATGGACTTTAAATGTTCAGCTGTATTACACATAATGTTGATACTGCAAAAACTTATGCAAACAAACTCTACTCACACCTGGACAAATGTGTTACTTTGACCATCCCAATCCCAATTAAATCCAAGAAAATGGAGTGGTTTAAAAGCAAACCAGTGTGGCAGTCCTCAGGCATTAATAAACTATATAATGAAAGGAAGAAACTCCTTAACCTATACAGGATAATAAAATACCCCAAATTAAGGAGAACATTAAACAGCTAGATAAGAAACTAAACTGGACATCAGAAAATTAAGTACATCTCCTGAACTCAGAGCAGCCCCAGAAGCCACAGACAATTACTTGTTGTGTCTTTCGGCTTTTCCCGGTTAGGGGTTGCCACAGCAATGATTGGCAGTAGATTTTTACGTGCTGAGTTGCTGGCCCTGATGCACAACCTTCAACGAAGGTATGCCCATTCATGCATGTCTCCACACAGAAGATGCTCTAGCTGAGAATCGAACAGGACAACGTCTTACTGTGAGGCGACAATGCTACCGCAGCACCACCACTGAAGCCACAGACAACTACTGATCCTTCTTTATTTATGTTAGAAAATAGAAAATGACACACAACATTGCTAAGAACCTATTTATAGTGGCAGTACCTACTCCGATTCAGTGGATATCATCAACAACATAATAGCATGACGATCCATGACAATGTTAAATTCAATTTAAACATCCACAACAGCATCAAGAAAACCCATTAAAAACTAGGCACCCTACATAGAGTAAAGAAATTCCTTATAGAATCTGTCACGTTATCTCTATCTACCACTTACATCTTACCCTCTCTCCTATATGGACCCCCCATCATGACCAGCCTACAAGCCTCACCTGATTCCAAACTTGAACAGTGCTATAACAAAGCTTTCAGATTTGCTTGCAGCAAACCTTACAAGACCTACCTCTGTTTAGCACTGAAAACACTTAACTGGCTCAAGCTTCATCACCATCTATCTTGTGCTCAGCTCAGCTTAACCCATAAATTCATCCATACCTCATCTGCCTGCCCAGCAATTTGACCCCTACTCGAGTACTATTTTCCAAATTGCCCCATTTGGTCAAATAATAAACAACTGCTTACCATCTGCAAACCACAAAGGGCTGCTTGGGTCAATCTCTGTTCCAATAGTGTAGCTAGAACTTGGAATAAAATTCCTATGTCAGTCAGGTCTATCACACACCTTCATCTTTTCAAACCATTACTAAAAAACTTTCTTTCTGCCTCTTGGCTTTGTCTCTTCACCTCACCTGGGACACAGCTTCTCCTAATACCTTTAATCATCTTTTTTATCTCTCTTATAGGTTCATAGGTTCCATAGGTAGGTACTAGGCTATCTGCTCGAGGGCATTTATAAGCCTAGTCAGAGTGTGTCAGCTTTCGCCGCCCCATTGATTAATTAACGGATCTTCTATCAAGCAGAGCCAATTAAGTGATCCCAGGGGTGTATTTTCTGTTACCATCTTCTCGTCAAGGTTTCTCTTGAAGAGTGTTAGTGAGGGTCTCTGCCTGATGTAATTTGGAATTTTGTTCCAAAGCATGGACAGTCTCTGTGACAGGAATCTATCCCTCCAGTATGTTCTATTTATTGTTGTGGTGAGGTTTAGCTCACTAGAGTACATGGCTCGCAGTGACTTGAATTTCTTTAGGTGGAGTATATCCATCAATTCTGAGTTGGACATGGCTTTGTAAGTCAGGCAGAGATCACCTCTAAGTAAGCGATATGCCACTGAGTACAGCCAGAGTTTTTTCAGTCGGGCTGCATAGGACATATGTTTGAGACCAGTAATCCTCTTGGTGAGGTACTTTTGTGGTCTTTCCAGCTGTTAGAAGTGTCTTGTGAGGTACATCCCAAATGGGGCATTATACTCTATGATGGGTCTAATAAGTAATGAGTAGAGGGGCACTATAACCTCTTTATTTCTAGATGCAACCCCTTTAGTAATTAGATGAGCCACATAGCAGGATTTCCTAACTACTTTGGAAATATGATTGTCAAAGGAGAGATTGCTATCTACCTGGGTCCCCAGATCTCTTATTACCTCTTCTGTATTAAGGGGGCTGCAACCTATGTGGTAATTCGTGGGTGTTTTGTTTTTCCCAAATGGGATGACTATGCATTTTTTGGCATTTAGCTTGAGGCCATGACTTTGACACCAGGTGTCCGTATCAGTAAGGCCCTTTTGGAGGATGTCCGTGTCAGCCGGAGAGTCAATTATGGCTCCCGGTTTGCAGTCATCAGCGAACTTGGTTAGCCATAGTCCTCCTGTGTTTGCCTGTACTTCTGAGAAGTATATGCCGAACAGTAGGGGTCCCAGGACCGAGCCTTGTGGGACACCAATTGTGACTGGTTTAGAGTTGGACCTGGAGCCCGCTATTCTTACCGTGTGAGTTCTGTCTGTAAGCCAGTTGGCAACCCATCTCATGACGTAGGGGTTTATGTTCAGGCTGGTGAGTTTTTCGGTAATACCCGAGTGGGGAATGGTGTCGAAAGCCTTTGCAAGGTCAAGGTAGGCTGTGTGAATCACCATTACCTCGTCTATGGCCTTGGTAACTGTCTCGATGAAGTCAACCAGGTTTAGCAGGCATGATATGCCCTTAACAAAGCCAAACTGGGTTGGGTCAAGTGTTTGCAGGTTCCCAATGTCTTTGTTAATGAGTTCCATGATGATGATGCGCTCCATAGCCTTGCAGACCAGGCTAGTCAGGCTTTTGGGGCAATAGTTAACAGGGTCAGTTGTGGCCTCTCCTTTGTGGAGAGGAATAACTGTTGCTGTGCGCCATTCTATGGGCACGTAGCCTGTGGAGAGGCTGAGGTTGAACAGCGTGTTTAGGTGGGGGTTAGTTCATTCTGTAGTTTCTGCAAGATGCAGACTCGGACACCATCTGGTCCCATTGACGCTGTGTTTTTGGCTTTTGAAAGGGCTGTTTTCACCTGCGATTTTTGGGACACTGCACTTTTCCGGTATTGTTGTGGGCCCTTTTGGAGGTGAGAGGGGGGTGAAGTTTGCACTGACTCTATCTGCCAGGATGTTGGCAATATCAGTAGGTTCAGTATAATTTGTGTTATTTTGCACTAGATCAGTGCATATCTGAGAGTTGCCACTTAGATTCTTAACATAGCTAAAGAAGGCTTTGTGGTTATCTTTTGAATCCTTGGCTATTTTTCTTTTGAAGTTAGCCATGGTTGATTTCATGACGGACCTCAGTTTCTTACTGATACTGATCAGGGATGTCTTTCCTTCTTGGGATTTGCTTTTTTTATTGCAGAGCTCCACCAAACTGGTTTCCTTCTCTTAGAGGAGTGAGTCTTGGCTTTGCTAGGGATGGCATAATCCACGCATCCTTGTAGGTGCTCATAGACTGCATTTGTAAAGGTTTCTGCATCTTGGGCAGTGTTATCCTTTAGCATGGGGGCTGTGAAACTTACCACCTCTGTCTTAAGTAAGGTGAAGTTTGCTTTAGAAAAGTTTTTTACTGTGGTTTCCTTAGTTGGGGGTGGTGGTGGGTTTGGACATCCAGAGTGATTAGTTTATGGTCTGATCTAACCAGTGACGGGTTGACCTCCGGTGTGGAACACCTGTCGCCCATGTTGGTGATTACCAGGTCCAATATGTTTTCACCTCTGGTAGGGGAGTTTACCAGCTGATCCAGGGCATTTGAGTTGATGAATTCCAGGAAGCACTGGGCCTGGGAATTTGTACTCGAGTAGTTTTCCCAGTGAATGGTAGGGTAATTGAAATCTCCCAATATCAGTGTGTTTGGTAGGACCTTCATGTTTTCCAGTGTCTCCAGAAAGGTGGATTGGTGGTCCTGGGTCATGGAGGGTGATCTGTAGCAGGCCACAATTTGCATTGCAGATTTGCCTGAAGTTAGTTGCACATGGATGATCTCAGAGGTATCATGCTGTGCCACTAACCTGGAGGTGTAGGTATCCTTGATGAATATGGATACACCCCCTCGTTTTGTGTTTCGGTCCATGTTCTGTGGCCGAAACGTGTGGTATGAGTTGTAGCCCGGTAGTGCTGGCATGCTCTCTGGAACCTTGGACCAGGTTTCAGTTACTGCACAGATGTCTACTTTCTCCATACTGAGGAGTGCTTTGAGCATGTGCATTTTGAGATTTAAACTCCTGGAGTTGAGTAGCATAATCCTCAGTTTTTTGTTAATTGTGCTGTTTACGGAGGTGGGTTTAACTTTTGAGCCTTGCCTAAAAAAGGCACTCTGGGGGCAGTAAGAGCCTTGGCCAGTATTCGAAAGCCTTGGAGTGACAGGTGCAAACCGTCTCTTGTGAAGCAACGTGGCTTGTCGAGCATGTCATCCCAGGCTGACAGACACTGGATCCCCTTTGAATGACACCAGAAGCTTAGCCAATTGTTGAAATTGATCATTTTTTCTTTATACTGAGGTATCATTCTTGGTGAGGGCAGGATGCTACTCAGGGCCAGGGTCAAACCAGCCTGGGCTACATGATCAGAGAGCTCTTCCATGTCTCTTTTCATGTAATCCAGGGAGGTACATCTCAGGTCATTCACACCAACATGAACAATGACAGAGTCATATTTGTACTTGTTCTGGAGTGACCTGAGTGCTTGTGTTATGTGGCGGAATCTGGCTCCCGACAGGCAGCTAATAGTAACATTCTGCTTGTCCAGCCTAGTGAGTGAGACATCAGTGTGCATGACTATAGAGTCAACTATTACTAATGTGTTAGGTATGTTATTTCCCCTTAAAGGCTGTGATTGTGTGGCACACTGATTTTGTGTTTTATGTGTTGTCTGCTTTGTGACAGGAAGTGCAGGTTGTTTGGGTGTAGGTTTTTATTTAGAGCCTCCGAGTATAATTTTATGTATTTATGTATATTTTTTGCCAGTGCTGTTTTAGTAGGTCTGTGTGCGGCTGGAGTTGTGGTGCAAGTGTTAACCTTCTTTTCTTGACTGTCTGTTCCAGTCTTGGGTGGAAACAGCTTAGCTTCCAGTTTGGCTGTATAATTGCATCTCTCGCATATGTTAGTGTTTTGTGGTAGGAGGAGAGGGTTGTCTGTGTACATGAGGCAGTTGTAAAATTGCCTCAGGATACCCAGATTCACCAGCTGGACTGGAGAGTGCACCTGAAGTTGCCCTTTGGTCATGTCTGAATAGTAGGGTGAGCTGCTTAGTCGCTTGGTTGGTGAGAGGTGAATAAAGAGCCTTGCCCTGCTGGGCAATCAGTGTCAGGATATATTAGTGCTTGCTATTAGGTCTGAGCAAGTGCTGGGCTGTAAGATGCTTTTTGAGTGCTTAGGTTGAGAGTTAGAGTAGTTTCAAGGGAAAACTGAAGAGGAGACTTAGTGAAGCCAGGAATAAGGGAAAAACTGAAGAGGAGACTTAGTGTAGCCGGGAATAATTTAACCGTAGCTAACCGGCACTGCCCAGTGCACAAAACTGTGTAAATGCATTTTTTATAGTAGGGAAATGAAAGAGATAGAAATTAGCCCAAAATGGCCAATAAACTACTAAGTTCTGGGCTGGAACCACTCCTCCAAGGACAGATAGGTTGCTCAAAGCTCCCCTTTCTCACAGGTGAACAGAGAAACTTCCTTCTATCCAAGTAAGGTATGGGTAACTCAGAAACTAGTATCACAGCCCTGAATTCAGCACTAGCCTGAAAACTGGACTATACTAGCTTAGAAAGGCGGGAAACAAGGATTTTTTTTTTTTTTTTTTTTAAAAGATAAGGCAAAAACAGTAAAAAATACACTTAAAACAGCTTTAAATGACTACAAACAATCAGAATAGGCTATCACACTTTAATGTGTAGCCTACAACAGTTAAACAAATTATTTAAACAAAAAACAACTTTTTAAAAGTGTAGGCAGTCAAATAAGTACAATATGTGAAAAAAAAACAAGCTTTTAAATCACAATAAATGCTGGAAAATCTGTGTTTAGACAGAAAACAGTTAAGTACAGCAAGAAAGTACAGAAAACTGATACTTAATCACTCCAGAGTCTCTCTCCTAAGCTAGAAGACTTGTATCAGTTTAAGGCTTTCTAGTGCTACCCAGTAGGTTAGTTACAGGAAAGATGGGAAACAAGCGCAGATGTGGTCTTTTAAACCAGAAAGTTGAAAGAGATGGACAAACTGTCCAAATGGTCAATAAACTACAATTCCTGGGCCAAGAACCTCTCCTCTCATGGTAGACAGGCTACCTAGTGCTTACCACTCCCACTGATAAGCTAGAAGGCTTTCCTCCAACACAGAAAGGCTTGTGGGGCTCAGAAGCTTACCAACAGTTCTGGATACAGCAACTCTGTATCTGGACTAGGCAAGTTACAGGAAAGGTGGGAAACAAGCACATGTGCCTTTTAAACCAGAATGTTGAAAGAGATGGAAAAAACTGCCCAAACGGCCAATAGCAATAATTTTTGGGCCAGGAACCATTCCTCTTGTGGTAGATAGGCTATCTAATGCTTACCACTCCCACTGATAAGCTAGAAGGCTTCCCTCCAACAGAGAAAGGCTTGGGGGACTCAGAAGCTTACAAAGAGTCCTGGAATACAGCAAATCTGTACCTGGACTAGATTAGTTACAGAAAAGCTGGGGAACAAGTACAAATGTAGGCTTTTAAGATAGCAAGTTGAAAGAGATGGAAAACTGACCAAACGGCCAAATAAACTACAATTTCTGGGCCAAAACTCACTCTTCCTGTGGAGGACAGGCTATCTAGTGCTTACTACTCCCACTGATAAGCTAGAAGGCTTTCTTCCAACACAGAAAGGCTTGGGGGCTCAGAAGCTTACTAACAATCCTGGATACAGCAACTCTGTAACCGAACTAGGCTAGTTATAGGAAAGGCGGGAAACAAACCAGAAAGTTGAAAGAGATGGAAAAAAACTGCTCAAACAGCCAATAGCTACAATTTCTGGACCAGGGACCACTCCTCTTGTGATAGATAGGCTACCTGATGCTTACCACTCCCACCGATAAGCTAGAAGGCTTCCCTCCAACACAGGAAGGCTTGGGGGGGGGGGGCTCAGAAGCTTACAAAGATTCCTGGATACAGCAAATCTGTACGTAGACTAGACTAGTAACAGGAAAGGCAGGAAACAATCTCAAGCACAGGAATTAAATCAGAAGCTTGAAAGAGATGGAAAAGCTTCCCAAACGGCCAATAGACTATAATTTCTGGGCCAGAAACCACTCTTCCTGTGGTAGATAGGTTACCTAGTGCTTACCACTCCCACTGATAAGCTAGAAGGCTTCTTTCCAACACAGAAGGCCTTGAGGGGGCTCAGAAGCTTACCAACAGTCCTGGATACAGCAAATATTTACCTGGATTACACTAGTTATAAGAAAGGTGGGGACCAAACACAAAACAGGCTTTTAACCAGAAAGTAGAAAGAGATGGAAAAACTGCCCAAATGGCCAGTGAACTACAATTTCAGGGCCAAAACCCACTCTTCCTGTGGTAGATAGGCTACCTACTGCTTACCACTCCCACTGATAAGCTAGAAGACTTTCCTCCAACACAGAAAGGCTTGGGGGCCTCAGAAGCTTACCAACAGTCCTGGATACAGCAACTCTGTATCTGGATTTGACTAGTTACAGGAAAGGCAGAAAACAAGCTTAGAATTTTTTTTTTATTACAGAAAAGCAGCTAAAACAGCAGTAAATACAATTCAAATTGTAGTGCAGGCCAGCACACCCAAGCGTGCAGCAACACTATGGCAAATACAGATCAAATAAATGCAATTAAATTAACAAATGACTAAAAAACAAGTACAGAAGGCAGTAAATTAGAAGGCTACTAACAAGCAGTAATAAGTGCAGAGTAAGAGCGACTGAACAGATAGCACACAGAAGAGCAACTAAGACAGTTACAGTAAGAGCAGATGAATAAGATATATATATATATATATATATATATATATATATATATATATATATATATATATATATATATATATATATATATATATCTATGATCCAAAAAGTAGATAAGTCCAGAATAATAAACCAAGAACAAACAACAACATTGACATGCTACCCAAGTTTGTTTTAAGTGTTTCATTGTCTTTGTGACGTGGTTTTTCATTAATTATACTAATTAATTAATCATGTGACTTTGAAGGGACTATTTAATGTTGCCATTTGGCAATTTTATTATCAACTTGAGAAAGCTCGGCATTGAGCCGAGCAAAAGCGCTTGTTTTATCGATTTAAATAAAAGTCATTCCACTTGGATCATTTGGGGCTGGTATCCTGCCTGGTTTCTTTGTTCTTGATATATATATATATATATTTATATATATATATATATATATTTTTTTTTTTTTTTTTTTTTTGAGGGAAGGGACATAGCAGGATTAAGAGGCTACAGGGGTTGTCCTTCCCAAATGTTCTCTTTGTACACAGTAGGAGTGCCTGAAATCAGAATATGATCTCACTGCACTCAGCTGAGTGAGCAAATGAGATGGCCCCAAAAGGAGTATCCAAATACAAATCTACAAGAGGGGCAGGCAGTTTCAAAGCCACCAACATTAATATCAAAACAAGAGCAGGGAGGGTGGGTGGAAAACTAACTGTAGAGAGACAGCCACAACTTCAGTTGAGTTAATATTCAGTGAAAAACACAAATAAATAAATTAAATGCAATACTATATGCAAAAGAGCGATAAAAGTATACTTAAATTCACTTATACGTCCAGCTGATTTTAGGTAGACAGTCACAACTTCAGTTGAGTTAATATTCAGTGAAAACACAGATAAATAAATCAAATACAATACTATATGCAAAAGAGCAGATAAAAGTGTACTTAAATTCCTTATACATCCAGCTGATTTCAGGTAGACAGTCACAACTTCAGTTGAGTTAATATTCAGTGAAAAACACAAATAAATAAATTAAATACAATAGTATATCTAAAAGAGCAGATTCACTTATACATCCAGTTGATTTCAGGTAGATGTTAGCCGGCCAGAGCTCTGATATTAAGCAGAAATAACTCAAAATGTACCACTTATATAAGGCAAGACAGGATGCTAGTGGTGAGTTGAAACTATCCTCCACTGCTATCAATGGCTACACAGAAATTCTAAAAAGTACTCTGTAGCGAGACAGCCACAACTTCAGTTGAGTTAATATTCAGTGAAAAACACAAATAAATAAATTAAATACAATACTATATGCAAAAGAGCAGATAAAAGTGTACTTAAATTCCTTATACATCCAGCTGATTTCAGGTAGACAGTCACAACTTCAGTTGAGTTAATATTCAGTGAAAACACAGATAAATAAATCAAATACAATACTATATGCAAAAGAGCAGATAAAAGTGTACTTAAATTCACTTATACGTCCAGCTGATTTCAGGTAGATATTAGAAGGCCAAAGCTCTGATATTAAGCAGAGATAACGCATAATGTACCAGTTATATAAGGCAAGACAGGATGTCAGTGATGAGCTGAAACTACCCCCACTGCTATCAATGGCTACACAGAAATTCTAAAAAGTACTTTGTAGAGAGACAGCCGGAACTTCAGTTGAGTTACTATTCAGTGAAAAACACAAATAAATAAATTAAATACAATACTATATGCAAAAGAGTAGATAAAAGTGTACTTAAATTCACTTATACGTCCAGCTGATTTCAGGTAGATGTTAGCCGGCCAGAGCTCTGATATTAAGCAGAGATAACTCAAAATGTACCACTTATATAAGGCAAGACAGAATGTCAGTGATGAGCTGAAACTACCCCCCACTGCTATCAATGGCTACACAGAAATTCTAAAAAGTACTCTGTAGAGAGACAGCCATAACTTTATTATTATTTTATTTATTTTTTATTTTATTTAAATTTGTTGACCGAGAGTGTCCGACTGGACATAGGTCCATTTTCAGCAGAGGCCCAGGGAGAAAAGCTCCACAGTAAAATAAACAGACAGTAGTTACATTGGATTACATAGCGATTAACAATTTAACATAGCAATTACTTACAACATATTTACAGATGAAGAACATAGTACATCAGTAGACAACTAGAATCTTTATCTGTGAAGTACATAACAGACATTAACAAATGTTACAATGAGAAGTTCCTGCTATATAATAAATACTAGGCTTATGAGCATCTGAGCTTGCTATAATCAAGGTAGTTAGTGGAGTGGAAAGAAAGGTAGTGGTTGGATGGGGTGGATGATATTAGAGTGGGAGTTGCAAGGGCATAGCCAGCATGTTTTTAGGTGCACTTTTAGTAAAGTTTTGAAGTGTGTGCATGATGGTACAGAGGTAATTGTGGGTGGGAGTGAGTTCCATAATTTGGCTATGGCACAAGAGAATAGTGCTTCACCAGCAGAGTTATTGGCTTTAGTGATCTGCAAGTGATTTTTTTGCTGGATATTAGTGGTCTGGTGGTGCGATAGGGTTGGAGTAGATTCTTGAGGGATGGGACATTTAGTGGATGGTTTACTAGTTTGTGGGCAAGTGAGAGTTGATACCACTGAAGGAGGTGAGGGAATTCAAGCCAGCCCAGTTCAGCAAGTGAGAGACAGTGGTGACTACGGTAGGATGCCCCTGTGGCGAATTTGGCAATTTTGTTGTAGCAGGTCTCTAGCTTATTTAGATCACATTGCCTTAGGTTGGTATATACTGGAGAGGCATAAAGTAGGGTGGAGATAAGGTGGGAATTTGCTATTGAAATCTTTGCTGCTTTGGTGAGAAATTGCTTATTTCTGTATAATGCTCCTAGTTTTTTGTGGACTTTTTTTTATGGTCATGGATATGTGAATGTCAAATTTTAGTTTATTGTCTATTTCCACTCCTAGCAATTTGATGAGTTCAGTTGGGTATATAGTGGTGTTGTCTTTTGCTGTGATGTTAAAGTGAGAGTTGTTTTGAGTATGTTTGGTGGGTTGGAAGATGAATAGTTTAGTTTTGTTTGGGTTGAGTATTAATTGGGCATCGGATAACCATGTTTCAACAGACGAAAAGGCTTCCTGTATGACTTTTTGCAGTTTTGATAGGGACTGGGCTGAGCAGATGATGGTCGAGTCATCTGCGTATTGTATGATTTTGCCATGTTTGGTGGCAGAGGCTAGATTATTGGTGTAAACAGAGAAGAGTAGGGGTCCAAGGATGGATCCTTGGGGAACCCCTATGGAGACAGGTAGTTGGGGAGATATGTCATTATGCCATACAATGGATTGTTGGCGGTCAGACAGGTAACTCTGAAACCAGTTGGTGACTGATTGTGAGAAGGATAGGTTATTGAGGACAGAGATAAGTTGTTTGTGTGGGACCATGTCAAATGCTTTAGATAGGTCTAGGAAAGTAGCAGAGGAGAGATAGCCTTTGTTTTTATGCTGAAGGATAGTGTTAGTAAAGGAGAGTAAGGCAGTGGTGGTGCTATGGTTTGGTCGGAAACCATGCTGAGTACTGGAAAGGATGTAAACTTTAGCTGAGTCCTAAATCAGTTAAACCTCTTATCCTATTCGAATACTTCAGTTTGTTGCACTTCTTAAACTAGTATACCTACTTCTGATTAGCACAACCAAATTACTATTCCATCACTACTTCTCTTTTAACAACAAACATGTTTATGTCCTATAATACCTTACTCTATTGTATTTCTTAAATTACTCCTGTCTATCTTATACACCACTCTTTTATCTGTAAGGTGTCAGTGCAAGGCTTGTAAATTTAATGTCTGTTAATATCAATACACATTTTATTATACTATTATGCTATGTATTCACTGCAAATACAGTATAAAATTTGTTATTGTAAATATTGATTGCATTAAATATGATACCTTGTAGTTTTCTCCTCTGGCCTCCACTGAAAAAGGACACCTCTGCCCAGTCAGACTTTCCCTGTGAACAAATGTCAATAAACAGTAAGTAAATAAAATAAATTTGGCATTAACTTTACCTCAAAGACATGTAGTCCAAACCCACTTATCCATGATGGAATCAAGCCATCAACCATCATGAAAGAATACGCACTGAAAGTGCTCTCCAAAACAAAGCATTTCTCATCCATGGGGCCTGACAGCACACTCTGTTGCCTAATTAATAGCACTAAATGAGCACTTGTGATCCCTCTCCTCAGCCCTCTTTAAACTGTGTCCAACAACTGGCTTTGTCCCATGGGTGTGATGCACAACTGTTGTGATGTCACTTCTCAGTGTTGGGCACACCACTGACATTGAGAATTACTGACCTGTCAGTGTATTGTGGCTTAGTGCAAAGCCATGGAATATATCATAACTGACTTAATTAACTGAGGTATCAAAAATATTATCAGACTCAACTGCTAGCAGTTTGGCTTTGTCAAGGATAGATCCTGTCTTAAGAATGCTATGAAGTTCTTTGAGAGGGTTATGCATGACATATAGCAGAGGCAAACTGTTCACACAGCATATGGTGACCTTGCCAAGGCATTCAATATTATACCACATGCAAATATAATAAACAAGCTGAAGGACCTTGAAATTGACCCATATGCAGTCAGGTGGACAGCCAGCTGGTTTAGGGACACGACCAACACAGAAAGAGTAGGGGAAGTGCATCCTCAGAGAGCATAAAGGTGACCAGTGGAGTTCCTTAGGGATCTGTGCTGGTATTTCTGATATTCATTATCTACTTCTCTGATTTCCATTTATCAAAAGATGATCTCTGATTAATAAAGTTGGTGTATGATAGTAAGCTGTGAGTTGCTGTCAAGTCTGACTCCGACATACAGACCTAGTTGGGGTACAAAATAATGGGCTTAAACTTACACCCAAAAAGTGCAATGGTAGCATTTGATAAGTACCCCCTAGCTTCAACATATAGCATAGATAACACACCACTTCAAAATATCCAGGTCATGAGAAACCTGAGCACTTGGGTGAACAGACCCTCATGTCTGACCATCATGTAGTAATAGTGGTTAGGAAAAAATATATTTCTGTCAGATCAAAAGCAGTTCTCCCATCCTTATACTTTACTCTGGTTAGACCCTTCACTGGGTACAATTCCCTTTCCATTTTAAGCAGTGTTACACACTGTCAGCCTTTAAAAATGAGCTAGACAGCTGGATGGGTGTTCATAAATTTAGCCTTGGCATGACTGGTCTGGCCCTCCTTCAAAAGTACTGACAAGGCAGAAAAGGCCTCGTGACCCAGTTGCCTTATAACTAATGTGTTCCTACCATCCTAAACCTGGCATCTTAATATTGGCTGCCCTTGTGAGACAGACTATATGAAAATTATAATTTAACCATTGTACCTATACAGGGTTGCTGCTGTTGTGGCAAAGGGGTCCCCTTGGCAATGAGAAGTGTTGACTTTTTGAAGAAATGTTTTCTTTTCAAAATTGTCTGTGTAGGCAAGAACCTGTATGTTTTGAAATTGTAGCTACTGCATTCTGTTCAGAAGGGAAAAATGAACTGAGGCTTTAGTGAATTCTACTATATCACTCCAACAAAGACATGCAGCCACTGGCCAGCACTGCTTAGCTTTCAAAAACAGGTATTCACTGTAGTGAATCAAATGTCAACATTGCAGGAAATCCCCCACAAACAGCACCTCTTAAAGAACTCAGAACAAAAGGTAATGTGAAGGCTTATTTATAGTATTATTAGTCCCCATTACCATCATACTTGGTCCCCATTAATGTCATACTGCTTGTTTGTCTCCACAGTACCCCACAGGGGCTATCAGCTAATCTCATAACCCCTTGGACTTTCACCAGTATTACTGGGGCTGATTGTGGATCCTACGGGTGTTCTGGGACATGGCAGTCTTTGCTTCTGTCCATTTTTTTTCTTTATATACCCTGTCCACCCCTTTCCTCACCTCCTGCACTCATGAGCTCTCCTCTTTGGGCCATGCTTCCCCTTAGTAAGATTCATCAATGAATGCCCTCTCACCTGGAATGGCCACAACCCATCCCTCTCTGCCACTCAGTCAGTAGCCTGAGCTGCTAATTGAACCTGGATTGTCTGGGCTTTACCCCTCTGTGCCACCAGATTGTCTCACGTATTTGTAGTATTTCAGAGAAATGCAGCAAAAGAAAACTCTGTCCAGGTAGGATATTGGCCTCAGATACAACGGGAAGCTCATTAAAAACACACATAGCTTCAGGAAGCTGATGTCTACAGATATCAGTAACCAAAATGAAAAATTATGGCTAGGTTTGGGGCTTCCTCCAAATACAGTCACTTAAATTTCACAACTGAACATTCAGTATGGACAAACCAGTAGGATCACAGATGGTCAACTTAATACATATTTTGAAATTGTGGCTAGAATCTCATATAAATAATGTTAGTAAGATTCTAGAAATCTTGGATGTAGATACATTTGACTGGCCACACCCTAACAACCAAATAAAATATGTATTCCAGATTGCCCAGAGCCTTCAGAACAGTTAGCTATTTTAAGGGAAGGGCTCTTGATAACTGAAATTTCAAACTGCAAGTCCAAATTGCGTGCACCAAGGGCTAATAATAAACCTTCACCTACATATGTTTGTTTGCAAGCAAGAAAAAAGTTGTCATCTGAGTTGGTTTGTTTTAAATATTCTAGAAAAGGACACAAAGCAAAATACTGCACAGTAAGTAATGATAATAATGTATGGGTAAAAACCATTAAGGCTAACAAACAAGCAGTACCTGAAAGCACTGCATGCCTGTGGAATGTGATAATGCTGAATGTTAAAGTATTAGGACTGTATAGTCTGCTTTGTCACAGGACTGTTACTAAACTTGTTAAATGCAATTCTGTGGTAGATGGGAAGGAAAGTTAAGGTTGTTGAATTAGATAGCTTGATTACATTAATTAAGCCACAATATGTTTGTAAGCAAAAGTGACTAGTAAACAGAAAATAGTGATATACATACATGATGACAAACAGGAATATCCTATAATACAGATAAAAATACCAATCCATCTAGGTAAAGTGTTACACCAAGTAGCTCTGTTGCCTAACTTTACACTGGATGATGTCATTAGTTGGGACTTTCCCTGATTCAGACAGTTTTGTATGACACTGAGGGAAAAAGCTCAACTACATATATTTCCAGACATGCAAAATAGGAGCTAAGATTTGACATTTGGTAGAAGTTTAGATAATCTGATAATAAATGTAAGTAATAAACGAGGTCAGTATGGAGGTTGACCAAGAAGATCCCATAGTTAAGAATTCACTTAGACAAATAGGTGTGGAGACAAAGAAGTAAAATATGAATGTCATCATGTAGGGGGTGTAAAAGTTGCTGCTCCTTGCTACACTAGTACAAAGAGACAGTCAGAAGCAAAAACAGGACACTAAGTGTAAAGAAGTGGGAAATGGGTATACTCCTCCAGAGAAAACTATATTCATGAGTTTTCTATATTTTTTTTGCATTTTTTTTTTGCTTCCCCACAAGGTTTCCCAATGGCTACTCTACCTGCATCCAACTGGTTTATTTATTCCATGGGAATAAGAGTCAGGCATTCTCAGGTTAGGTGAGAAACCTATAGCTCATTCATTCCTGCCTGACAAGCCCTATTGACCCATCTATTCCACAGCAGTGAAATTTGTGTGGTATGAGCAGACCAGCTTACTGATCCTGGAGTTTGGCCTACATCTTAAAGGCACACAGGCTTGCCCTTTGGCAGCTCTCTGATCTTAGCTGTGGGATGCTATCATGATTTGCATAACACATACACACACACAAACAAACACACACACACACACACACACACACACACACACACACACACACACACACACACTTGGAATACAAAAGATGTGACACCCCTCTTCTGGGCCAGTAATCAAGGAGCCTCAATCCTTACACTGGACACCACTGAAGGACATTCACTTGGAGTAGAAATAGATGCACACAGTATTTTCAGATACAGCTCACTGCACCAAGCGCAATCGCTCTTAAGAGCACACAGTGAGCACACTCAGAACTGGGGCTGGGTTTCACTTTCTCTCTCCTGGTCTCCAAATAAGATTCTCACACTGACACTGTAGAGTTGAATCATCAGCTGAGTGTTTCAAGCCAAGTCCTCCACCACCTTCTCTATAAAACCAGGGCTCTGTGTCCCTGCTCCAAGTAGCTGACACACACACACACACACACACACACACACACACACACACACACACACACACATGCTTGCGTGTGCACACACACACACACACACACACACACACACACACACACACACACACACACACACACACACACACACACACACAGACACGCACACACACCTGGGAAAGGCTGGCACAGATTTACTGGCTATGCTCCTGCTTCTCAGACTATAAGGTAGGTACTGCCACAAGAACACTCCAAATCCAGCTACTCTAAGGTTCTTACAAGGGTACTCAATTACACTGAGTAAAATGAATACTTATAGAAATGGTAGTATTTGACCAATGCAGAGGCTTTCAGGAGTGGCCACAGTGTCACCAAATAAATATGAGTACTCCCAAAGATTAAATATTGTCTAATGGACCAGCTAAAATGAAAAGTTTAAATATATTTAATACTAAATAATAAAAGAACATGAAAATACTAAATATCTATTTATAATAAACACCAGAGTTTCAATCACAGGAAATACTAAAAATAGCACAGATGGATAGATTCACACAGAATCAGAAAAACAGTACTTAACTAATCTCAATATATTTTCCTGACTGATCTAAAGAATTACTATTCCCTAGTTCACTTACTAGAGCAAGTCAAGATGACATGGGTGAGTGGTCTTCCTTCTTTGTCATATTTCAAAAACAGACTGCTCTGAGACTTCTGTCTCATCTAGTATTAAAATATCATTTCAGTGCTGGATTACAGAATGACATGACATACATCTGGTCATCTGATTCTGGTTCCCACACTACCCATAATGCTAGAAACTGAACTAGAAATTAGCAAATATGTGTCACCATATACAGAGATAGAGCTTTGCTGAGAGGGTTTATAGCATCTGGAAGCTATAAAACCATTTCAAAACTTCCATCCTTCCAAGGTAGCAATTAGTTCAACCCTAAGGACAATACAGTATGATTTCTAGTCCTGGTTTTCACAGACATTTTGTCTCTGGCTGCATTCAAAACTGTAAGATATACTCTTTATGGCCTAAACCAGGTAATTTAATTTCAGAGTATTTTTCAAGGTTAGCTGGACTGAGTTAACCTCATCTCTTCCAGTATTCTCTGTTATAATATATTCATTTTAACAGTTACAATACAGTCTGACATACAGGTGTATTTCTCTTTTGTCCAGCAGGACCCACTGTTGATACATTTTTAACACAAGCAGCTTTTCAAATACATTTTCAACACAAGCATCTGTACAAATCAGTTTGATATACAAATGACTTATAATTCTTTACAAAACTCAATCTAGCTATGCTGGCATATGTTACACATCCACTGCCCTACTTCTAATTGCATCACTGGCAATACATCACATCTCTCACCTCCCCTTTGAAGACTCAAGCTGGTTTTTCAATTGACCCTTGAGAAACATGGCTTGAAGGATAAGAGCCTGTCTGGGAACACATTAACCCATATCATGTCTTGTGAGCCCTTATGCATTGCCATTGCTGATCCCACTACAGTGCTGCACTGTCATGTAATATGGCTACAAGCCTGGGCTCCACCTTAATAACTTGACATTTTGCTGGCTTGCTCGATGTAGCCATAGATCCCCTTCAGACTCCTCCTGCCACCCACTGCAAATACTCAGCACTATGGCCTCCCTATCATGGTAAGGCTTCATCATGTTAACATGGTACAGTTTGTGCCCCTGCCTCCTGCCTAGCAGTTCTACCATGTAGTTGACATAACTGACCTTCCTTCCCACTTTGAAAGGTCCCTCCCAAGCTGCCTGCAGCTTATTGTATCTGACAGGAAAGAGTACCATAACCTGCTGCGCCACAGAATACTCTTGGGCTCAAGCATTTCTGTCATACCAGGCCTTTTTCTGCTGTTGGGCTGCTGCCAGGTTCTCCTGAGCCAAGCCCATTTTGTCCCTAAGACTTGACATGAGATTTAGGACATAATCCACAAGAGACTCCTTTGGAGAGTCACACTCAGCCTCCCACTCATCACGAATTAAATCTAAAGGCCCCATCACCCTATGCCATACAACAATTCAATGGGTGAAAAACATGTGAATTCCTAGGGTACCTCTCTGTATGCAAACAGCAGATAGGACAAATATTTGTCCCACACTCTCTTAAACTGGTCTGCAAATGTCCATAGCATGGTCTTTAGTATAGAGTTTAACATCTCCACAAGACCATTACTCTGGAGGTGATAGGGTGGCCTTTAAATGCTTCACCCCACAGACAAGCCAGTAGGTCTGATATGAACTTGGCATCTCTGCCAGTCAGTATTTCTCTTGGGAAACCTACTTTGCTGAAAATCTCTAACAATGTGTTTGCCACCTTCTCTACACAATGGAGGACATAGCCACCATCTAAGGGTATATAGTAGCAGAATTTCCTACCACCAGCAAATACTTCTTCCCTGTGGAACTTGGGGTACCCAGACGCTACACAATATCCATAGCTACCCTCTGAAATGGCTCATCAATCACAGGCAAAGGTATCAAAGGAGATTTAACCTTTTCTCCTACCTTTCCTACTTTTTGGCACTGCTCACAGGTCCTACAGTACCCTGCTACATCCATTTCAATCCCAGGGCAATAAATGTTCTGCATAATACATCTCTTGGTATGTTTTATGCCCATATGACCTGCCAAAGGAATGTCATGAGCTGTGGTTAGAAGTGCCAGACAGCAGGCTCTGGGCACCATCAACTGCTGTATCACCTCACCCTCTAGTCCCCGCTCATTGGTCTATTCTCTATAAAGTACCCCTTAGTTCTAGTATACAAACTCCCCCTTTCCTTGAGAATCCGGTGCCTCCCTAGCTACCTCCATCAAGCCTGTTAGTATAGGATCTGAAATCTGATCCTGTTTCAACTCTATCATTGTGACCCTTCCCAACTCCCCTTCCACAGGAAGTCTGGTATCCTCTGACAGCATTGCCCCGTTGTCAGCCTGGGTACTACCACTCACCTCTGCCCTTGCGCTCACTCTGTCCAAGGGAACATCAGTACCTACCAGCAGCTGGGGCTCATCTTCAGGCTCACTGCTACATGGTAACTCCCTCCCTGAAATAGCCACCTCACCAGCCTTGGCTTCAGGCGTAGGGTCTGCCTGTGTCTTCCCCAGGCTACCAGCCTCACATGCCTGTCTCCAAGCCTGACTGCATGTCACTGCATGCATATTAGTACTGCATTATTAAAATAATTCCCTATCAAGACATCTTCAGGGTTATCCTCAGACACACCTACTTCTTGCTTCCATTTCCACCCTCTCAGTCAAAGTGAACCATGGCCAAAGGCATTTGGAATGGGGTCCTTCCTAAAGCTCTGACTGGAGTGGACTGCCCAAGCAAGTACTGCTCTTCTTTAACCACTGCATGATTCACAATGGTTATGTCAGAGGTTGTGTCTCTCGTAACAGTGGCCTGTTTGTCACCCTCTAACATAAGATATCAACTCTAGTGATATTCTGGTACCCCTATTGTCTCCAGACAACTTACCACTGGCATACTGTTATTCCCACTTGCTGTCTCCCCCACCTTTTTTCCCCACCTTGCCTCAGTGGAAATATGTATGCTACCTGGCCCCACTGGTTATATTTAAAACATCTAACCCTTGATCCTGGTCATGTACCTGAACTGGTGGCTTCCCGTGTTACTGGTGGACTCAATTGGGGTGGTTTAGGCTGTCCACCATGGGGCCCTTAGATCCATGTGTAACACTGGGTGCCCCCTTCTTGTGCAGTGATGCTCTACTTGCCAAGTTGAGATCCCCTTTTTTCCACAGCTCATCTGCAGAGTTATACTCCTGGTCTGCCAATCAGATTCTCATGTCCTCAGGCAAAGTGCTAAGGGCCTGTTCCCTCACTAAAAGGTCTACCAGCTCATCAAAAGTGGTGACATGACACCCACTCACCCACCTATGAAAATAAGTGCTTAACTCAGCAATATAATCACATACACTTTCATCTGCCTTATGTCTATGCTCACAAAACATTTTCTGTAAGCTTCAGGTGTTAACTTAAAACATTCCAATAAGCATTGTTTTGCTTTATCATTATCTAAACAATGAGGATCAGACAATTTGAAAACAACAGTTACAGCTTTACCATGAACTAAGGGGGTCAGGAACCATACCCAGACCCCTTGGTCAATGTTATATTGTTTACATACTATTTCAAATATATCAATAAAACTATCAAAATTATCACCCTCTGTAAGCTGTGGAAGACATTTACTGACCTTTATTGCTCCTGGGGTTTGGTTATTCCCTGCTTCATTAACTCCATAACCCTGAAGAAGAGTCAACATCTCCCTCTCATGTTGGCACTGTTCTCATTTTCTTTGGCCTCCAAATGCTGCAGTTTCTCTGCTGATTCTAATTACAGCTGTTTCTCATTTTCTGTGGCCTCCAAACACAGCAGTCTTTCCGCTGATTCTAATTTCAAATGTTTGGCCTCCAGTTCAAGTCTCTAACTCCAGATGCTTTTTTAAGTCCTCTGAGGAAAAAGTGAACTGTCCTATTTCTGAAGACTACAAATCCCCATCACCAGACTGGTTGTCTTCCTGGGTGCTGGTCTGAGTTGCAACTATTCCTGAAATCATTTCCTGTTTAGACAGGTTGGCATGCATCAGTCATTTGGATATGCACACCTTGGCCAACTGAATCTTTGCCAGCTTGCCATAATCCTCTGCTGACATATTTGCCTGCTTTCCCTGACTAAATTAAACTAACAAAAAATAAATAAATAAATACAACTGTTGTGAAAATTAAACTATGTAGGTTTACCTTGTGGCTGCTGAATGTAACACACTTTCAGTGATAACTGCCTACAGGCTACAGAATTTCAATTAATATCCCACCACTGCCACCAATATGTGACATCCATCTTCTAGCCAAGTAATCAAGGAGACTCAGTCCTTACATTGGACACTGGTGAGGGATGTTCAATTGGGATAGAAATAGATATACACAGTATTTTCAAATGCAGCTCTCTGCACCGAGCAGAATTTCCCATTAAGAGCACAAAAGAAACACACTAGGCCCTGGGGCTGGGTTTTCTTATCTCTCTCCAGGCTCCCAAATAAGACTCCTCATTGACACAGCTGTAGAGTTGAGTCCATAGCCAAGTGTTCAATGCCAGGTCCTCCACCACCCTCTCTGTGAAATCATTGCTCTGTGTCCCTGCTCCAAGTAGCTGATGCATATGCTCTTTGAGAGTTGATTTTCACACGGACAGACACACACACACACACACACACACACGCACACATACACACACACACACACACACACACACACACACACACACACACACACACATACACACACACACACCTGGAAAGGCTGGTACAGATTTACTAGTTATGTCCCCTCTGCCAAAGCTATAAGGTAGGTACTGCCACGAGAACACTCCAAAGCCAGATAGTCTAAGGCTTTTACAAGTGTACCCAATTATACTGAGTAAAATTAACACTAATAGAAATGGTAGTGTTTGACCAACGTGGAAAGTCTTTCAGGAGTGGCCAGAGTGTCACCAAATAAATATGAGTACTTTTAAATGTTAAAATACTCTCTAAAAGACCAGCCACAATGAAAAAACATGCAAATACTAAATATCTATTTACAATAAACACCAGAGTTTCAATCACAGGAGATATTAAAAATAACACAGATGGATAAATTCACACAGATACAGAAAAACAGTACTTAACTAATCTCCCTATATTTTTCTGACTGATCTAAATAATTGTTATTCCCTATTTCATTTACTAGAGCAAGGCAAGATGAAGTGGTTGAGTGGTCTTCATTCTTTATCAGGTTTCAAGAACAGACTCCTCTGAAACTTCTGTCTCTGTATTAAAACATCATTTCAGTCCTGGATTAAAGAATGGTATGACATACATCTGGTCATCTGACTCTGGTTTCCACATTATCTCCTTTGCTAGAAACTGAATCAGTCTTTAGCATATATGTTAACATACACACATCTAGAGCTTTGCTGAAATGTGTTATAGCATCGTGACACTATAAAAGCATTTCAAAGCATCCACACTTCCAGGGTATCAATTAGTTTACCCCTAAGGACAATACAGTAGGATTTCTGGTCCTGGTTTTCACAGATATGTTGTCTCTGGCTGCAGTCAGAATTGTAAGATATAATCATTATGGTCTAAAGCAGGTAATTTAATTTCAGAGTATTTTTCAAAGTGAACTGGACTGAGATCAACCTCTTCTCTTCCAGTATCCTCTGTTATAATATATTGATTTCAACAGTTACAATACAGTCTGGCATACAGATGTATTTCTTTTTTGTCCAGCAGGACTCACTGTTGGTACATTTTTAACATAAGTATCTTTACAAATACATTTTCAACAAAAGTATCTGTACAAATCAGTGTGATATACAAATGACATATAATTCTTTAACAAAACTCCATCTAGCTATGCTGGCATATGTTACACATCCACTGCCCTACTTCTCTTGGCATAGCTGGGAATATCTCACATCATCACAAAAGCATTTGGTATTACCAAGCATTTTGGCATTCTGGCACACTCACAGTACTGATGTGGGTGATGGTGCACTTGGAATTATTAATTTCACTAGACTGTATTTGATTTAGTGATAGAAACTGGTCACCATGTGGTGAGCCAGAGTTATCTCACTCCTCCTTGTATGGGGAACTGGCAATAGCCATTCAGTCCCATCTTCTCCCACCAGCTCCTAGTCAGCCAATCCACTAATTAATTTCAGGCCACTTGCCCTGCAGTTACAGCTTTACTCCTCTAAGCCATGGAACTGAACAGAGAATGCTCTAGATGAAGGGGAGAAACCTGATCTTGTAGTTACAAGAAAAGATGCTATGGCCTTCACTTCACGATACAGTACTGACAAGAGAAATGTTGACTTAGATGACCTTCCAATAAGATTTACTGATTTCAAAAAGACCCAGTGGGAAGACAGTATACTAAGTAATAATATATGGACTATATCAATGAGTAAAAGGGGAAAAGAGGACGATACAACTCCACTTAGGATCGTAGGTTCATAGGTAGGTACTAGGCTATCTGCCTGAGGGCATTTATAAGCCTAGCCAGAGTGTGTCAGCTTTCGCTGCCCCATTGATTAATTAACTGAGCCTCTGTCAAGAAGAGCCAATGAAGTGATCCCAGGGGTGTATTTTCTGTTACCCATCCACTCATCAAGGTTTTTCTTGAAGGGTGTTAGTGAGGGGCTCTGCCTAATGTAGTTAGGAATTTTGTTCCAAAGCATGGGGAGTTTCTGTGACAGGAATCTATCCCTCCAGCATGTTCTATTTATTGTTGCAGCGAAATTTAGCTCACTAGAGCGAGTGCCTCCAGTGATGTAGATTTCTTTAGGTGGAGCATGTCCATCAATTCTGAGTTGGACATGGCTTTGTAAGTCAGGCAGAGATCACCTCTGAGTAAGCGATATGCCACTGAGTACAGCTGGAATTTTTCCAGTCGGGCTGCATAGGACATATGTTTGAGGCCAGTAATCCTCTTGGTGAGGTACTTTTGTGGTTTTTCCAGCTGTTGGAAGTGTCTTGTGAGGTACATCCCAAATGGGGCACTGTACTCTATGATGGGTCTGATGAGTGATGAGTAGAAGGGCACTATAACCTCTTTATTTCAAGATGCAAACCCTTTAGTAATTAAAAGGGCTACATAGAAGGATTTCCTAACTACTCTGGCAATATGATTGTCAAAGGAGAGATTACTATCTACCTGGGTCCCCAGATCTCTTATTACCTCTTCTGTATTAAGGGGTCTGCCACCTATGTGGTAATTCATCTGTGTTTTGTTTTTCCCAAATGGGATGACTATGCATTTTTTGGCATTTAGCTTGAGGCCATGACTTTGACACCAGGTGTCCGTATCAGTAAGGCACTTTTGGAGAATGTCCGTGTCAGCCGGAGAGTCAATTATGGCTCCCAGTTTGCAGTCATCAGCGAACTTGGTTAGCCATAGTCCTCCTGTGTTTGCCTGTACTTCTGAGAAGTATATGCTGAACAGTAGGGGTCCCAGGACCAAGCCTTGTGGGACACCACTTGTGACTGGTTTAGAGTCGGACCTGGAGCCCACTATTCTTATCGTGTGAGTTCTGTCTGGAAGCCAGTTGGCATCCCATCTCCTGACGTAGGGGTTTATGTTCAGGCTGGTGAGTTTTTCTATAATTCCCGAGTGGGGAACAGTGTCAAAAGCCTTGGTGAGGTCAAGGTAGGCTGTGTGAACCACCTTCCCCTCATCTAAGGCCTTGGTGACTGTCTCGAAGAAGTCAACCAGGTTTAGTAGGCATGATCTGCCCTTAACAAAGTCGAACTGGGTTGGGTCAAGTGTTTGGCGGTTCCCAATGTCTTTGTTAATGAGTTCCATGATGATGTGCTCCATAGCCTTGAAGACCAGGCTAGTCAGGCTTATGGGGCGATAGCTACCAGGGTCGGCTTCATATTCATACTTTAAAAAATGCTCTGCTCTACATGGTAATCAAATACAAAAATCAAATACTGAGATAATTATTAGTTTCAAGACCTTTTAGTGCACTTGTGATGAAGTTAGAGTATCACCATATTTTGGGTGGTCAGTTAGGAATGGATAAACACAGGATTTTTGACAGGTTTGACTAGTCTTGCATCATGAACAATATAAAAAAGTTATGTGCTGCTTGGCCAGAATGTCAAAGGACAAAACCAAATCCAGTTTGTAAGAATCTTTGATATCATACATATCAAAAGAACTAATATTGCTTTTTAATGGGTAAAATTCTGAAATAAATTCTTACTGACCAAGGTATTGCAGTCATATCGAGAGAAATGCAGGAAGAGAATCTGTATACCTATCAAACAAATGGGCTACTGGGGTGTTTTAATAAAACTTTAAAGTCTGTGGTATGAAGAGCTATAGAACTGGATGAAAGAAATCTTGACCATTTGCTTCCATATTTCCGCTGTGCTGTAAGGGCTGTACCCTAAGTGTTGACAGGATTCATGTCATTTGAACTATTATATGGCAGATGTCCCTAAGGCTTTCTAGATACAGCAAAAGAAAAGTGGGGGAAGAAAGGACCTCCTTTAAAAGTGTGACTGAGGATTTTGCAGACCTGCAGAACAGGTTAAAAATGAGATTGCATATAATGAGTATAGAGTTAGGGTTATAAAAAAACATTTGGAGAATACAAGAGACAGAGCAAACAGCATATAGCAAAATTGCTACTCTCAGAGAATTTAAACAAGAGGATAAAGTACTTGGGTTAATGTTCACTGCTGAGAAGTTCTTTGAAATTGCAAGGACCTTTTAGATTTTCATAAAAAATAGAGAAGTGAAAAATAGGATGGAACAATCAGGAAACCAGAAACAAGAAACCAGACAGATGGCCACATAAATATTCTAAAATGTAGAAAAATGTAAATGTCTGTGGTAAGTATGTGAGATGAGGCCACTAATGCCCCAAAAGCATGTCATGTCAAAATAGTTGAGACATTATCAATGTCTGGTAAACAAGAAGTAGATGATTAGTACTCAGGAATAAGGGCTCATATTCAGAGTTCATGGCAAACTACTTTGATCCAGCATTGCACAGGATGCATGCCTTTCGAGACAATACATTTGAAATTGTACCAAACAGCACAATCCCATTGTCAAGCATTTAATTAAAAGGTACAGAAAATGATCATTCAAGGGATTATAGTAGAATCCCAGTATGAGTGGACTAGCTCTTTGGTACTGGTTCCTAAAACTGAAGGACCCATACGGTTTTGAAATGACATCAGAAGACTAAATAGAATGCACCCAGTCTCCTTTGTGACCTATAGTCACATCAGGAGACTCAAAAATTGACCCAGGAGCAAAATTTGCAGATTTAAAATTGAAATATTTTTTTTTGTAACAAGCCCTATACACTTAAGGATTCTTTGTACTGCATAATAAGTTAACTGAAATAGTATCTGGTAGTCAAATTATGCTTGTTGCAGTAGATTTGAAGGACATGTTCTTAGTTATTCTCCAACAAATAGATATAGAATGGTTCCAGGAAGCATTGGTGGTTGCTTCAACTATAAACCAAAATGAAATTAATGTTATTGCTGAGGCCATGGAATGTATGCTAAAGATAATTGTTTTGAGGTGAATACTATACACATCTGAATGGAGTAACAGTGTGAGTGTCTTCATCTTCAGTTTTGGAAAATATATTATGGTGGTGGGAATACAGGAACAGTTTCACAAGTAACTACTGGGGATATGTGGGTTTGTATCTGAGATTTTTAGGTGAAATTGTAATATCCTAGAAAGGGGAAATGGTGTTGCTGTATGAATTTTTCCAATATATGAACAATAAAGGTAATTTTCTAAAGTCTACCATGAGTAGAAGAGATGCTAACATTGATTTTTTGGACATTACTATTGGTAAGGATTACACAAGAAATACTTTCCAGTGGAACATCTATAAGAAGCCAATGTTTTCTAACACTTATCTTCATTTTATGAGTGCCCACTCATACAGGCAGAAAAGAAACTTAGCGAGGGGTCAGATTATCAGACTCTCCAGACTGCTATCAGATAAGGAAGCTTTTAAGGCTGAGCTCCAAAGGCTAAAAAATTGTTTTCTGAAAGACCTTACCCATTTAATATGTTGGATGACATATGTGGGGAAACGTTGAGAGAAAGGAAAATAACAATTTTGAACCTTTCCGAGAATGGTTGACGATATATGTAGGATGATGACTTTAAGTGGTGCAATATCTATTTTTTTATAAATTTCAGTCTAATGACATTACAAATAAAATGAATAAGAATTACAAAGTATGCTAGTCATGTGGATGAAAATTTGAGTTCTGCTTCCAAACATGCAAAAAAAATATATAAAAAATTAAAAATCTATTTTGAGAATGGACATGGTAATGAAAAAAGTATGGGTGTGCAATGTCAACAAGGAATATACAAGTGTGGAGTGTGGTCCCAATGCAGATTCATACATAATGGTGTTAGTATTTCTGTAGCGACCTACACAAGGGTGATGCTTAGTAATGGAAGATTTAATTTTAATATTATTGGGGTAGTCTACATTATGTATGACATGCACCTCATTTTATGTGAGACCAAACATAATCTTAGGACTGGAATATATGAATATATATGTATGCCTTCTGGAAACATGATAGTAATGCTTAAGTTAGGCACTCCTGTGAATGTAAAGGTTTTGAAAAATGTTTATCCTATATACTGGAAAAGGTTCTCAGAGATATGAGGGACAGAGCTTGGGAAACCAAACTGGAGTTTAGGGAACTATGTTGGTAAATATTTTTGCAAGGCTCATGGCCACAGAGGTCTAAATGCTAGCATTTCTATTAGTAGTGTTTTATCAATGAGGACAGTCAAATTGTGACTGAATAGTGGAGAATGTTATTTTATAACAATATAGTATTTATTGTTTCTATTTGTAACATGCATTTTTTATAAAATGATGTCAGAGAATGATGTTTTTAAATAATAATTTCAAATTGAATTGTAATAATTCTTAAGAAAGTTTCATGTAGTCATATTTAATAATATTTTATTGGAGGTGTAGAATCATGTGATGGGGTGCTGATACTTTAAAAATGATTTTTGTAATTATGGGTTTGGTTCTGATGAAGCTCATTACAATGTGGACAAAAGAGCCAATTAAATGTGATTCAACGAATCTCTGACCGATATCCTTACAATCATTTTTGTGTTTCTCCAGTAGATTTATTTACTAGCTGCTCACGGGAAATTTTGTATAAGCTCATTTAGAACACTGAGGAATACTGCATGGTCATCAGGGGAGAAACAAGTGTGTTCTGTAAGAAGCTATTAGCTCCGAATTCTACTTTGAGTGATCTGCCTGGTAATAAGTTCATTGACAAATACGGAGACTCTATCAGTAGTTATTAGGCCTTAAAGCATGAAAACCAAAAAACGCTGCTATAGTAAGAGTGCTCTATTTACATTTAGACTAAGTTTCAGTAAATATAATTATGTGGATGCTTTCCAAATGCAGGATTGCCTCAATATTAGGCAATTTATTTAGACGTCTAGCATTAGGGAGAACCACCTTAATGCAATCCACTGTTGGAGCTAATATGTGGTTCCCTATTAGAAGACCGAAGACGCATTCTTTCGAATGTGTCTTGGTCGAACTCAAAAGCCTGAAATGGCAAAATATAGAAGCAGCTTTTAAGCAAATTCTTTCCCTGGGAAAGAATTCGCTTGGCCGCTTCATTACTTTGTCATTTTTGGCACTGTAGTGTGTTCTCAGAGTTGGTATATTTAAGTAGGGGGAGTTGGGGAGAACATCCCCCCACATCGGGGGTTGTGGGGGGTGAAGCCCCCCATTTAATATAATGTTTAAAGTGTTTAATATATATATATATATATATATTTTTTTTTTTGTTGGAACAGCGATTTTTTTCCCTAGGGAAAAAAATTGCTGTTCTGACAGTTCGAAATTGTAAGCTTTTGCTTACATAGGGTCGATTAATCACTGTTTGCTTTTTTAAGCATTCGGTGATCTAATATAGACCCTAATATGTTAGTAATGTTAGACTGTTCATCAATTGGACTATGCCTAAAAAAGGCACAAAGGGCAGGTAGTAAAGGCTTTAGCCAATATGTGAAAACCTTGAAATGTGAGGTACAGGCCTTCCTTAGTGAAGCAAGCTGGACTCCCAAGCACCTTATCCAATATTGACACATACTAGACCTCCTAGAATGACACTAGCTATTTCATAGGTTCATAGGTGTATACTAGGCTAATGGCCACAAGAGCCTTTTTAAGCCTAGCCATGCATCCCAAAATTCTGACAAGTTCTGATACCCTTGATAAATCTAATCATGGGACTGGGAGATGAACCATTTACAGGTTACCTGTGTCCATTAGAGACATAGGTGCCAAACCAGGGATGAATGTCCGGTTTCCCACCCAATTGTCCAAGTTGCACTTGAATTGGGTTAGGGAGGAACTCTGCTTCAGATGGATGGGGAGCCTGTTACATAGACGGAGTAGTCTCTGGGATACATACCTATCTCTCCAGCAGGTGCTATTTATATCACAGGCAAGGTTTAAGTCTTTAGAACAGGTAATTCTGGTGCTGTTTGTTTTGTGGATATGCATGAGGTCCATCAGAGTGTGGTCTGACAGTGCCCCATATGCCAGGCATAGATCTCACCTCAAATAAAGGGTTAGGACCTTGAGGCGGTCTGCATAGGACATTTTACTTATGCCCTGTATTCTTTTAGTGAGGAACCTCTGTGGACGTTCCAACTGTTGGATATGTCTGCTTAGGTACATACCAAAGGGGGCATTGTACTCAATGATAGGTCTGATGAATGCTGAATATAGTGGAACAATGACTTCCTTGGACTTAGATGCCATACCTTTGTTTATAAGTTGTGCAACATAGAATGATTTCCTCATGACTGTAGACACGTGATGGTCAAGGGCTAGATTACTATCTACACGTGTCCCTAAGGGGTGTGTTGTCAATATGATAGTTACCAGGGATGGATGATGGCCCAAAGGATACTATTATTAATTTCCTGGCATTTAGTTTTAATCCATGGCTCTGACACCAGTTGTTTGTTTGTGTCATCCCCTCCTGGAGAACATTTGTGTCAGTGTGAGATTCAATGACAGCTCCTAATTTGCAATCATTTGCAAATTTAGTCAGTCAGGGACCACTGACATTGGCCTTGACTTCTGAGAAGTAAATGCCAAAAAGGAGCGGTCCAAGGACTGATCCCTGAGGAACTCCACTTGTGACTGGCCTCTTTGTAGAGGTGAACTCCCCAATTGTAACTTCTTGGGTCCCGTCTTTGAGCAAGTTGGCTATCCATCGGGGACATACAGGTTTATATCTAACCTCCTGAGTTTGTCAACAATGCCAGAGTGGGGTATTGTGTCAAATGCCTCGGCCAGGTCAAGGTAGGCAGTGTGAATGATTTTGCCCTCATCCATTGCTTTGGTGACCTTCTCAAAGAAGTACACCAGGTTGAATAGGCATGATCTGCCCTTGACCAAACCAAACTGGGTTGGGTGCAGTGTCTGGAAGTTTACTGTATCTCTGTTGATCATTTCCATGATAATTCTTTCCATGGCTTTACATATAAGACTAGTGAAACTTATGGGTCTGTAGTTTCCAGGGTCTGTAGATGGCCCACCTTTGTGGAGAGGGATGACCGGTGCCTTTTTCCATTCATAAGGCATAAACCTATTTGGAGGCTACAGTTAAATAGTAATTCCAAAGGCCCTGATAGCTTGTGTTTCATGCTATTTAGAAGGCATCCTGGGATATTATCTGGGCCCATTGATTCAGTGTTCTTGGTCTTAGAGAAAGCATTAAGGACCTGTTCCCTAGTGATAGTAAGGAGGAGTTATATTTGATGATATTTCCTGAGGGAAGGTTGAGGGGGAGAGAGGGGTAAAGTTGGAGATGAATTTATCAGCCAGGAGGTTTGCTTCTGGCTCAGTATATGTGGCTCCATTTATTGTTCCCCTCTACTCTACACTCATTAGACCCATTATAGAGTACAACGCCCCTTTTGGAATGTACCTCACAAGACATCTGCAGCAGCTGGAAAGGCCACAAAAGTACCTTACAAAGAGGATTACTGGCCTCAAACAAATGCCCTACACTGACCACCTCAAAAAACTCCAGCTTTACTTCGTAGCATATTGCCTACTCCGAGGTGATCTCTGCCTAACATATAAAGCTATGTCAAACCCAGAGCTGTTGGACATACTACACCTAATGAAATCCCAATCCCTCCGAGCTACATGCTCTAGGGACCTAAACCTTGTCACCACAATAAACAGGACATTGTGGAGGGATAGATTCCTGTCCTAGAGACTTCCCATACTCTGGAGCAGGCTACCCATCTATGTCAAGCAAAGTTCTTCATTTGCACTCTTCAAGAAAAATCTTGATGAGTGGATGAGAAATAGGAAATACACCCTGGGGATCAATTCTGTGTCTCTGCTCGACAGTGCCCAGGAAAATAACCTGCTTGGGTGGCGTAAGCCAGGGAATCTTGTTGGCTAGGCTTACGTAGGCCCTTGGGCCGATAGCCTAGTACCTACCTATAAACCTATGAACCTATATGCTCTGCACACAATTGTGTATTGCTTTTGGGGTTGCGGACATAGCTAAAGAATGCGTTGTGGTTGTCCTTGGCCTGGGAGGCCAGACTTACCTCAGATTTGTCTTTGGTAGAATTCAATGAATTACTGAAGGCCATTATCTTTTCTTTGTAGCTAGACATCATCCAAGGTGAAGGAATAGTGTCTTACCTGCATTTCAACATACCTGCAATGTTCTGACATGTCTGTCTGCCCATTCTTCAGGGTTCTACATGCCAGTCATTCATGCACACATACACCACCAATATGCCATAGTTGTATTTGTCAGGAGTTGGGGTCATATAATGTCAGAGATTTTGGCACCTGAAACACAATTCACCATAACCCTCTTCTTGTTCAGCATTGTGAGTACTAAGCAGTGGGCATGAGAATATCATCGTCTATAATTAAGACATTTTATTGCTGTTCTGATTCAAAGTGATAGGTTTGCAATGTTTTTGCTCATAATGACTCTTTGTATGAGGTACACATGAGCTGGATGATTGGCCTGATTTTTGTTGAGACTTCATCTTCTTATTTATGGAAGGCTCTGGAAGTGATTGTTTTACAGCCTCATGATATGATAGACAAGCACCAAGGTAGGGGTGTATGAAGGTCACAGGGAAGGTTTATGGGTGAGAAGGAAATCTTCAGATTATGAGGTATTTGCACCTCTCGCTGATGGAATTATTATATTCTAATATAATAGTTCTAATACTTTTAATCGGAGGCAGCATCCGAACATTAGTACTTCGATTAGTAGTATACTTATAAGGGCTGTCCCTGTTAGTGAATGGCAGAGAACTAAAGCCCTGCAGTAAACTGTGGTGATTACTACTATTTTTTTTTACATGCCTCCTGCCTGCTGTATTGAGGATAAGGCTTCATTGGAGGTCAAGTGGACAAGTGAAACAGAATAAACCTTTAGGCAACTGAAAGCTGTGGTGGATTTAGAGCCAGTGCTACTACGTCAGAGCTTTTCCAAGCAATTCTTAGTGCATGCAGGTGCCTCTCAGGTAGGCATAGGTGTAGTCTGGTCTCAGATGCATGCAGGTGCCTCTCAGGTAGGCATAGGTGCAGTCTGATCTCAGACTGTAGCTGAGAATTAGCTCCCACCCTATATGGTTTTAGAACATTTAGTAATTCTGTGAAATGTCATTCTGATTTAGTGGGAAAGAATGCTTTACCATAAACTGGTTCCTTTGTATGCTAAATAAAATGGTCTCTTATTATGCTAAAATACTATTTATTGAGTAAGGAATTCAGGTTATTGACTTCCCATTTATACAATGGATTGATCTTTTGGATAAATAAGGAGTATATTTACTCCAGTATATTTTAAACAAAGGAAACTCATCACATCTCTGGCAAACAGCGTTCTCTGTCAGCTTGATGATGTGGTCATCTTTTCACTATATTAATGCCAGGATGCAACTTATTGTTTGCAAACAGCTCAGTGGGGTTATTTTGCTTCAATGTGATTTGAGTAAGTGTTACGTTTGAATCAAATGATAATTGTTTTATTTCTTTTGTTAGCTTAGTTAATCAGGGAGAGCAGGCAGCATGTCAGCAAAGAAGTACAGAAAGCTGACAATGAGCCAGCTGGCTGAGATGTGCCAGGCTAGGGGACTGGTGCATGGAAACCTGACTAAGGCAGACATGATTGTAGCTTTGGTCACAGCTGCATCAGAAAATAGCAACCAGGAGGACAATCAGACTGGTGGTGGATATGTACCACCCTCACAGAATGAACAGCTCAACCTTTCTGCAGAGGACTTAGAAATCCATCTGGAGCTAAAGAGACTTGAGTTGAAGGCCAGGCATTTCTAAATAGAAGCAGCTGAGAGACTGAGACATCTACAGGCAGAGGAGAATGAGAAACGGCTATGCCTTGAAGCTGAGGAACAACAGAGGCAGAGGCAGCAGGAAAAGGAGATGCTGACTCTTCACCAGAGTCATGGAAGTAATGGGGAAGGGAGTAACTGGACCCCAGAAGCACAAAAGTTCAGTAAATTTCTTCTGCAGTTTAAAGAGGGAGAGAATTTTGATAGTTTCATTCATATGTTTGAGAGGGTATGTAAACAGTATGATGTTGACCAAAGGCTCTGGGTACGGTTCCTGACCCCCTTATTCCATGGTAAAGTTGTAACTGTGTTGTCTAAAATGTCTGACATTGACTGTTTCAATTACACTGTTGTTAAGCATTGCTTGTTAGAATGTTTTACGCTAACAGCTGAAACTTATAGAAAAAGGTTTCGTGAGTTTAGACGCAAGGTAGATGAAAGTATGTGTGAATTTGTTGCTGAACTAAGCTCTTATTTTCATAGATGGATGAGTGGATGTCAGGTCACCACTTTTGAATGGCTGGCAGACCTTTTGGTGAGGGAACAAGCCCTTAGCACTTTGCCTGAGGACATGAGGATCTTGTTAGCTGACAGACAAAGTGCTACTTCAGATGAGTTGGGAAAGAAGGGAGACCTATACCTAGCAAGCAGGGCATCCTTGCACAGGAAAGGGACCCCCAATACTGCTCATGGGTCTAAAGGAACCCATGGTGGGCAGCACGGACTGCCCCAACAGAATCTGCCAGTAGCAGGGGAAGCCGCTAGTCCAGGTACACTTCCAGGACCTAGGGTTAAATGTTTTGAATGCAACCAGTGGGGCCAAGTGGCATACGGATGTCCACGGAGGCAAGGTGGGGAACAAAATATGAGAGAACCTGTAAGTGGGGAAAACAAAATGCCAATAGTAGGTTATCTTGAGGCAACAAGGGTACCAAACTACTATCCTGCTGATGTCCGGATAGGGAAGGATTTGGATGAGGTAGTACCATGTGCTTATGCAGTTACACGCAGTCAGGCAAGGAGACAAGTATGTGGGTCTGGTAGCCTGGGGGAGACCCAGACAGACTGCATACTTGCAGCCAGGTTTGGTGAGGTGGTTACTTCAGGGAGGGAGCTACTCTGTAGCAGTGAGACTGAATGCGAGCCACAGCTGCTTGTGGGTACAATTGTTCCCTTGGACAGAGTGACTGCAAAGGTAGAGGTCAGTAGTAGTACCCAGGCTGACAGTGAGAAACCACTGTCAAAAGATGGCAGACTTCTTGTGGAAGGGGAGCTGGGAAGGGTTACAAAGAGAGAGTTGAGACAGGCTCAGCTCTCAGACCCTACATTGCAAGGCCTAAGGCAGGTAGCTAGTGAGGCACCTGATTCTCAAGGGAAGGGGAATCTGTATACTGGGACAAAAGGTTACTGTATAGAAAGTGGACCCCTGAGGGAGGGCTAGAAGGTGAGAGAGTACAGCAGTTGGCAGTGCCTAAAGCCTACCATCTGGCACTTCTAGCCATAGCCCATGATATTCCCTTTGCAGGTCATATGTGCATAAAACATATAAAGAGATGTATTATGCAGAATTTCTACTGGCCTGGAATTTCCAGAGATGTAACAGGGTACTGCAGGACCTGTGAGCAGTACCAAAAGGTAGGCAAGGCAGGAGACAAGGTGAGAGGTCCTTTGATGCCTTTGCCTGTTATTGAGGAGCCATTTCAGAGGGTAGCTATGGATATTGTAGGGCCTCTGAGTACCCCAAGTTCCACAGGGAAAAAGTATATCCTAGTGGTAGTGGATTATGCTACACGATACCCTGAGGCAGTGGTTCTGTCCTCTGCTGAGGCAGAAAAGGTGGCAAGTGCTTTGTTAGAGATTTTCAGCAGGGTATGTTTCCCAAAAGGAATACTGACTGACAGAGGTGCCAATTTCATGTCAGACCTGCTGGGTTGTCTGTGGAAGTACTGTGGGGTGAAGCACTTGAAGACCACCCCCTACAATCCCCAGATTAATGGTCTTGTTGAGAGGTTAAACTCTACAATCAAGTCCATGCTACAGGCATCTGCAGATCAGTTTAAGAGGGAGTGGAACAAATATTTGGCCCATCTGTTTTTGCTTACAGAGAGGTTCCCCAGGAATCCACAGGTTTTTCACCCTTTGAGTTGTTCTATGGGCATAGGGTGAAAGGAACTCTAGATTTAATTTGAGATGAGTGGAAAGGTGAATGTGAACCTCACAAGAAGTCTGTTGTGGCATATGTCCTAAACCTCAGGACAGGGCTCAGGGAACTCATGGGCTTGGCCCAGGAGAACATTGCAGAAACCCAACAACAGAAAAAGGTATGGTATGACAGGAATACTCGAGCTAGAGAGTATGCTGTGGGGCAGCAGGTAATGGTTCTTGTCAAACACAATAAGCTTCAAGCAGTTTGGGAGAGACCCTACAGGGTGGTAAGAAAGGTAAGTGATGTTAACTACATGGCAGAAGGCAGGGGCACAAATTGTACCTTGGTAACATGATGAAACCTTACCATGATAAGGAGGCCCTTGTGCTGAGCATTTGCAATGGATTGCAGGAGGAGTCTGAGGGAAATCTGGTGACTGATCTCCTCAGTGAGGCTTGGACTGATGCCTCAGTGGAAGGGGTAGCAATGTCCCAGCAGCTATCTGCTACACAAGTTGGAAAAATCTGAGCAGTGTTACAGGAGTTTGGGGACATGTTCACTGGGAGACCAGAGTGCACCCATCTGGTTCAGCACCAGGTGGATACAGGACCCCAAAGGCCTATTAGGCACCTTGTAGGGTGCCTGAGAGAGTCAAACAGACTCTGAAGGATGAGATACAGGAGATGTTGGAACTAGGAGTGATTCAAGAGTCCAACACTCCCTGGGCCTCCCGAGTGGTGCTGGTACCAAAGAAGGATGGCAGCACCAGGTTCTGTGTGGACTACAGGAAATTAAATAGACACACAGAGTCAGATGCTTACCCCATGCCTAGGACAGATGAGGCCCTAAAGCAGCTGGGTGGGGCTAAGTATCTTACAACCATTGGCTTTACTAAGGGTTACTGGCAGGAGCCCTTGACTCCCAGTGCTACAGAGAGAGGTCAGCCTTTGTGACTCCATTTGGCTTGTATGAGTTCACAAAGATGCCCTTTGGGATGAAAAATGCCCCAGCAACTTTCCAGATACTGGTAGATCATATCCTAGCAGGAGCAGGAGGGTTTGCCCTTGCTTACCGAGATGATATTGCCATCTACAGCCATTCCTGGCAAGAGCACCTTTGGCATGTGAGGGAGGTGCTGGGCAGACTACAGAGGGCAGGGTTGACCATTAAGCCCAGCAAATGTCAGGTGGGTATGGCAGAGGTCTCCTACCTGGGACATAGAGTGGGGAGTGGTAAGATCAGGCCAGAACCTGCCAAAGTAGAAGCAATCCAGGCATGGCCTGCACCTGTTACCAAAAAGGAGGGTACTACAGAAAGTTTGTCCCCAGTTATAGTACCATAGCTGCTCCCCTCACAGACCTGACAAGGAAGAACAGGCCAGATAAGGTAGTGTGGACTCCAGCATGTGAGCAGGAATTCCAGAAGCTTAAAGAAGCTTTGGGAGGACCCCCTGTGTTAGCCAGTCCTGATTACAGCAAAGGATTTGTTGTGCAGGTGGATGCTTCAAACCATGGTGTGGGGGCTATACTTAGCCAGATATCTTCAGAGGGAAAAGAGCACCCAGTGGTTTATCTCAGTCATAGGCTCCAACCCAGGGAGGAATGCTATGCAGCTGTAGAAAAGGAATGTCTAGCCATAGTGTAGGCACTCCAAAAACTTCAGCCTTACCTGTATGGAAGAAAATTAACAGTAGTTAAGATCACAACCCCCTAGCATGGTTAAACAGAGTCAGCCAGCACAATGTCAAGTTGCTAAGATGGAGCCTAAGGTTGCACGCATATTATATGTCAGTGCAGCACCACAGTTGGAATAGCAATGCCAATTCAGATGGACTGTCAAGACAGGGAATGGGGTAAGGTATACTCAGCTAGACCTAACCCTCTCAAGCAACATTTCTCAAGGGTCACTTGAAAAACTAGTTCTTCAGGAAGGAGATGTGTGAAGATAGCTGAAGGCTGCCAGCCTAGCCAGATAGAATTCTGCCATTTGTAAATATTAATGTAAACCACAGGCGTGTTCTCTTAAATGGGGAAAAATGTTGGCAAATGTTAAACTTCAAAAATGTAAAAACAGTGCACTCTGCTGTAAGAAAGCTAAGTCAAGCATTTTATGACTGTCTTTGATCTTTAAAGTCAGCTCCGATATGTCTAGAGGGAGGTATCCTGCCTATTGTTTTAAAGCCAGAGTTAATGGCTAGAATTTGCATGTATAAATGTCCTTTATTGCTCTGGTTTCTGACCAAGTGTAAAGAATGTAAATGTAGTTTCTGTTAGCCTGGGAACACCAGAGAAGTATGAAGAATGATGTCATGCGAAGCAGCTCTGTGTTATCAATTTAAAGAGAGAGAATCAGAGAGCTCTGATAATTTTTGTCTTGAGGACATCCAACATCACCAGCACTGCCTGTTTCTATATGTAAGTTATTTAGAACTGTGTTTTCTCTTAGATATAGCTATGAAATAGGAAGATTAGACTAGTTTGTTTTCTGTGACGTCAGAACTTTTCTACTGTATTACTATAAGTATTTCTCTGTGATCTCTGAACTTTTGACTGGCAGTGTGTAGGAAGAAGTATTGTCTTGTGTTTGTATTATTTATTATTAAATATTTTTAAACCTTTCAACTGTGGCTGTTTTGTGTAGAGATAATTTAAGCTCTAAGAGTACATTGCATGTATATAATGATACTGTACCGAGTCACTCCAAATAAGTCTTGACTGTTAGGTTGCACTTACCATTTGGATGATAATATTGAACAGTAATAATTGGACACCTTTTCAGAAGGGCCTTTGAGTAGCTAATATTAGTGGGTGGTGGCAGCCAGTACTACCTTTTAGACTGGGCAGAAAAGGGGCATAGCTGGTGAACCTGTGCCAACCTACCCCAGGAGTGTCTGTGTGGTTGTATAAACTCTTATTTCAAGGTATGTGTGTGTCAGCTACTTGGGTAGGAACACAAAGCACTGGTTGGACAGAGAGGGCCCACTAGGCTGAGATCTGGACCCTATAGCTGTGCCAGTGGGGAGTCTTATTGGGGACCTGGAGAGAAGGAGAGAAACCAGCCCCAGACTGACTGTGATCTCTGTGTGCTCTTAAGGGAAAATATACTTTACTGTGTGTGTGTGTGTATTTATTATTCTTTCTCTATATGGACCCCCTCACTGGTGTTAGTGGTGAGGACTGAGGCTCCTTGATTGCTGGGCCAGTGCACAGGCATCACATTAATTACTAAGTTATAAATAGTAGTAAGTACTAAGTTATAGGTAGTAGTAAGTACTAAGTTATAAATAGCAGTAAGTACTAAGTTATAAATAGTAGTAAGTACTAAGTTATAGATAGTAGTAAGTACTAAGTTATAAATAGCAGTGAGTACTAAGTTATAAGTAGTACTAAGTTATAAATAGTAGCGAGTACTAAGTTATAAGTAGTACTAAGTACTAAGTTATAAATAGCTACTAAATTGTAAATAGTAGTAAGTAATAAGTTATAAGTAGTACTAAGTTATAAATAGTAGTAAGTACTAAGTTATAAGTATAACAAAGTTAGTTGTGGATATTAGTGTCAAGAAGTGTTAAGAGTATAGAGTATAGCAATAGTTGCAAGAGACTTTAACTATATACATTCTATTTCAGTTGAGTCTATGCTGTTTCTTACTTAAACCCAAATTTTCTTGGAGGTCGAGAGATAGAGGTGGTAAGTGAGGGGGTTGTTTGTGTTTGAGTTAGCCTGCTGAGGAGCAAGAACTTAGCCAGGAGTCCCTGAGATGGTCTTTTAGTTGATCTTTGAAAGTGGAGAGATTGTTATTGAGTCTTAGTGGTAAACGTAGTGATGTCCATAATTTGGGGATGTGAATAGAATAAAGGGCTTCCCCTGATGAGTTATTGTTTTTTGTGACTAGTAAGGCTTTCTTTGATGAGTGTAGGTTTCTGCGGTGGGTAGTTTGGAGGATGCTTTTTAGGCTGGGACATTTGTTATGCATATGCACAAGGCTGTGGTCTACACGTAGTTGTGTCTGGCGGAGGTAATGAGGTAATTCAGGTCCGTTACGTTTTTTTAGGACAGTGCAGTGTTGGGGTCTGTAAAGGGAGGTTGCAGACAAACCTGGTAATTTTGTTAGGGCCAACATAAAGTGGTAGTGGTAGTTAATACAAGCTATAGTTTTTCTATTAGATTCAGTCAAGTGCTGTTTTATTTGTTATAATATTCCAATTTTTTGATGAATCTTTTTTATTACTTCTTGTACTTGCAGATCAAATGCTGGGTTTTATCTGTAGTTACAAAAAGTTTAAATGTTTGAGTAACCATTTCAACTTCTATAATGATTTAGGAATTCATTTTGAAGTCCAGATTGGTGTTTGAATAGGATCTAGGAGTAAAGGGAATCAGTTTGTATCTATCTGTTAGTGAAATCTGAATGTATATATGGATTCACATCTTTCTATTCAACATTTTGAATTTCATATGCCATAACACCAACAGCCAAAACATTAAAACCACCCACATCCCAAAATAAAAACACATGAAAGACAGCTTTTGTTTTTTTGCATAAGGGAAAGCCCCATGGGCACCTGTGCCTCCCACACCTCTTTTAGTTATATATACTAACTCCAAGATCACACAGCAGGAAAAAGAGCCAATTAAAACCCACTGCACTGGGATTTCATACAGTGGCTATCCATCCACTACAATACTGCAGCATTTTCAGTTTTAACTTTTGACATCAAAAGAACAAACACAAAAGGCCAAATGCAAATAAGCTTGAACCCTCTAAGTAATAAAGCTCAAAACATCTAATCAAAAAATAGCCCTTACATGCAGCAAAAATATAAAAAGTCTTTTTTGCAGGGGTGGCAATCCCCCATGTACCTTCCATGTGGATGGTATTTCCCATACCTCCTTTACTTAAATATAACAACTCCATGGTTATGTCATGTCAAAAAAGGGAAAAATCTCCCTGTAAACACTAATAATTGACAATCCACATGGAAATCCCAGCTAACAATGATTCCCTACAGTGCATACTTTGTAAAATAAACAATAGAAATCAATACAATAGCAGATACTTACTCACAACACCTTAGCAAGAATACAGCTAAAAACAAGTCAGACTAAACTCTCCATCACCAATTATTTATTCTCTTGGCATTTTTGCTGATTGAACATTCAACATTGACACTTAGTAAATCTGATGTATTCTGCCTCCTTGCAAACTATTTGAACATCTGTAAATTTGATATTTTGCATGACACCAGTATATCTATCCTCTCTCTCAGTATATATATATATACATACATATATATATATATATATATATATATATATATATATATATATATATATATATATATATATATATATATTGATATATTGATATATATATATATGCATGTATATGGCACCTACTGCATAGTCTAACGGTAATCTGTTTGAATGTTTTCTGTGATGGATAAAGTCATCTAAGAGGACACAGCTTAAACATGTTAAGGGGGAGACTAGTATTTTTTACAATATCACTTATTACTAAGGACAGATATTTTTCCCCTCTGCCCAGCATTTGCAGTTTGTTCTGCACCATATTATTTTGAGAAATGGCACTATATTAGTGTAATTTTGCATATTAGAGCTTTTTGCTTTAGAGCTCTGCAAAAAAATGGCCTCTAACGAGCAGGGTAAGTAACATCAGCACATCACTAAATATTTTGCTTTTGTTAAGCTTTTCCAGTAAAATGAAGAAGTAATCGTGAAACAAGTCATCAGATTCAGGCATAATAAACACTCTTGTCTAACCAACAGACTCCTAAGTTGCAATTGGTCTCATTTTTTATTGGTGGCATGCTTTCTGTTCTCTCCACCACACTAAATAACATGCTTTGCTACACTGCCTGCACATATATTTACAATCATATAAATGTAAATGCAGAATGTATAACTAAGTATAACTAGACACAGTGTTTTAATCACTAGTGAATCAAGGCAGTATCCTTGTAACTCTCAGCACTATATTTGTTATTTCATTATACAACACACTTCAACCCACATATCATAACCATGAATACCTCTCTGTTCTTAAATTTTCAATTATCATTAGACAGTGATATATAATTCATGTTTAGAAATGTTAATGCTAATTGGGCAAAAGAATAAAATGTACCACTGATAAATACATTACTGATGCCAACAAGTTTGGTAGGTAGACTGAAACACCGATTATAGCAGCTACTGAAACTGGAAAGATTACACCAGCAGTTATTTTCAAACTGCTAGTCAGTAAAACTAAAGCATCATGAAGTTTTTACTTCCCAGCAAAATATCATAAATATTAACCAACTTTACATGCAGGAATTAAAACTCAGCTTGCACAATAACTAACACAATTGTCCTTAAATCTGTATATATCTGTAGCATGTCATTATGGCATCCTCAGTAAATAACATCTGAAAGGAATAAAGTTTGTGTTACGCACTGGCAGTATCAAGATAACATGTTTTATTTTAAAATAATTCCATTGTGAAAAGGCACTATGGCATTGCAGATCTGTGGGTAGTTCACAGTTTTAACCAGGATGCAGGGGGCTATAATCCTGCAGAACCCCCCCCCACTCATACATAAAATATGAAGTACCTAATCCATGTCATAATATATTGCTAAACTCTTCACCACCCCAAAAACAATTACTTTACTGTGGATGTTGATTTCTTGTAGTAACAGATTCCTATTCCTTCCAGGGCCTTTGTAAGGCTATTCAGTGTCTTTAAAGAGGCAATTTTTTGTAATTGTAGTCATTTTGGTTACCACCTGGCTACAAAATGAGGCATGTGAGAATGGAAGATGACAAAAGCATTAGATAGGATGAAAAATCAATGGGACAGCTGTTGTTGCAAACATTTTTATAGTGTCCTCCTTGGTTACTCATTTTCATGTTTATTTGAAATGATTACTGCAGTTTCTTTCCTTATTGTCTGGTTGTATATCTATATAAACCACACACATACAAGATAATGCTGTAAATCCATCCTTTAGAACCCCTCCCCCATGTTTCCTTCTTTTCACCCCCCCCAGCCCCTTCAGCAGCTCCTTGATCTGAATAAGTAAATAACCGTAGTTCAGAGTAAATGAGGGCAGCACTCCAGAAATGAGGTCTGATTATAATAACAAAGGCCACGCCACACTTCTGGGTGGGACTATCTCTTTTTACAGGCCTCTGGCTTCCACTAAGTAAGCAGGTAAAGTTACCACAGTTTGCTGGGGGAGGGGTTGTAAAGAGGATGCAGTAAAAGACCTATGGATGGGAGGGGGTGGGATAGAAAGAGAGAGAGAGAGAGAGAGAGTGAGAGAAAAGAGAGGCCCAGGCTTTGCTAGGCCCAGCTGTCATGGTGGTGAACACTGAAATGATTCTGGCTGCATAGGACAGGATTTTTTTAAAGTCAAAGGTCATCTAAGAAAAAAAGGATGAAGCAGGGTGCAATAAAGAGACAAAATCCCATGAGTAGCTAGAAGAGAATAAATCAAGATGTGATGGGGAAAGGACATCAAATCAACAGCTTATTCACCAAATGACAGAAACTGTCAAAAAAGAGAGGAAAAGAATGAGGGCAAAGTCTGGAATAAAGCTAAAAAGTAATCAGTCCGTGCACTGCAGGGCTTCTTCACAGGCCTGGCTACCAATTTATAAGGAGAAAAACTGCTCAGCACACAGTAGTTGAAGCCCACCATCAAGGTCCCTAGTTTAAATATGTCAGATTTCCCCAACCTAGTCAGTTTTATTTTTGTGAGTAATTTCCTGCTCACCAAGTCCTGTGCATAAGTGGAAGCTAGAGTAATATGGTATAAGTTGTAGTAACACCAACACTATTGCCGTTTACTTATTTATTTAGTTACTTGCTTAGCTTATTTATGTATATACCTTTACAATTTTGTTGGCTATGAATGTCCATCTGGGAACTTTCCATTTTCAGTGAAGTCCAAACGAATAAAGCTCCAGAAATATTAAAGTACATAACTTCAATACTCATCAAAAAAAATTCTAAAACATGAGAAGGTATACAATATGATTTTAGAATACCAGTGAATTGGCCTGATATAGAGGTTTTTGTTTAAACTTTAATAACTTTTTTTTTTTTTGTTATCTATAAAAAGGTTTATAAGGAGCCATGACAGGATTATCAGAATATCAGTTATTGTGTAGGAAACTGGTTTGTCAAATTTTATGTGACGCCGATAAATTTTCTGGGTTGAATTATGCTGTCCCAATTAAAAATGTCTGAAAATTAAATGTAATAGGATAAAATAAAGGTTATAGTTTTTAAGTCATGTGATTAATTCTTGTGTGGTATGTGTAAATCCTGTTTGATTTTTATGTTTTTTATTCTAAAGAATCCTTCATTGTATAGATGAAAAGGCCTAATCTTTTTCATTAAATCTGTCTTTTTGGAAGTGTCTAAGTTGGTTTTATTTTGCTTTTTATTTTCTTCTCATATTTTTGCCAGTGTTATGATTTTTGAGGATTTATTTTGTATAAAGTTCACAGTTTTAACCATGATATAGATTTAGAATAGCGTAACTTAAAACAGTGAGAATCCCAGTCCATGTGAGGCAGAGCCCCTCACTGACTCTGTTCAAGAGAAATCTTGACGAGTGGATGGGAGATCGTAGGTTTACCCCGGGAATCATCTCTGTATCACTGCTGGACAGAGGCACAGCAAACTAATGGGTATAGTATTCTCATCCTAAGGGGTGGTGAAAGCCACACACACTCTGGCTAGGCTTATAAATGCCCTAGGGCAGATAGCCTAGTATGAACCTATGAACCTATGAACCTATAATATGGATTATATAGACACAGTAACGACTATTTCAGTATATGGTTGTTAGGTATTGGCAGCTGAGAAAAACTGCCCTCGCTTATAATTTTGAACTACTGTTGAAATTTTAAAAAAGTAAGTGAACTACATAAGATGCATGCTATTCCAAAGATGTTTACAGATTTGAAATACATGTAGTTTATATGTGTGCACAAATAACCATTCAGAAGGAGTGACACATAGAAACATAACTGACACAAACTGTGTAGATGTACAGGGATGTACAAATAACCTTTCAGAGGGAGTAACACATAGAAATATAACTGACACAAACTGTGTAGATGTACAGGGATGTACAAATAACCTTTCAGAGGGAGTAACACATAGAAACATAACTGACACAAACTGTGTAGATGTACAGGGATGTACAAATAACCTGTCAAAGGGAGTAACAATACAAACATAACTGACACAAACTGTGTAGATGTACAGGGATGTACAAATAACCATTCAGAGGGAGTAACACATAGAAACATAACTGACACAAACTGTGTAGATGTACAGGGATGTACAAATAACCTTTCAGAAGGAGTAACACATACAAAACATAACTGACGCAAACTGTGTAGATGTACAGGGATGTACAAATAACCTTTCAGAGGGAGAAACACATACAAACATAACTGATACAAACTGTGTAGATGTACAGGGATGTACAAACAATCTTTCTGAGGGAGTAACACATAGAAACATAACTGACACAAACTGTGTAGATGTACAGGGATGTACAAATAACCTTTCAGAGCGAGTAACACATACAAACATAACTGACACAAACTGTGTAGATGTACAGGGATGAACAAATAACATTTCAGAGGGAGTAACACATAGAATCATAACTGACACAAACAGTGCAGATGTACTGGGATGTACAAATAACCATTTAGATAGGAGTAACACATAGAAACATAACTGAGACGAACTGTGTAGATGTACAGGGATGTACAAATAACCGTTCAGAGGGAGTAACACATAGAAACATAACTGACACAAACTGTGTAGATGTACAGGGATGTACAAATAACCTTTCAGAAGGAGTAACACATACAAAACATAACTGACGCAAACTGTGTAGATGTACAGGGATGTACAAATAACCTTTCAGAGGGAGTAACACACAAACATAACTGACAAACTGTGTAGATGTATAGGGATGTACAAATAACCATTCAGAGGGAGCAACACATAGTAACATAACTGACAAAAACTGTGTAGATGTACAGGGATGTACAAATAACCTGTCAAAGGGAGTAACAATACAAACATAACTGACATAAACTGTGTAGATGTACAGGGATGTACAAATAACCTGTCAAAGGGAGTAACAATACAAACATAACTGACATAAACTGTGTAGATGTACAGGGATGTACAAATAACCATTCAGAGGGAGTAACACATAGAAACATAACTGACATAAACTGTGTAGATGTACAGGGATGTACAAATAACCTTTCCGAGGGAGTAACACATAGAAACATAACTGACACAAACTGTGTAGATGTACTGGGATGTACAAATAACCTTTCAGAGGGAGTAACACATAGAAACATAACTGACACAAACTGTGTAGATGTACAGGGATATAGAAATAACCTTTCAGAGGGAGTAACACATAGAAACATAACTGACACAAACTGTGTAGATGTACAAATAACTTTTCAGAGGGAGTAACACATAGAAACATAACTGACACAAACTGTGTAGATGTATAGGGATGTACAAATAACCTTTCAGAGCATGTAACACATAGAAACATAACTGAAACAAACTGCGTACATGTACAGGGATGGACAAATAACATTTCAGAGCAAGTAACACAGAGAAACATAACTGACACAAACTGTGTAGATGTACAGGGATGTACAAATAACATTTCAGAAGGAGGAACACATACAAAACATCACTGACACAAACTGTGTAGATGTACAGGGATGTAGAAATAACCTTTCAGAGAGAGTAACACATAGAAACATAACTGACACAAACTGCGTAGATGTACAGGGATGTACAAATAACCTGTCAGAGGCGTAACACATAGAAACATAACTGACACAAACTGTGTAGATGTACAAATAACCTTTCAGAGGGAGTAACACATACAAACATAACTGACACAAACTGTGTAGATGTACAGGGATGTACAAATAACCTTTCATAGCGAGTAGCACATAGAAACATAACTGACACAAACAATGTAGATGTATAGGGTTATGCAAATAATCTTTCAGAGAAAGTAATGATTTAAATAAAAATAATACATAGAAAACAGTATGAACGGATGTCTTACTATATGAGAAGTCATCCTTTTAACAAATTAGTTTTTTTTCTCTAGTATATTTTAAGATAAAACTTATTGTTTGCAAGCAATTCAGTGGAGTTATTTTGCTTATATTTTATCTAAGTGAATGTTATGCTTGAATTAAATGACATTTTATCATATGTTACAGAGAATATAATACCATTTGATTCAACCTTGTTCCTATTGGACTTATGCAAGACACTGACTTTAAGCTTAGAGCTGGACATGCTATACTGGGGAATTAGTACTGAGATCATAGGATTATAGGAGGTTACTTGGTGGTGCTGCGGTAACGTTGTCACCTCACAGTAAGATATTGTCCTGTTTGATTCTCAGCTAAAGCATCTTCTGTGTAGAGACATGCGTGAATGGGCGCACCTTCGTTGAAGGTTGTGCATCAGGGCTGGCAACTCGGTACGTAAAAATCTACTGCCAATCATTAGTGGACTGGAGTTCCACTGTGGCGACCCCTAACTGGGAAAAGCCGAAAGATACAACAACTTGACAAATGGCCCTGGGGCCCTTATAATCCCCAAAATAAGAAACCTCAGTCAGCACCTATCACCCCTCTCAATAAGGGACACAGGTGTAACCCCTGGGACAATTTTATGGTTTCCCATCCACTCATCAAGGTTGCACTTAAAGAGGGTCAGCGAGGTACTCTGTTTAACATGTATGGGAAGTCTATTCCAGAGACAGGGCAACCTCTGGGAGACAAACCTGTCTCTCCAGCAGGTTTTGTTGATGTCACATATTAGATTTTGGCCTTTCGAGCGGGTAATGCACGAGGAGGTAGACTTACAGATATGGAGCATGTCTAGTAGGGCAGGATCCAATATTGCCTTGTAGGAGAGACACAGATCACCTCTGTGCAATCTGTATGATACTAAGCAGAGTAATAGTGATTTGAGCCTGTTTATGTACTACAGGTGTTGGAGGCCATAGATTCTCTTTGTGAGTATTTCTGTGGCCTTTCCAGTTGGTACAGGTGTTTGGAGAGGTACATACCAAATGGGGCATTATACTCAACTATTAGCCTAATGAGGGAGGAGCACAGAGAGGTAATAACCTTCTTTTTTCTGGATGCAATGCCTTTACTTATGAGATGAACCAAGTAAAAGGCTTTTCTGACCACTGCCACTACATGATGGTCGAATATGAGATTGTTGTCAACCTGAGTACCCAGGTCTCTCACCACAGGTCGTGTGCTTAGGGGGTTGTTGTTGATGTGGTAATCAGTAGGGGCTGTATTTTTGCTGAATGGTATGATGATACATTTTTTTGCATTTAACTTAAGGCCATGAGTTTGGCACCAGTCATTTGCTGCTGTGAGACCCTCTTGCTGTATGTTAACATCACTGGGGAGGCAATGAGAGCACCCAATTTACAGTCATCCACAAAACTGGTCAGCCACAGGCCTTTTGTCTTTGACTGGACCTCTGAGAAGTAGATGCCAAACAGTAGGGGTCCTAGGACAGATCCCTGGGAAACACCAGTAGTGATAGGTCTGCTGTCAGAGGTGGAGGCACCTATTTTAACCTTGTAGGTCCTATTGGTGAGCCAATTGGCCACCCACCTGATGAGACAGGAATTTACTCCAAGTTGTGTTAGCTTTTTGATGATGCCCAAGTAGGGAATTGTGTCAAAGCCCTTGGCCAAGTCAAGGTAAGCTGTATGTACTGACTTTCCCTTATCCAGGGCCTATCTGACAATCTCAAAAAGTCAACCAGGTTCAACAGGCAAGATCTGTCCTTGACAAATCAGAAGTGGGTGTGGTCAAGTGCTTGGAAATTGCCTATGTCCTTGTTTATGAGATCCATAATAATACGCTCTATGGCTTTACAGATCAGACTTGTCAAGCTAATGCGGTGATAGTTTCCAGGGTCAGTAGTGGCACCACTTTTGTGCAAGGGGATGACAATGGCAGTTCTCCACTCTACTTGAATGAAGCCTGAACTTAGGCTGTGGCTGAATAGGGTGCTCAATGGTGAAGCTACGTCTTGCTGGAGATGGTGCAGAATACAGCCTGGGATACTATCAGGTTCCATGGAAGCTCTGTTCTTTGCCTTGGATAGGGCCTTTGACACTTGACCTATGGAGATGTGCGGTGCGGAAAAGTATTGATGATGTTGAATGGGCCTTTGGGGGGATAGGGGGGTGAAGTTTGCAGTGAACCTATTAGTAGCGTGGCTAGGTCAACAGTATCTGTGTAGGTGATACTGTTAAGTACTAATTCTGAGCAAACCTGGGCTTTGCCATGGAGGTTCCTGGCATAACTGAAGAAGATTGTGTGGTTTCCCTTTGTTTTGGAGGCTAGATTCAATGAGATTGTAGCAACTTTCAGGGTCAGAGTTAGGTTTAGGAGTAGGAATAGCTCCACTATTTAGGATTAAGTTTATTTATTCATTTGTTTACAGCATAAGTAAACTAATTATTCTCAGACCTTTTTTCAGCTACAACCTGGGTTACAACAGCAAGGATACATGCTTTATATATTTTTGTATGGACAGTTTGGGTCTATCCAACAGCTAGCATATTTTGGGATGTGAAAGACAACCTGTGTACCCATGCAAATCTGTAAATTATGAAGATAACCTGCAATTACCTCAAAGACAATGAGTGGAGATCAAGGCTAAACACAAAGCTTTGAGCTGTAAAAAAATATTAGTATAGTTGTTATTGTTGAGAGTTAATGCTAGTGGTAGGTATTAATTTAAGCTTGGGGCTTGGGTCACATTTAGAGAAAGGGTTAGCTTTAAGATTATGGAACATTTGGGGGTGTTGTGTTCTGTAGGTGGGAGTGGGGGCCTGCTTCCCATAAGAAATATTATGGATAACTTGGTGTTTTGCTGCATTTTGAAGAATTATTTTTGATATTCAGTGCTGATCATATAATTTCTCTGCTAACAATGCCCAGCTCACTATGGTCAATTAGGGTACATGTTTTTTTTTTACATGGCTAGGCTTGTAACGGCCCTAGGGCCATTAGCCGAGAAACCTCCTATAAACCTATGAACCTATGTTTTTGATTTTTTAATACTGACTGTTTGGACTTTGTTGTGTTGCTTTTGATGAGTCAGTTAAAAAAAAAGATGTCAAAGACCTTGGAGTCTGACAAGGCAAAATATAACATTGCAGTACAAACACAGTAGCTTGCAAAATCTACAGCAAGTGATGCCAGGCAGCATATAAAAGAAAACATTCAAAGAAGTCTAAAGAAACAAGAATTTATGAACAGTTGCAGTTCTAAATGAGAAGCATACAGTAGTGAAGTATATAAATTCTACTATCAGATTCAATAATTGTTATTTTATTAAATGCTTTAAAAAAATTCTAGTCCAGTAAAGTGTATTCTGTATTATTTCAAGGTTTCAGACTCTTATTTTCTTCCCAAATTTCACTGTGTTAGGGAAAGTCAGAAAAAACTCTAACATAGCAGTTTGGTTCAATACCAGAATCAGAAAATTATTCAGTGATGTGTATTCATCAACAAAGTTGGCCTCCCAGAAGCCTGCAGTTTCAGTTATGGTTTAAGATTCTGAGTTTAAGAGTTGCTAAAGTGTTACATGATTTTTGAGGATCACTGTGGTCTATATAAAGATAGAAAAATAACAGAAATTGTAGTCTCATGCATTTACAACTTTATTGATTTATTTGTATATATTTAACATTTGCTAACCAGAAAAGTCCAACTTGGAACGAGTCAATCTTCAGCGGAGGCCCGGGGAGAAATGCTCCAGATTCATGTCTTTGTATTGTAAGTTGCTAGATTATAAGCATACACTATAGATGAGTAAAACAAAAGTGAAAAAAAAAATGCTTAAAGAAGTATTTTTAGTATGTAAGCCTTGCTGTTTGTTGAATTCCAAAACTGTGTTTCCTCATAATGTGCTGAATATGTTTCCCTAAAAGTTCATGTCACTCTAGAAGCCTCCCCATGCACACACACACACACGCACACACACGCACACACACACACACACACGCACACACGCACACACACACACACACACACACACACACACACACACACACACACATACACACACACACATGCACACACACACACAGGCATGCACACACACGCGCACACACATGCACACACACGCACTCACACACACACGCACACATGCACTCACACACACACGCACACACACACAAGCACACGCACTCACACACACAGACACGCACGCACTCACACACACACACACACGTGTGCGCACGCACTCACACACACACACGTGCTCACACACACGCACACACATGCACACGCTCGCACACACGCACTCACACATACACACACACGCACACACACTCACACACGCACACACACACACACACGCACACACACACACACACACACACACACACACACACACACACACACACACACACACACACACACACATGCGCACACACACACACACACACACACATATATATATATATATATATATATATATATATATATATATATGTACAAACACACACACACACACACACACTATAAAAGTCCATCATCATCGTCATCAGCCTTGTTTTCCCATTTTCTACATGTGGTCGAGTCGTCACATTAACTGTTGCCATCTCTCTTGATTCAGTGCCACTCTCCTACCTTCTTTGACAGCCATTCTTGATTGTTAGGTCTTCTCTTATACAATCCATCTCTTTGCTGGATGCCCTCCAGAGAATTTTTCCTCAGGTAGACAGCAAAAGTTGGAAGTGTGATGGGGAAGAAAGAGGTAATTGGGAACATATCTCCTGGGAGTGCAGTGGGTTGGTGGACTTTAAGGATTCCCTGTGGGATGCACTGTCAGAGATTCTTGGTGGGCAGATTAGTGCGATGAGGGAGATGATTTTTCTTAGCTATGATACAGAATTGGAATTGTCTAGACATGATAAGGCTTTGCTGTGTCTAATTATGGTGGCTGCCAAAAAAGCAATTACTAGAAAATCAAATCTAAACCAACTATATCAAAAGTCGTGAGCACAGTAACAGAGATAAAACCCTTGGAAATGAGATTGTTAGAAAAGGGTAGGAGCAAATTACAAAGGAAAAAACACAGGAATTGTGAAAATAATACATACAGGGGATGAATGATGTTTAAAAGAAGTCAGGACTTAAATGAGCTATGTAACGTTTAACTGAAAATGATTGGGTAGATTATGATGCATAATGTTTGCAACTGGGAGTATATTAGTATGGTTTGTGATGTAAAATGCTTGCAACTAGGATTGTATTAGTGTGGATTGTTTTCATTAATATAAATGTACGATTGCTTATGTCATAAGTGATGGTTTAATGAAGATGTTTCTTGCTTTAAAAAAGGGGAAGGAATTTAATGATTTACGTAATGTTGCTTAGGTTGTATGATATATAGTAATATATATGAAGTGTTATATTCATTAATACAGTTTGATTACTTTTGTATAAATGTAAATTTGGCTATGTCACAAGTTTTTGTTAATTCAATAAAGCTGTTATAGCAAAAAAAAAACACCCTCCATATATCCATACAACAGGCCACCCTAATATAATATGCAGATGATTCCAATCTCATTTGGATATCTGACAACTTGGTACACCTCCAAGAAATTACTCAGGAAACTTTAACAGCCACTGAAATATGGCTTCATAACTTGCAACTCATGCTCAACCCAAAAAAGACCAAACTACTAAGTTTTCCCCAAATCGCTCTCTCATGAAAAAACAAAATTTAAAGTCCTCTCTCTTGATAATACAACCATTGAAGTCACCTCTCATAGCAAATTATTAAGGTTGATAGTGGATGATAAGCTTACATTCGACCTGCATATACAAAATTGCATAAGAAAAAAATCAACAAAAACTAGGGTACTTTACAGAGCCAAAAGCTTTCTCACTGATGCAACTAAAACTGCAATTGCTTCTACTTATCTCCTCCCCACACCTCTTTATGGTGCTCTCATCCTTACTAACCCCCAGGCTTCACAAAAATTTAAACTTGGACAATGCTATAACAAAGTTGCTAAATTTGCAGCAATTTCCCCTTTCAGAACCCACCACTTTATCTCACTAAAAAGCCTAAATTGGTTAGAACTGCCTCATCAAATAACATATACACAGTTTCTTACCACTTATAAAATTATCCAACATCCGTCTGCCTGTCCAGCACTTAAAAACATTCTACAAAACTCTTTTTCTAGTCGGTCATTGTGATTCAGTGACCAAAAACTCCTGTCTTTCTAGAAACCTATCAAATCTGCTGGACATTGTCTGTACTCGTACAATGTTGCTAAGGCCTGAAACTCCTTACCTGTATCCATCAAGTCAATACCCTCCCTTTCATGTTTCAAAATCACTCTGTAAGACTTTCTAGTTAAAATCTGACTCTGTTCTTATTCAAAACCAGCATAAACTACATCCATAAATGTGAACAAGTACCTTTTCATTCCTTACACCTCCTTACTCTCCCTTCTTCACATACTTCCTTACTTCTATCAAATTCTCTTTCTTGACTTTCTTTCTAAATATACCATAAGCCTTTTTTCTCTCACTTCGTACTGCAATTTCTGTTTGTATTAGAGTAACATACCTTTAATTTCTCAACAAACTGTCTTAAATTTCTATAAATATTAAATGATTGGCATACAGCTTGTATTGATTCTTAACCAATGTTTTTATAGTATCACTAATTTGTTACAATTATTTAAATTGCAGATCCTCCTGAATCCATTTCTTTCCCATTTTACACATGGGGTTGAGGTGTCACTTCAACAGATAATCATTTTGAGCCAAGGTCTTACACCGCTATATAGCTAGCCCTGCCGCAGTAGGGCATCTGTACTACTCACTTGCACCTACGGCCAATTTAGAGTGTCCAGTCCACCTACTGCAAGTCTTTATAATCTGGGAGGACACTGTAGCACACAGAGGAAACCCATACAACTGCAGGGAGGACATGCAGACTCCACACAGAAGGCACTCCAGCCGAGAATCAAACCAGAGAACCTCTTACTGTGAGGTGACAACATTAACTGATGCACTACTGCAACTGCCCATTTAAATTATTCATTTAAATTGCAGATGTTTTTGTTTTATTTTTGAAGACTGTAAAATTATTGTTCTTAAAATTCTTTTTTAATAATTTGGAGCTTTTCTCCCTGGGCATCCACTGAAAATGGGCTTCTAACCATTCAGACTTTCCTGGCAATCAAATGGCAATAAATAAATAAATCTGTTCTCTTTGGCTTTCTCTGCAATTGGAGCTACTTTGGCTTCTGCTCTGATTTCCTCATTTTTTAGTCAGTCCCACAGTATGCATCTTACTACCACCTGTCTCGGGCACTATATTTGCCATTACCTTTAACTTCCTCAACCACTGCTGTTCAGGTTTCTGTGCTATAAAGTAGTACTGGCTGCACCCCTGTTTTGCAACCGTACTTTTCAGCTTCTTTGGGATTCTTCTGTTATGCACTGTCTTTCATACTCTGTGCCCGTTGGCTGCGGCCCCTCTGATTCCTGCTTTGATCTCATTATTCAGATTCCCTTCTCTTCATCCAGCCCTTCCAGATGCTACAAAACACACATTACAAAAGTCCAGCCACATAAAATACTAATTGGACTTGGAGATTTCTGAAGTGGCATAGTAAGCAGGAAAAAGGCTGGGCCACACTTCATAGCATACATGGATGTTTTCTCACATTTAGTTGCTCCTGCATCAGGCTTGTGCCTGGAGGCACAACCACCTGTGCTACTCATACATTCTAGATTGTAATCTTGGTAACCTGCTGTGCCATCAAGGCATTTTTTACAGCAGAGTTTATTCTAGCAAAACAGGACAGAGACCCTTTACATGCTTAGTTCTGACCCCCCACCATAACCTCATGTTATCTGACTCCATATCTAAACTCAAAGCATCAGTGTCACAGAAGGCTAAGGAGCAGTTTTGAATGCTGAAAAATTACAAGGTTGTAGTTTCTCGTCTTACATTAGAAACTGAGATTTATACTCTGTTACTGATATTACATAAACTGTATGACGGGAAAAGTGGGGAATGCTGCATTTCTGAGGTGCCATCCATCAGATGAGATGTTGAACAATGTCCTCACGCAGTGATAATGGTAGTAGGGGAGAAGAGTCTGGCCAGCATCCTGACCATGAGAATATTGTAACTATAAATACCACCCACAATCTCCACTGAGAAGAAAACTGCAGATCCAGTGAGATTTACCTGGTCAAAAATGCAAATCCAGTGAGATTTACCTGGCCAAAAATGCAAATCCAGTGAGATTTACCTGGCCAAAAATGCAGATCCAGTGAGATTTACCTGGCCAAAAATGCAGATCCAGTGAGATTTACCTGGCCAAAAATGCAGATCCAGTGAGATTTACCTGGCCAAAAATGCATTGAATGACTAAACATTTATTGTCTGCAGTTAGAGATGGAGGGAACAAGGGAGCCTCGGCATTGTTAGTCACCAGGCCATTAAAGAACAGTGCTGACCGCAATGAGGAATATTCAGGCTGTCATTACAGATACCATTAGTCACAGATATCTTTCAGGGCTTGGTTCAGTCATAAAAAACATTCATTGTTTAGTATGTCACTTAGTCAGGGAGACACTTACATGTTTAATAAATGCAAACATAAAGCATGAAGTTTTTCACATCTGTCAAGAAGGCTCGGGCTTCAATGTGTGGAACTTTGGTAAACATCACAGATAATTCATCAGAGAAGACCAGAAGTAGATAAAAATCAGGCAGCAATTGAATGTGCCAAAAAACAAAAGAAAGAATATAATGTGAAGGACCAGATGAGAAGGCAAGAAATGTGGAAAATGTATAAATATATTTGCAAGTATAGAAAACTTCTGGAAGAACGTCATGTCGATCAGCAATGAACACAGGAATGGCTAAAGAGAGGCAAATTCAAACCAAGAGATGAAAGGTTAATATTGGTGGCCCAAGTTAGGGGGCTGCGTACACGTTGGTTTACAAAGTCCATTGAACATGTGGGAGAAACAAGACAAATGTAGGTTTTGTAAAACCGAATTGGAAACAGTCGCACACCTTGTTACCAATGGCAGAAGGACTGTATACTGAAAGGCATAATAATTTATTTTAGTTTTTTATTTATTTAACATTTGTTTACCGGGAAAGTCCAACTTGGAACAAAGCCAATTTTCAGTGGAAACCCAGGGAGAAATGCTCCAGATGCATGTCTTTGTGAAGTGGGAGGAAATTGGAGCACCAGGAGGAAACCCACACAAATGCAGGGAGGACATGGAGACTCCACACAGGAGGCACCCCAGCCGAGAATAGAACAGGAGAACCTCTTGTTGTGAGGTGACAATGCTATTGCTGTGCCACTGTGCCAGCTATGGCAAAACTGTTGCACTGGGGATTGTGCAAACATTATGGTATTGAACTGGCTGAAAAACACTGGAAACATGAGCCACAAAGCATCATAGAAAATGATGAAGTTTACATCACATGGGATCATCCATTACCAACAGTTCAAAAGAGAGATGTTAGAAAACCTGATATCGTGTTCCATGAAAAGAAGACAAAAGTAACATTGATCATTGAAATCATCACATCCAGTGACTACAGTGTCTTGCGTACAGAGAGACAAAGTCATAAAATATCAGGATTTGCAGGCAGAAATGACAGCAATGTGAAAGAAGGATACCCAGACAGTTCCACAGTCGTAGGAGCAATAGATCTTATAAGAAAGAATGTACAATCATATTTAGTTATGTTACCAGTAACTCCATACAAATTGCAGAAGGAGCCATTACTGGGCACATTGTGGGTGCTGTGAACAGCACTTCTGGCTGCCATCAAAGATTTAAACAATAGTAATTTCATGAATTTTATTCACACTTTGACTTAGGAATGAGGTCCATTCCTGTCATGATATTAGAGACCCAAATGATTTGGAGAAATTAAAAAAGGAGAAGATTTTTAATGTTACACTTAAATCAGAAATAACAGAAAGGAGAGGACCTTCAGAAATAACAGAAAGGAGAGGACCTTCAGAAATAATGGAAAGGAGAGGACCTTCAGAAATAACAGAAAGGAGAGGACCTTCAGAAATAACGGAAAGGAGAGGACCTTCAGAAATAACAGAAAGGAGAGGACCTTCAGAAATAATGGAAAGGAGAGGACCTTCAGAAATAACAGAAAGGAGAGGACCTTCAGAAGTAACAGAAAGGAGAGGACCTTCAGAAATAACAGAAAGGAGAGGACCTTCAGAAATAACGGAAAGGAGAGGACCTTCAGAAATAACGGAAAGGAGAGGACCTTCAGAAATAACGGAAAGGAGAGGACCTTCAGAAGTAACAGAAAGGAGAGGACCTTCAGAAATAACAGAAAGGAGAGGACCTTCAGAAGTAACAGAAAGGAGAGGACCTTCAGAAATAACAGAAAGGAGAGGACCTTCAAGAGAAAACAGTTTCCAGATCCATCTTTTACAGTCAGGTGAATTAACAGTAATACGATGAATGCTAAATCAATTTTATATACTATTTATTTTATTTTATTTTACATTTGTTAACCGGTAAAGTCCATCTGGACATGTGTCCTTTTTCAGTGGAGGCCCAGGGAGAAAAGCTGGAAAAATACAATACAAAATGAGATACATAGTTTACATTGTAGATATTACAGATTATAGGTACAGCATTTAAGAAAAAGGCAGCAATATAAACATTTCAAGTACATAAAAGCAGATTAGCTACATTTCTAGATTCAAAAGCAATTTTAGTTTTCTAGTCATAGATAGTTATACAGAAGACTGAGTAAGTAATTTTTGTATGACTAGATTTGATAGTTATGATTTATAGGAGTGACATACATCCTGAGGGGTAGAACTAATGTTCATTTACAAGAAGTTTTCTATTAAGGAAGTGTAGGCAAAGTGAAACAGGCGTAGTAGATCAAGAGGAGTTTTGATGTAGTCAGAAGAGTTGAAGGCATCAGAGTTGAGAGGTGAGACAGGTAAGTAGGATGGTAGTTGCTCTAGCCTGGAATGTGGCAGGTGCATAGCCAGGAGTTAGTGAGGTGGGTTTTTAGGAAATTTTTAAACTGTTTAAGTGAGGAGGTATTCATAAGTGGATTGGGTAGACTGGCCCAGAGTTTGGCGATACAGTAGGAGAAAAGGGCTTCACTTGCTGAATTTTTAACTTTGGTGACTTGCAGGAGTAGATTATTGTTTGAGCGAAGGGCCCTAGATGCAAAGTATGGTTGGACTAGGTTTTTATGGGCTAGGGTATTTTCTGGTTGATGAAGGATTTTGTGGGTTAAGATTAGTTGATTAAACTGAAGTAAGAGAGGGAGTTCTAGCCAGTTCAGTTGTTTGAGGAATTGGCAGTGATGGGATTTATATGGGACATTAGTTGCAAATTTAGAGATTTTGTTATAGCAGGTTTTAAGCTTGGTTAGGTCAGTTTTGCGGAGGTTTGTTAAGACAGGGGATGCATATAAAAGTGTAGATAACAGGTGTGTTCTAGCAATTGTTGCTTTTGTGTTTGTAGTTAGATATTGTTTATTCCTATAGAGAAGGCCAAGTTTTTTGTGTACTTTTTTGATGGTTTGGTCTATATGGAGATCAGATTTTAGGTTATTGTCGATAATAACACCCAGAAGTTTGGTACGCAGGGTGAGGGTAATTATGGTTTAGTTCTTAGAGAGGATCTGAAAGTTTGTGTGGGGAAAGGGGTTTCTGGTGGGGTAGAAAAGCATAAGTTTAGTTTTATTGGGATTTAATAACAGTTGGGAGTTTGTTAGCCATGTTTCTACTGAGAGGAAGGTGTCCTGGGTGATAGATTGCAGGTCACTAAGGGAAGATGCAGAGCAAATCAGAATGGAGTCATCAGCATACTGAATAATCTTGGCTTGGGGGGGTGGCAGAGCGGAGGTGGCTGGTGAATAGGGAGAAAAGAATAGGTCCGAAGATGGAGCCTTGGGGTACCCATAAGGTGATCGTTAGTAGGGAAGAGGGGCATTCTTGCCAAAGGACAGTTTGTTGTCAGCTTGTTAAATAGCTTTGGAACCATGCTATAGTTGTGTTACAGAGGTTGTGGGAGGAGAGGACGTTTATGAGTTTGTGATGATTGACCATGTCAAATACTTTTGACAGGTCTAGGAATATTGCTGATATGTTATGGGAGGTGTTTCTGAGGTGATTAATAGTATTTGTGATGGATAGAAGGGCTGTTGTTGTGTTATGGGTAGTGCAAAACCTATGTTGAGTGTGTGACAGGAGGTTGTGAGATAATAGATAGTCCATAAGTTGTGAGTGAATGACCCTTTCCAGGATTTTAGACAGGGGGGAGAGGATGGCAATGGGGTGATAATTGGTTAGTTTACAGGAGCTACTTATTTTGTGCGGGGGTATAATGTATGAGATTTTACAGATAGTTGGAACATATGACTCAGTGATGGATTTATTTATAAGTATCGAGCTCGCCAGGTAACCAAAAACCACCTTCTACATCATCTGATATCCAACCTTCAAAGTCTTATGACTCTTCAAATCTGAATTCAAAATCTTTGGACTTGCTATTCAGTAAAATTGACTCTATTTTATGTAGAATTGATCAGTTGGAAAAAGCGCAAGGCGCTAAGACTAATTTGAATTTAAGAACTGACCCTGTAACTAACTGTACACCGTTGCGTGGAACATTTGAGTTACCGGCCAGCAGTACAACTACTAATAACGGTGTTTCAGTTGGTGTTTGTACATATGCTCCATTGAGGAATATTACATCTTCACCAGAAACGGACGTTGGATCTAACCCGGTCTACCGGGAGTACATCACTTCTGACAACGGTGTTTCCGCTATAGGTTCTGTAACTGCGGGGAGGACTGACGACGACGCAGGAAGGCAGAGGAGAATTCCGGCTCCTGAGTCAAACGTTAACCTGCAACCAGCAGGTTTGGCTGTCATTCATACTGAAGGGCAGAGGAGACCTCCGGTTTTAGGATGCAATGTGAACCAGCAGAACAACGTTTTGGATTTATCTTTTAATCGACAGCGTTCTTCCCAACTTGTGAACGATTCATCACCCCATTTACCAGCTTTTGATGTTAGGACTAAGAGCTTATTGTACAAACCTTCAAGGGCTTTAACAACTGATAGTAGCCGACCGTTTGTGGATAACATTGTTAATAACAACCAGCAGGAAGGCCTTAGTCTTAATTTTGTGTCTAACATGAACTGCCAACATGAAGGTCCTGGTTCTAACCTTGCAGTTGCAGGGACCACTAATTTACCAACTTCGGTGAGTAACAATTCTATGAACTGCCCAGATTTAGCTAACTGGGTCTGTGCCAATCCATCATTTAAGCCTGAACCAACAACAGCACCCTTTCAATGTACTGTTTCCGAACCTGACATTTCTAGTAAGTTAAAAACTTTGGACAACATCATGCTTAAAATTAAAAAATTACAACTCGAAATTGCTTATTTTAATGAATGTTTAGCTCGGAAAATTGTGCCAAAGGGCCTAAGGCATTTTCAATACCCGACTGGGTTGGTCACCAATTCTGTTTTCCACCAGGAATTGATTTCTATGTATGATAGGCATGGTTTCGAGCTACTTAATGTTATGATTAAATTCTATTCACTACAGGTTGATGAGCTTAATTTGGAAGCTAACGGTTTGGATAATGTTATAAAGGCTGATGTGGCTTTCGACCGGTACAGGTTCGATTACACTAGACTGTTTAGTAGTATTGACAGTTATCTAGTTAAACTAAAATCAGTGAAAGTTAAAAAATTGGAAAGGGACTCAAAAGCTTATAGGGAAGGGTCAGCTTACCCTAATCCCCCTTCAGGGCAGGTTCGAAGGGCTAATACTCGAACTTACATTACTAGTTCAAATCACAATGCTTCCCCTAATGCAGGCGAAACTGTTCTTGTAAATGATAACTTTGACAATATCACTCAGGAGGACTCTACTTTGACTAATGAACGTATGCCCTTGGTAGAGCTACGTAGGAGTGAGAGGTTACAGAATAGAAACAACACTAACTGTAACAATAATGTTAACTCACAGGAGAATTTTTTAGGAGCGAGACCCAAAACACAACGTCAATGGTCGAACCAAATGAATCAGAGGAGGACCAACCATTAGCAGTGCTGATACCTAACTACTTGTCTCCCATTATACAAGAATAAGAGTCTAGTGATGAAGCAGTCTTGTCTCTCGTACCATCTAATGGCATGAACGAGGACCAGGGGCAACAGGGTCCAGTCATTAGTACGAATACCTTGGGTGATTTCAAAGTCTACAATTTTTCCAACACTCTTATCACCCCCGAAATGGCGGATCTTATGACTAAGGGTCATACATATGTTCCACATCACAAATTTGATTTGGTGAAGGCTATAATTGACGTTAAAACCTTCACTAGGAAGCTCAACTTCAGACTTATGATGGGTGGGGGGGCTTACACTGATGTTCCTAATCCATTGCATGTACCTAGCACGTACAATCCTCCTCTCCACCCTCTGTTGTCTATGTTCGAGTAAGTTTGTGAGGTTGACATAAGATGTACCAAAACAAAAGCAAAGTCACATAGTACTTATACCAAATCATGTGGAAGGTATACTACCAACAATTCTGAAATTGATTGCATACAGGTTTTGCGTTCCAATAATTTACGTATTTGTAAACCCGATAAAGGAGGAGGGGTGGTGATTTTTGACAACGACTATTTTGATCGTATGTCAGCATTGCTAGACACCCCAGCGTATGCATTGAGTTCTTTAAACGAAATCAATGGTGCCTACCGAATTATTAAGGAACAGATTGAAGAAATGTTTTTAGAATCAAGGATTAATCTAGATCTATACCACTACATGACAACTTCCCACCCCAGGACTCCTTATTTCTTCGGCATACCCAAAATCCACAAAAACTTAACCAACCCACCCATGCGTCCCTTGATTGATAGCCGAGGTTCACCATCTTACGCATGTGCTAAAGTGGTGGATTATGTACTTAGTAAATACATGGTTATGGAGACACAGATCTGTAAGGATTCATGGACCTTTTTGTCCAGAATGAACGAGATCAAATATGAGGATTGCCACAACTTCCTCACGGTGGATGTCAAAGATTTATACACCTGCATTCCGCAGGATATAGCAATTGACTGGGTAGGTGACAGACTGAGAGCTAGGGAGGCCAGTATTTATGACATCTCATTAGTATGTGAATTGTTGGACCTAACATTACCTAGGAACTTCTTCATGTTTGGGGACAACTACTACTTACAGACAGTGGGAGTTGGTATGGGCTCGCCCTATGGGGCTAGTGTGGCGAACTTGGTCATGGCACAGTGGGAACACCAATTTGTTTTCAACCACCCCTTGTTTAGTAAACATTCAGCATTCTACACACGTTATTTGGATGACATTTTCATTCTTTTCAATGGAGATGAGGCACAGGCTGTTGAATTTGTTGACCAACTAAATGTCACGACAGAATTCCTGGAATATACCTTTACTTTTAATGTTAAGCAGATAGCTTACCTGGATATCTTATTAGAAAAGGATACCACTGCTTTATGTTATACATCTAAGGTACATAGGAAGCCTACGTATTCCAACACTTTGCTGCATTTTACTAGCTGTCATCCTTTCACACAGAAACGTGCAGTTGTCAAAGGACAGCTTGTAAGGGCAGCAAGAATCACCAGTAGAGATGACATGTTTGATGCTGAATGTACAACACTTAAAGGGATGTTTTTGAGTCGGGGTTACCCCTTCAAACTTATCGATGATCTAATTAAGGAAGTTACACTTAAAAGGAGGTCTAACGTCTACGTACCACTTTTACCAATCAAGGATAGAGTTGTCCCTACCTCGTTGACATCCCCTGTTAGTAATTTGAGTCTAGGAATTGTGGATAGGACCTTCGAGGTGGATTTACCTAGATTCATTACTACCTTTGCAATGGACAGTGACATTTTGTGGGACATAGTCAGGAAGAACTGGCAATTGTTTAGGGCGGACCCAGGGGTGTCCGCTAAATTAGGTTTGTGTCCCAAGGTAACTTATAGGAAAGACAAGAACCTTAAATCCTGGTTTGAGATGAAACCTCCTAGTACAAGATCCCCGGGAATGTTTAAATGTCATGCCTGCAATTTTTGTAACTACATCATCAAATCCAGTAGATTCTCTGTCAACAACATAGAGTACAAATTGAAATATAGGAACAATTGCAACTCTAAGATGTTGGTATATTTAGCGTCATGCCAAAACTGTTCGGCATACTACGTGGGGAAGACTGAACGTAAGTTTAGGGAGCGTATTTATGAACACCAGTACGCTATTAAGAAACACAAATTAACTAATGCCCTTGCTAAACACGTTGTCGAATTCCCCACCCACAAGTTTAAATTCATAGCTATAGATCAGCTAGTTGTGGATAATAGAGGTGGCCCAGCGTCATTAAAGTTGTTGGCACTTGAACTACACTGGCAGATAAGGTTGGAGGCTTACCATTTCCCAGGTCTTAACGAAGCATGTTCCATATCTTGTTTGTTGAGTATTTTAAGTCTTAAAAGGTAGATGTAGGTATTAGTGCATTTATTACCACAATTTTGCTAGGGGTATATGTGGTATGGTGGATATTTATTTGTATTCATGTACTCATACTTGTTACAAAATGTATTGTATTTGGATATATGCATTTATTTCTATATAGCACCCTGAAAAGGAATTATGAAATGGGTGCATATTTTTGTTTAGACAACTACTTGAACGATTGTCATTTTACATTTTATTATATTCAGGACCTGTTTAATTGCATTTGTATTCTTATAAGCATTTTTCTTATAAGGTTTAACTTCTTACTTCACAGTTTATATGTTCTTCTTTATTTTAGGTTCATCAGTATTTATTTTAATTTATTGATATAATATTCAACCTATTTGACTTTTATTTGACGTACACACGTAGTTTATGTATTTAAATACTTGAAAAGTAGTACGACAACTTTTTGTGTATATTATATGAAGTAATGTCAAATTTATTGACTGTGAGGAACTTTGTATTTAGTCTTTTGCCTTTAAGGTTTTTAATTAACAATTAGTCATTTAATTGATGACCAATTAGGGTTTTAAATGCAGTAGGTTGGATTGTTCTTTAATGTATTCTGAAGAAGTCTGCTTATGAAGCAGACGAAAAGCGCTTCAAGAAATAAATTCTGGTGGTTTAAATTATATCCTGGTGGTCTTTGAATGGTCAATGACCAGGTTTTACAGCATCTACACTAACTTTTGGATTCTCTTAGCTGTTTTTCAGTGTTTTGTTTTACAAGTACCCTGTGGAATTTGTTGTTTTCTTATTTATAAGTATGGTTATTGGGTAGCAGATAGCCTCTGATGCTAGTTTTAGGAAGTTTGCAGGGGGATTATTGGCAGCTAAGGTAGTTGGCTTTATTATTTTTAGTAGTTTTTTGATCAGGTGGGTTGGGACTGGTTTTATTTTGAAAGGGTTAGTACAATTTTGAGGGAGGAGTATTGGTATTTGCTTCTGGAGTGGTAGTTGTTGAGGTATTTAGGTTTCTGCCAGGGATTGAATAGATTCTGTAAAGTAGTTGTTAAACTGGCTGGCAGTGCTTTCATAGCTGTTAGATGTATTAGGCATAGGTGTGGGATTCTTGCCTGGTTGTAATAGGTTGTTTACAGCTTCCCAGAATTTTTATGGGTTATTGTGGTGTTTAATTTGGATGTTATGGTATTAATTAGTTTTGTCGGCTTTAATAAATTTCTTAACTTTATTTCTAAGTTCCAGGAAAAGTTGTTTAGTGCTGCTAGTTTTGCTCTTATGGAACTGCAACCAGGCATTGTCCCTGTCTTTGAGTAGTGCTCTAGTATCTTTGGTTAACCAGGGTACGTAGTTGGATTTTACTCAAAATTTTCTAGTTGGAGCGTGGGTATTAAGAATTTTGAGGAAGGTGCTATTGAAGGAGAGTACTGCTTCATCTAATGGCAGTTGTTTTAGGTGTTCCCAGTTACAGTTTTCCAGATCAGAGATAAATTTGTCTGGGTTAAATTGTTTTTTGCTTCTGATTGTGCAGAAAGTGTTTGGATGTGATACTTGGTTACGATTTCTTAAGAGAGATGTTGGGCAGCGGTTGCTTAGATTATCAGAAAGGGTACCTGAGCGGGTTGATAAGTGGGGGGAGTTCACTAATATCCAGTCTAGTCTGGATTCATGTTTAGTGGTTTTGTCAGTTTTTAGACATAAATATAAATAATATCTGGAAGAATGCCTTAGTAAAATCTTAGTAAAACTAGTAAAACCTTAGAAAACTTAGTAAAACCACTCTCTAAGGAAATAATTTCAGCCAATTCATCAGACTTTTGACTCATTTCTATTCTCCCTACTCTAGGAAAGATTGTAGAAAAATGACTTTATTTGTAACTCACTCGAGACATCAACCATTACAACTTTCTCTCTCAAAAGCTGCATGAATTTTGGTCTGGTTGCAGTACATCTACAGCTATCTGGACACTCAATGACAATATTCTTCTTGGAATGGACAAAGGCTTAATTACTGGATCAATTTTTATTGACCTCACTAGACCCTTTTGATCTTGTCAATCACTCAGTTCTCTTAGACCATCTCACTGAAATAGGCATTAGTGATGAAACCTTGCCCAGGTGCAAAAACTACCTCTCTAACCACACCTTCTCAGTGAATTTCAATTCACCAACCTCTACGTCAGTCCCTCTGTAGAAAGATGTCCCTCAAGGATCTATTTTGGCTCCTCTCTTCTTTTATATCTACATAACAAACTTCCTTTTGACTTACCCCATCTTCTTCTTCTCCTGCTTTATGCTGATGACATTGTCCTTTTTCCGCTCCAACCAATCTGTCTGTTCTCTTCAACCTGAACTTCAGGCTGATTTTTATTTCCTTATTTAATGGGTCAGTGATTAGCAATAACTACTTAAACTCCTCAAAAACAAAAACAATGCTTTTTGGCACTAGACAAAAAAAATACTTCTATCTGTAGGACTGTAAAAATCATCAATCTTCTTAATAACACTACTGAAAATGTCACTTAATTTAAGTACCTAGGGATTTGGTTTGACCCCTTTCTTAATTTCCAACTCCACCTGGACTACACACACACACTATTCTGGGCTAATAGGATATCTACTTTTCTATCCAGACCCTGTAGAATGCCATACAGAAAGGTATTTTACTGGTCAGCTAGAATACTGTCTCCCAGTAATTGCTCTAAATTCTAAAATAATCTGTCTACTATTCAGTTTATTTTAAATACCAAAAAAATTACCACCACTGCTAAATTACTGAAAAAGCTAACAGGTCACCTGTAAAACAATGTGCTGATTTTCTACTTGCCTCTCAATTTAAACTTATCAAGAATGACTCCTTCCCTCAACTAGCTTCTAGACTATTCAGAGATGCACCAACGTACAACCTTAGACATCTTAACCCCTCATGTCCTCTCCTCCAAACCCCGAAAAACTAGGCTTTGTTGCACAGACCGTGCTTTCACAGTCCTCAAACTGTGGGAATCTCTCCTGTCTTTTCTTAAAAGTCATTCTTCTTAGCGCATTTTCTGTTAAGATAAGTGCATTTCAAGACTCTCGGAAATGTAACTCCTGTCGTTCTGGTCGTGTAACGTAATGTCTTCATTCTTTTCTTCCATCTACATATTCCGATTGCGATTCTTTCAGTACGCCAACTCTGATTTCCACTCTCTAAATATAATGCATGTATATAGTGTTTTTTATTCACTCCTTATATAATGTCATGTATCTATTATCTTTATTCCCTCAAGCCAACTTTGATATTCACTTTGTATATAATATGAGTATATATGGCATTTTGTCATTCACTCTGTATATAATGTCATGCAACTATTGTGAAATTATTTTTTTTCTTTTTTTTCTCCAACCAAAAAGCATCTTCATCAAACCATCATGCATGACATAGGCAATCCCATATCTACACAATAACAACACTGGCACAACACCAGTTGCAAACATCATGCACCAAATACACCATATAGACAACTGCAATTACAAATAGCATGTGAAAAAAATGAAAACACTGTCATCTGTGTTAGCATGTCTGTCAGGAGATTTGTGTATGCTCTCAGATTGACTTGTGTTGTTTGCCATCATGTCTAGTTGTGAAAATGTAGATACATTTTAAAAATGTTGAGCATTCCCCTGTTTAAAGAGAATGTTTAAAGTATCTGTCAGTGTTCTGCTATATTTCTAATTGCACATGTTTGAGATGGAGATTCTAAACTACAAACTGTCTGTAAATAATCAGCTGAACAGTGGATGATATCATTAGAATGTTCCTGGTTGTTAGGGTGATTACTTGAACAGCTGATTGACAAGAAAATTAACTTTTTTAAACAGCTGACTGTTATTTATAAAATAAGACAGTTGAACCTGTTAACATGGACAGTATAACAGAGACTGGTGAAGTGAGTTGAAGAGCAGTTTGTGAAGAGTAGCAGTTAGTTAAGAGTTGTAGTCAGTTACAGTGCTGTGCAGAAGATACCCAGAACAAGGACTTACCTGAACTGTAAGCCTACTTTGCCTTGTTGTTATGTTTCAGATTAGCTCAGGGACAGTATTATCTGGTTAGATTAGGAAAGTTTAGTTATGTAAATAGTGTTTTTCGAAAATGATGGACTTCTATCCTACAGTTTAATTCTATGGTGATTGAATTCTGGTGTTTATTGAAAGTTATTACTTTACATTCTTGTAATCATTTTACTTATTGTAGAACAGAGCATGTGTGCTGTGTCTTTAAGAAGCATTTCAAGCACTGAACGTGCATATAAATACCGTGCACGTGGTAGTCTCAGTGTCATTTTGAGAGTGAGACCAGAGAGTGAGCATGTATGAGTGTAACAGCTAATTTGTATATAAGTTTACCTAAGTTAAAGTTAATAAGCATCAATACTGATGTGTTTGTACATAATAAAGTTGCTTGAACAGAACCCATGATGTCTTTCCTATTGTATCCTGACTAGATGAGCAACATGGTGTCAGAACTGGGATTCCAGAAACTGCTTTCCAGAGCTATGAGGTGCAGGGTTAAAAGTGAAGGTAAACTAAGAGAAATGAGCATGAGAAAGAGCCAGAAAATAACCAAAGGTAATGAAAACTTGCATGAACAGTTTATTTTACAAAAAAGACAGAACGGAACATTACATTGGCACAAACTGCATTATTAAACAAATGAGAGCCACAAAAGGCTTGTTGATTAAACAAAATGCTTAAAATTAAGAGATTTGATAAGATGACCATCGAAAAATACATAAGGGGTTTGGAATTACCTCAGAATTGCAAAATGGGCTTGTGTAGAGTAAAAATCCAAAAACAAAAGTGTAAGCCAGCAAACTGTAAGCTGTAAAAATAAATGTATTTAGTTACTGCAATGCACAATCAAACCAGTTTTGACTGGTATACAACACAGCCTTCCTCAGTGTGAAATAAAATACATTTCAAGAAGTCTTTCATGAATGCACTTAATTAGAATAGGCTTGTAATTGGTTGATCTAAAATTGTTCATTAAATCCATGTGGAAATAAACCACTCAGTTTAACAATCCATTTTTCCCTTTGGTGTCAAGAATGGAATGCCAACCTGCTTTGTTGGATTTGTTCCCTTTCATAATATTTATTACCATGAAACTAAACTTGGCAGATGAATGTTTTAAACAATGTTTATATAAAGCACTACTTAGTTTCTTATTCTTCATATCACTGGTATACTCAGAAATTCTCAATCTTAGTGGTCGTGAGGTTTGCCCTATACAGAAAGAGCCACAGCTGCATGTTGCTAGATATATCAGCCATTCACTACTGCAATTGGCAAACAAAAATTAATATCATAAACTGTACCACAGTTCTTACTTGTAAATTGTTTGTATTTATGTGGTTTATGTTTTGATAAACCTCAAAAGAGCATGAGATCTCTCAGGTCTCATGTCTGGCGTTCTAAATTAATGAAGGCTGTTTTGTATACCAGCCAAAACCAGTTTGTTTGTGCACTGCAGTAACTAAATAAATGTATTTTTACAGCCTTGCAGTTTGCTGGCTTACACTGTTGTTTTTGGATTTTTATATTCTTTAAGCCGTGCAATTGCCTTTCGTGCAGGGGAAACTTTTTTGATGCGACACTTGTTTAGAGTAAAACGAGCACAAGAAGAGTACAAGGGGCGTGGAAAGAGATTAAATGAGCAAAACGAATATAATAAGGCAAACAGAGCACGTTAAAGCACAGATAAAGCAAGGCAACTGCATGCAAAGTGCTGTGTTTGGGCATTGATCGAAGCCATGAATAGCATAGCTAGAGTTATTCAAAGTATCTCAAAGTATGTAAAAGTGCTTACAGTGTGCGCTTATTACTGTGCATGTATTCCAAAGAGTTTATTTGTGTGCAAAGTGCAGCTATTTTGTAAAGTACAGTCAAAGTACAGCCATTTCAAAAAGTTTCTTGTGCTGGGTGTGTCTATTCGCAAAGTGTCGCCATTACAGATTCACTTCATAACATTGAAAGCTCAAAACACTGAAAATGAGAAAACTTCATAATATAGAACACCAAAACACTGAAACCTCAAAACAATGAAAACTCAAAACACTGAAACTCAAAACATTGAAATTCAAAACACTGAAACTCAAATCAGTGAAAACACAAATCATACATATACTGAGTTAAACAACATAAATCATAGCACTTTCTAACAAATATATCAATTCCATGATTGCACTTAGTGTAGTGAAGTGCAATCTTTGAGTTGATATATATAAGTAGCAGGGGGTGTGGGGGCACAGGGGGGCTTGCCCCCCTTCTTACACTTGGTGGAAAGTGCTATGATTTATATTGTTTAAACTCAGTATATGCATATGTGTTTTCAGTGTTTTGAGTTTCAGTGTTTTGAATTTCAGTGTTTTGAGTTTCAGTGTTTTCAGTTTTCAAGATTTTGAAGTTTCAGTGTTTTGGTTTCAGTGTTTTGAGTTTCAGTGTTTTGATATTTCAGTGTTATGAAGTGAATCCACCATTACAGAGTGTTTCTTGCACTGTAAAGAATTGTCTAGCAAAGTAGTGCCATTTTGGAGAAATTAAGTGTACTGTGTACTGTTTTTTTGCAAAGTGCAGTTACTTTGAAATGTTTCTTACTCTGAGCTTCTTCTGCCCAGTTCATTTACAGTGCAGTTATTTTTAAATGTTTCTTACACTGATAAGAGATGAATTCTTGCAGTGCAGTAATTTCAAGAGAATTACATTGCCTGAGAGACTTATTTCTTAAAGTTCAGCTATTTAGAGGCTTTGTGTGCTATTGGGCATAGTTATGAATACTGACATAAATTTCTAGCATATGTGTGTGTGTGTGTGTGTGTGTGTGTGTGTGTGTGTGTGTGTGTGTTCATGTATATTTGAAAAATCCTCTGGTATGTGTTAATATGGCAGATGGATTTCAAAAGCTCTCACCACTTGTATTTGATCAGAATATTGCAGAGAACTGGAGAATATCTGAGCAAGAGTACAATATTTTTATATAAGCAGCTTATTTTGACAAAGATGCATGCACCAGGGCATTAATATTGCTAAATCTAGCTGGGTCAGAGGCCATTGAAAGAGTGCATTCCTTTGTGTATGCACCAGCAGTATATGAGGGAGAAGTTGAAAACCACCATATTATTGTACAGGCTGAATCAAGGGAAGACCCTGAGTGTTTGGGAAAATTCAAAGAAATGTGTAACCCCCAGACAAATATTATATTTGTTTTATACAAGCCATCAGAAACCAGGGGAGACTTTTGCAAACAGAAGCATGCTTAAATACATGACAACCACAGCCCCTGCAGGTTCCCCCGAGGAAACCATGTAGTTTCCAGAAAGTTCTAAGACTAGTTCAGTTAAAGGAGCATGCTCAGTGCAGTATCAGCATGAGTCAGCAAAACCCAAATCTAGCTTTATAGTTAACTGTCGCAATTGTGGTGCCAATCATGAGTCTAAAAGAGAGACATGCTTGACATTTGGTCAGCAGTGCCACAAGTGTAAATAAATGGAACCATTTTCAAAAGTTGTGCAAATCAAGAAAACCAAACACAGTTATAAAGAAGGATCACTCAAAAAAGCAAGCTGACCGTACAGAGAGCGGCAATTCTACTTTCTATGTAGATGGTGTGTCAGTAATTGGTGAAAAGTTTGATGCAGTGAATTTGTTGGCAAATAATGAAGTATTTTGTATTGTACAGCTCAATGGTAAATCTACCAAGCTCAAAGTAGACAGTGTTTCAAAGTGTAATGTTGTGTCAGCAGACACATTTGCTGAAGTGAGAGCTGGTGAACAACTCAGTGTGGCTAGTAGTGCAAAACGTGCTACTTATGTAGGTGAAGAAATTCACCCCAAAGGCTCAGTAGTGCTTTCCTGTTATTTGGCTAGCAACTGTTTATTATTCCATGTATTCCGAAGATCTGTGCAGTCATTAGTGGATCACAGAGACAGTTTGATAATGAATCTGCTTTCTCTTACCAAAGAGGTTCATCACATAAGCACATATTCTAGTTCCAATTTTTCTGAAGCTATTTTCTCAGAGTAAGCTGATGTTTTCAATGATAAGTCGGGCAAACTTCCAGTTGTGTATTCTATGAAGTCGGACCCAGAGGTCAATCCAGTGGTCAGACCAGCAAGAAAAGTTCTGATAGCTATGCAAGATAAAGTCAAAGCTCAGTTGGATAAGATGGTGCAGCAAGATGTGATTTGTCCAGTCACAAAACCAAATGAATGGGTGTCATCCATGGTAGCCACTCATAATAAAGGCTCAGATGAAATCAGAATATGTATTGACCCAAGATATTTGAATAAAGCATTAAAGAGACTGTATCATCCAATGTGTACAGTTGAAGACGTTGCAGCCCTAATACTGAACGCCTCTGTTTTTTTCTGTTTTGGATGCAAAAAGTTCATTTTGGCAAGTGATGCTTGATCATAAATCCTCATTCCTGACAACTTGCAGATGCGGATTCCTAAGGATGCCATTTGTAATAAATTCTGCAAGTGAAGTCTTTCAGCGTGCAATGGATCAAATTTTTCCAGGTTATCCTTGTGCCATAATAGTAGATGTACTGGTTGGTGGTAATGGTGAAGCAGAGTGTGACAGAAGTCATAAGAGAGTTCTAGAAAGAGCACAGGAAGTGAGCTTAAAGCTCAATCCTCTAAAGTGCAAATTCAGACTACCAGAAGTTACATATGTATGACATTTATTTACCAGTACTGGCTTGAGACCAGCTCCATCCAAGCAAGCAGTTATTCTTTTGAGTTGCCAGCATCTGTGTTCAAGGTCTACAGCGTTTTCTTGGCGTGGTCAACTATTCAGGCAAGTTTATACCAGACTTCAGTGAGTTGACAGTGTCTTCGAGCGAGCCAAAGCACAAACATGTTACGTGGTCTTGGGTAGAACAGCACCAGACAGCATTTGAAGACTTTACATGGAAAATTGCCATCCCACCTACATTAAGATACTATGATGTCAATAAACCAGTAATTATTTCCTGTGATGGTTCAGAATTTGGATTAGCACAGTTATTGTTCAGGAAGGCAGACCAGTAGCCTATACGTCTAGAACCCTTACCCAAACTGAAATGCAATATACTCAGATTGAAAAAGAACTTTTACAATAGTATTTTCATGTTCAAAGTTTCATAATTATATCTATGTTTGAGCTATTCAGATTGAAACTGATCACCACCTTCTAGTTACTATTCTAAAGAAGCCTATGCATTCAGCTCCAGCGAGATTATAAAGAATGATGCTCAAATTGCAAAAGTACAACTTCAAATCGGTCTATACGAAAAGCAAACTTCTTTATCTTACTGATACTTTATCTAGATCACCCAGAAATACAACAGAACAGCTTGACGCAGAGAATTTTGACTTTGACATAAAGGAAGTGCGTAATTTTTCTGCCACAAGACTTGATGAGCTGAGAAATCATACAAAGACTGATCCAATTTTGCAAAAGCTCAACCACAACATTAATGTTGGATGTCTGTCAAAGTAATCGAGTGCACCACCTGAAGTGCAAACTTATTTTCCTTACAGAGATGAGATGTTGATGGAAGATGGCATTATTTTCAAAAGTCCAGGAATTGTTGTTCCTGCTTCCTTACAACATGAATATATCCAGATTTTGCATTGTGGTCATCCAGGTTCCAAATCTGCCAAAAGAAGGGTGAGAGAGCTAGTATTTTGGCCTTCTGTAGTAAAAGACATTGATAAAGTACTTTCCTTTTGTTCAGTATGAAATAGTACTAAACCGCATTTGCAAAGAGAACCACTTCAGCTAAGTCCAGTTCCTGAACTACTTTGATCAACAGTAGCCACTGAGATATTGGAGTGGAGCAATCAGCATTACTTAGTGCTGGTAGACTCTTATTCAAACTGGTTTGAGATCAATTTACTACCTAACCTAACGTCCACTGCTGTTATTATTAAGTTGAAATGCCATTTCTCAGTCCATTGTAGTCCACACAAAGATATTTCTGACAGTGGTACTCAATTTACTAGTCAGTTGTTTCAGAAATTTGCAAGAGTATGGGACCTTGTACATGTTACTAGTCATCCAGAATATCCACAGTTAAATGGACTAGCTGAATGTGCAATACAGAGTGCAAAGCAATTACTCAAAAGGTCAAAGTGTGACAATACCGATGTCTTTTTAAATTTACTCAATCTCAGAAACATTCCCTGTGACGATATACTTGGATTGCCTGCTCAGAGACTTCCATCCAGGCAAACCAGAACAACATTGCCTATTAGTTCCAGTTTGTTGAGGCCTAAAGCTAAGACCAACAGAACCATCAGAGTCCAATTATTCAGAAAGCATTCTTTCCAGAAGTCCAGTTATGATAAATCAAGCAGATTTCTTTGTCCACTGAAAGAAGGAGAGACAGTGAGGATACAAACGGTAAAAGGTTTGACTGAATTGGTCAAGTAACTGGTATCTGTACCGAGCTGAGATCCTACTTTGTAGAATCTGAGGGTGTGGAGTACAGGAGAAACTGTAGGCATCATCTTCATGTATCAAAATCAATATCACAGCATTGCTCCTGTGATACAGACTCTAGATCTCAGAGCAATCCAGACAATGTTCCCGTTGCAGAACGTGTCTTAACTTCTACTTCCATTCTTAGTGATGCTCCTGAGGTTGAACATTCAGCAAAGACAGTCCCAGTTGCTAAATCTGATTCTAAATTTTATGTCACACATTTTGGTCATATTTCCAGACCTAGTGTGAAATACACAGTGACCTGGACTTGATTGTATATATGAGTTTCTAGTTCTGTAAAATTGCATGACAGAGAATTATTTGTATTGATTGCATGTCAACTGATACTGTCAATATTGTATAACCTATTTCTCAAAGAGGGAGGATGTAGAACAGAGTGTGTGTGTTGTGTGTTTAAGAAGCATTTCAAGGACTGAATGTGCATATAAATACTAAGCACGTGCTAATCTCAGTGCCATTTTGAGAGTGCAGTCAGATAGCGAGCATGTATGAGTGCAATAGCTATTTTGTACATAAGTTTACCTAAGTTAAAGTTAATAAGCCTCAGTCCTGATGTGTTTGAACATAATAAAGCTGCTTGAACCAAACCAACAAAGTCTCGTCTATTGTATCCTGACTAGATGAGCGTCACTTATTATTAAATGTTTTTCATTACTTTACATTGTGGCTGAACAATTAGTGTGTTCTTTAGAGATTAGAGAGTGCTTAAACCTGTTTGACACTCCCTAGGTCACCTTGAATGCCTGACTGCTTCGGGTCATAGCCAGCATTTATTTTGATATTTATTTTTTAATAACTGATCACTCTTTGAACGGCATGTAGACCTGTCTGACTCTGGTGGCAGCATTACCATTTATACTGGTGAAAGGATACAACTGGAAATCTGTGTCAGGCTTCCCATAATGTCTGAGTGTGAGATTTTATTTTGTTTTGAGAGTGAGTGAGTCAGAGGTCTTAAACTGGAACACCTTGTTCTGAATTGTATAATAAAAGATTACATTTGGGGTGGACAGAGGTATATAGTCTATTCCGAGGAAAATAGGGCATGTCCCTGTTGTGCTCATAAGGGAAATTGTGGAATTTTACTCTTGTATGCTCTGCGCTCTGGTGTTTTCCATGATGCTCCCCACACTGGAGTCAGTGTTGAGGATTGAGGCTCCTTAATTAATGACCAGGGTTTTAAGTGGGAGATGTCACTTATTGGTGTCAGTCTGGTGGGATATTAACCAGACCTTACACACCATACATCATGCACAATCCATGGAGTCACTGTCAGCCAAGCACCACATACTCTATTCAAATCCTAACCCCTCAAACCCTGCTTCCTCCTTGTATACACCATTCCCACAATTCCCACCCCCATGCTGCCTGCTTCCCCCTCCAAAGATCACAATTCCAGTTGCTTTACCTCAGACACCACACTCACCACTTCCAGGAAAGCTAGTCCAGACCCTGACCTCCATCCTCCAGCAGCTGCCTCCCTGGAAGCCACCATAACCAAAGGCAGCAAGACCTCACTGTGTCTTGGAAACTCTGAGTCTGCACCACAGCCCACAAAAATCATCTCCCCAATCAAAGCAATCTGCCCACCCAGTATCCTTGCCAGAGCAGTCCACAAGGATTCCTCAAGATCCTCCAGTCTACCACACCCCCAAAAAGCATGTTCCCAACCACCTCCCTCCTCTCTGCCAAACCTCCAACACCCACAATCCACCCAAGGAATAGTACCCCGGAGTCCACCTAGGGAACAAACATACCAATGCAAACATCTTCAAGAAAAGATTCTAAATCCTGCAGACACTGCTGAACACCTGGGGAGACACACATACATCCCCACATTGTCTTCTTGTGAACTGTACATTCAACCTCTCCTCCCAATCCCCTCCATGCTCCCCTGACCGACTTCCAAATCCACCATGCAACATTCCTTATGCTCCAATAACTTCTCCATCCCCAACAGCTGCCTCCACTCCAGACTCCATCAAAAACTCAACCAGCACTGGTCACTCTCCCAGGATCCACCTCTCCCCCTCCCTGCCCATACTCTGAAACCAATCCACAAGAGGGAAGGCAATCTCCAACCAGATGCCCAAACAAACTCCTGGCGTCCCCCCATTCCACCTCCATACCCCCTCAGCCACCTGCTCCCAATACCCTGGATCCACCACCAACCTATTCAATAAATTCCAGCCCCTTATTGCCTACCATCTGCACCCCCATCTGTAGCCATCCCATCGACAGAATCTCCTCCCTCCACTCCTGTGCTCGTTTAGTTCTTAAAATACTCCCTGCTGTTTTATGAATATAATATTCTGTATGACTGGTGTCATTCTCCTTAAAGGTCTGCATCCAAAATTCCAGTCTTGGCTTGTTTCTTGAGCTTCCCCCTGTATCATCATCATCATCATCATCCCTTTTTACATTGAATTATAGTTTTCTGCTTGTACTGTGTATAAGAAACTAAACCGCATTGCTCTAAAGTACCACCTAAAATCAAGTAATCTTAATTATTGTATTTTCCCTGAGCTGAGACTGAAATGGGTCAAATGGCAATCATGCTCTCCCTGGTTAAAAAAATCAAAATTAGTGGGTGCAATATATATTCATTTTTTGTTAACCTGATAGTAACACTGAAAGGCTTCTTTTCAAGAGTGACTGAGGCTAAAAGCTCTACCATAATTCGAGACACATAATTTAAGAGAAGCCAAAAAATTGAAGAATACAGTTGGTACATGACAGGAAATAGGAGTAAACTCATGCAGGTACAAAACATGCATTCACTTATAGATTAGTCACCACCTGGTCCTAAGTCCAAACTTAGTAGTAAATATCAAATGACAGTGACCAGGTATTAGTCTGAAGGACATGGGGTTTTCTGCACTAATTTCCAAGACAGTGACCAGGTATTAGTTTGAAGGACATGGGGTATTCTGCACTACTTTCCATGACAGTGACCAGGTATTAGTTTGAAGGACATGGGGTATTCTGTACTACTTTCCATGACAGTGACCAGGTATTAGCCTGAAGGACATGTGGTTTTCTGTACTACTTTCCATGACAGTGACCAGGTATTAGTCTGAAGGACATGGGGTCTTCTGCACTACTTTCCATGACAGTGACCAGGTATTAGTCTGAAGGACATGGGGAATTCTGCACTACTTTCCATGACAGTGACCAGGTATTAGTCTGAAGGACATGGGTTTTCTGCACTACTTTCCATGACAGTGACCAGGTATTAGTCTGAAGGACATGGGGTTTTCTGCACTACTTTCCATGACAGTGACCAGGTATTAGTCTGAAGGACATGGGGTATTCTGCACTACTTTCCATGACAGTGACCAGGTATTAGTCTGAAGGACATGGGGTATTCTGCACTACTTTCCATGACAGTGACCAGGTATTAGTCTGAAGGACATGGGGTTTTCTGCACTACTTTCCATGACAGTGACCAGGTATTAGTCTGAAGGACATGGGGTATTCTGCACTACTTTCCATGACAGTGACCAGGTATTAGTCTGAAGGACATTGGGTATTTTGCACTATTTTCCATGACAGTGACCAGGTATTAGTCTGAAGGACATGGGGTTTTCTGCACTGCTTTCCATGACAGTGACCAGGTATTACTCTGAAGGACATGGGGATTTCTGCACTACTTTCCATGACAGTGACCAGGTATTAGTCTTAAGGACATGGGGTATTCTGCAATACTTTCCATGACAGTGACCAGGTATTAGTCTGAAGGACATGGGGTTTTCTGCACTACTTTCCATGACAGTGACCAGGTATTAGTCTGAAGGACATGGGGTTTTCTGCACTACTTTCCATGACAGTGACCAGGTATTAGTCTGAAGGACATGGGGTTTTCTAAACTACTTTCCATGACAGTGACCAGGTATTAGTCTGAAGGACATGGGGTTTTCTGCACTACTTTCCATGACAGTGACCAGGTATTACTCCGAGGGACATGGGGTATTCTGCACTACTTTCCATGACAGTGACCAGGTATTAGTCTTAAGGACATGGGGTTTTCTGCACTACTTTCCATGACAGTGACCAGGTATTAGTCTGAAGGACATGGGGTTTTCTGCACTACTTTCCATGACAGTGACCAGGTATTAGTCTGAAGGACATGGGGTTTTCTGCACTACTTTCCATGACAGTGACCAGGTATTAGTCTGAAGGACATGGGGTTTTCTGCACTACTTTCCATGACAGTGACCAGGTATTAGTCTGAAGGACATGGGGTATTCTGCACTACTTTCCATGACAGTGACCAGGTAATACTCTGAAGGACATGCGGTTTTCTGCACTACTTTCCATGACAGTGACCAGGTATTAGTCTTAAGGACATGGGGTTTTCTGCACTACTTTCCATGACAGTGACCAGGTATTAGTCTGAAGGACATGGGGTTTTCTGCACTACTTTCCATGACAGTGACCAGGTATTAGTCTGAAGGACATGGGGTATTCTGCACTACTTTCCATGACAGTGACCAGGTATTAGTCTGAAGGACATGGGGTTTTCTGCACTACTTTCCATGACAGTGACCAGGTATTAGTCTGAAGGACATGGGGTTTTCTGCACTACTTTCCATGACAGTGACCAGGTATTAGTCTGAAGGACATGGGGTATTCTGCACTACTTTCCATGACAGTGACCAGGTATTAGTCTGAAGGACATGGGGTTTTCTGCACTACTTTCCATGACAGTGACCAGGTATTAGTCTGAAGGACATGGGGTATTCTGCACTACTTTCCATGACAGTGACCAGGTATTAGTCTGAAGGACATGGGGTTTTCTGCACTACTTTCCATGACAGTGACCAGGTATTAGTCTGAAGGACATGGGGTATTCTGCACTACTTTCCATGACAGTGACCAGGTATTAGTCTGAAGGACATGGGGTATTCTGCACTACTTTCCATGACAGTGACCAGGTATTAGTCTGAAGGACATGGGGTTTTCTGCACTACTTTCCATGACAGTGACCAGGTATTAGTCTGAAGGACATGGGGTATTCTGCACTACTTTCCATGACAGTGACCAGGTATTAGTCTGAAGGACATGGGGTTTTCTGCACTACTTTCCATGACAGTGACCAGGTATTAGTCTGAAGGACATGGGGTATTCTGCACTACTTTCCATGACAGTGACCAGGTATTAGTCTGAAGGACATGGGGTTTTCTGCACTACTTTCCATGACAGTGACCAGGTATTAGTCTGAAGGACATGGGGTTTTCTGCACTACTTTCCATGACAGTGACCAGGTATTAGTCTGAAGGACATGGGGTATTCTGCACTACTTTCCATGACAGTGACCAGGTATTAGTCTGAAGGACATGGGGTATTCTGCACTACTTTCCATGACAGTGACCAGGTATTAGTCTGAAGGACATGGGGTTTTCTGCACTACTTTCCATGACAGTGACCAGGTATTAGTCTGAAGGACATGGGGTATTCTGCACTACTTTCCATGACAGTGACCAGGTATTAGTCTGAAGGACATGGGGTTTTCTGCACTACTTTCCATGACAGTGACCAGGTATTAGTCTGAAGGACATGGGGTTTTCTGCACTACTTTCCATGACAGTGACCAGGTATTAGTCTGAAGGACATGGGGTATTCTGCACTACTTTCCATGACAGTGACCAGGTATTAGTCTGAAGGACATGGGGTTTTCTGCACTACTTTCCATGACAGTGACCAGGTATTACTCTGAAGGACATGGGGTATTCTGCACTACTTTCCATGACAGTGACCAGGTATTAGTCTGAAGGACATGGGTTTTCTGCACTACTTTCCATGACAGTGACCAGGTATTAGTCTGAAGGACATGGGTTTTCTGCACTACTTTCCATGACAGTGACCAGGTATTAGTCTGAAGGACATGGGGTATTCTGCACTACTTTCCATGACAGTGACCAGGTATTAGTCTGAAGGACATGGGGTATTCTGCACTACTTTCCATGACAGTGACCAGGTATTAGTCTGAAGGACATGGGTATTCTGCACTACTTTCCATGACAGTGACCAGGTATTAGTCTGAAGGACATGGGGTTTTCTGCACTACTTTCCATGACAGTGACCAGGTATTAGTCTGAAGGACATGGGGTTTTCTGCACTACTTTCCATGACAGTGACCAGGTATTAGTCTGAAGGACATGGGGTTTTCTGCACTACTTTCCATGACAGTGACCAGGTATTAGTCTGAAGGACATGGGGTATTCTGCACTACTTTCCATGACAGTGACCAGGTATTAGTCTGAAGGACATGGGGTATTCTGCACTACTTTCCATGACAGTGACCAGGTATTAGTCTGAAGGACATGGGGTATTCTGCACTACTTTCCATGACAGTGACCAGGTATTAGTCTGAAGGACATGGGGTTTTCTGCACTACTTTCCATGACAGTGACCAGGTATTAGTCTGAAGGACATGGGGTTTTCTGCACTACTTTCCATGACAGTGACCAGGTATTAGTCTGAAGGACATGGGGTTTTCTGCACTACTTTCCATGACAGTGACCAGGTATTAGTCTGAAGGACATGGGGTATTCTGCACTACTTTCCATGACAGTGACCAGGTATTAGTCTGAAGGACATGGGGTTTTCTGCACTACTTTCCATGACAGTGACCAGGTATTAGTCTGAAGGACATGGGGTTTTCTGCACTACTTTCCATGACAGTGACCAGGTATTAGTCTGAAGGACATGGGGTTTTCTGCACTACTTTCCATGACAGTGACCAGGTATTAGTCTGAAGGACATGGGGTTTTCTGCACTACTTTCCATGACAGTGACCAGGTATTAGTCTGAAGGACATGGGGTTTTCTGCACTACTTTCCATGACAGTGACCAGGTATTAGTCTGAAGGACATGGGGTATTCTGCACTACTTTCCATGACAGTGACCAGGTATTAGTCTGAAGGACATGGGGTTTTCTGCACTACTTTCCATGACAGTGACCAGGTATTAGTCTGAAGGACATGGGGTTTTCTGCACTACTTTCCATGACAGTGACCAGGTATTAGTCTGAAGGACATGGGGTTTTCTGCACTACTTTCCATGACAGTGACCAGGTATTAGTCTGAAGGACATGGGGTTTTCTGCACTACTTTCCATGACAGTGACCAGGTATTAGTCTGAAGGACATGGGGTTTTCTGCACTACTTTCCATGACAGTGACCAGGTATTAGTCTGAAGGACATGGGGTTTTCTGCACTACTTTCCATGACAGTGACCAGGTATTAGTCTGAAGGACATGGGGTTTTCTGCACTACTTTCCATGACAGTGACCAGGTATTAGTCTGAAGGACATGGGGTTTTCTGCACTACTTTCCATGACAGTGACCAGGTATTAGTCTGAAGGACATGGGGTTTTCTGCACTACTTTCCATGACAGTGACCAGGTATTAGTCTGAAGGACATGGGGTTTTCTGCACTACTTTCCATGACAGTGACCAGGTATTAGTCTGAAGGACATGGGGTTTTCTGCACTACTTTCCATGACAGTGACCAGGTATTAGTCTGAAGGACATGGGGTTTTCTGCACTACTTTCCATGACAGTGACCAGGTATTAGTCTGAAGGACATGGGGTTTTCTGCACTACTTTCCATGACAGTGACCAGGTATTAGTCTGAAGGACATGGGGTTTTCTGCACTACTTTCCATGACAGTGACCAGGTATTAGTCTGAAGGACATGGGGTTTTCTGCACTACTTTCCATGACAGTGACCAGGTATTAGTCTGAAGGACATGGGGTTTTCTGCACTACTTTCCATGACAGTGACCAGGTATTAGTCTGAAGGACATGGGGTTTTCTGCACTACTTTCCATGACAGTGACCAGGTATTAGTCTGAAGGACATGGGGTTTTCTGCACTACTTTCCATGACAGTGACCAGGTATTAGTCTGAAGGACATGGGGTTTTCTGCACTACTTTCCATGACAGTGACCAGGTATTAGTCTGAAGGACATGGGGTTTTCTGCACTACTTTCCATGACAGTGACCAGGTATTAGTCTGAAGGACATGGGGTTTTCTGCACTACTTTCCATGACAGTGACCAGGTATTAGTCTGAAGGACATGGGGTTTTCTGCACTACTTTCCATGACAGTGACCAGGTATTAGTCTGAAGGACATGGGGTTTTCTGCACTACTTTCCATGACAGTGACCAGGTATTAGTCTGAAGGACATGGGGTTTTCTGCACTACTTTCCATGACAGTGACCAGGTATTAGTCTGAAGGACATGGGGTATTCTGCACTACTTTCCATGACAGTGACCAGGTATTAGTCTGAAGGACATGGGGTTTTCTGCACTACTTTCCATGACAGTGACCAGGTATTAGTCTGAAGGACATGGGGTATTCTGCACTACTTTCCATGACAGTGACCAGGTATTAGTCTGAAGGACATGGGGTTTTCTGCACTACTTTCCATGACAGTGACCAGGTATTAGTCTGAAGGACATGGGGTTTTCTGCACTACTTTCCATGACAGTGACCAGGTATTAGTCTGAAGGACATGGGGTTTTCTGCACTACTTTCCATGACAGTGACCAGGTATTAGTCTGAAGGACATGGGGTTTTCTGCACTACTTTCCATGACAGTGACCAGGTATTAGTCTGAAGGACATGGGGTTTTCTGCACTACTTTCCATGACAGTGACCAGGTATTAGTCTGAAGGACATGGGGTTTTCTGCACTACTTTCCATGACAGTGACCAGGTATTAGTCTGAAGGACATGGGGTTTTCTGCACTACTTTCCATGACAGTGACCAGGTATTAGTCTGAAGGACATGGGGTTTTCTGCACTACTTTCCATGACAGTGACCAGGTATTAGTCTGAAGGACATGGGGTATTCTGCACTACTTTCCATGACAGTGACCAGGTATTAGTCTGAAGGACATGGGGTTTTCTGCACTACTTTCCATGACAGTGACCAGGTATTAGTCTGAAGGACATGGGTTTTCTGCACTACTTTCCATGACAGTGACCAGGTATTAGTCTGAAGGACATGGGGTTTTCTGCACTACTTTCCATGACAGTGACCAGGTATTAGTCTGAAGGACATGGGGTTTTCTGCACTACTTTCCATGACAGTGACCAGGTATTAGTCTGAAGGACATGGGGTTTTCTGCACTACTTTCCATGACAGTGACCAGGTATTAGTCTGAAGGACATGGGGTTTTCTGCACTACTTTCCATGACAGTGACCAGGTATTAGTCTGAAGGACATGGGGTTTTCTGCACTACTTTCCATGACAGTGACCAGGTATTAGTCTGAAGGACATGGGGTTTTCTGCACTACTTTCCATGACAGTGACCAGGTATTAGTCTGAAGGACATGGGGTTTTCTGCACTACTTTCCATGACAGTGACCAGGTATTAGTCTGAAGGACATGGGGTATTCTGCACTACTTTCCATGACAGTGACCAGGTATTAGTCTGAAGGACATGGGGTTTTCTGCACTACTTTCCATGACAGTGACCAGGTATTAGTCTGAAGGACATGGGGTTTTCTGCACTACTTTCCATGACAGTGACCAGGTATTAGTCTGAAGGACATGGGGTATTCTGCACTACTTTCCATGACAGTGACCAGGTATTAGTCTGAAGGACATGGGGTTTTCTGCACTACTTTCCATGACAGTGACCAGGTATTAGTCTGAAGGACATGGGGTTTTCTGCACTACTTTCCATGACAGTGACCAGGTATTAGTCTGAAGGACATGGGGTTTTCTGCACTACTTTCCATGACAGTGACCAGGTATTAGTCTGAAGGACATGGGGTTTTCTGCACTACTTTCCATGACAGTGACCAGGTATTAGTCTGAAGGACATGGGGTATTCTGCACTACTTTCCATGACAGTGACCAGGTATTAGTCTGAAGGACATGGGGTTTTCTGCACTACTTTCCATGACAGTGACCAGGTATTAGTCTGAAGGACATGGGGTTTTCTGCACTACTTTCCATGACAGTGACCAGGTATTAGTCTGAAGGACATGGGGTTTTCTGCACTACTTTCCATGACAGTGACCAGGTATTAGTCTGAAGGACATGGGGTTTTCTGCACTACTTTCCATGACAGTGACCAGGTATTAGTCTGAAGGACATGGGGTTTTCTGCACTACTTTCCATGACAGTGACCAGGTATTAGTCTGAAGGACATGGGGTTTTCTGCACTACTTTCCATGACAGTGACCAGGTATTAGTCTGAAGGACATGGGGTATTCTGCACTACTTTCCATGACAGTGACCAGGTATTAGTCTGAAGGACATGGGGTTTTCTGCACTACTTTCCATGACAGTGACCAGGTATTAGTCTGAAGGACATGGGGTTTTCTGCACTACTTTCCATGACAGTGACCAGGTATTAGTCTGAAGGACATGGGGTATTCTGCACTACTTTCCATGACAGTGACCAGGTATTAGTCTGAAGGACATGGGGTTTTCTGCACTACTTTCCATGACAGTGACCAGGTATTAGTCTGAAGGACATGGGGTTTTCTGCACTACTTTCCATGACAGTGACCAGGTATTAGTCTGAAGGACATGGGTTTTCTGCACTACTTTCCATGACAGTGACCAGGTATTAGTCTGAAGGACATGGGGTATTCTGCACTACTTTCCATGACAGTGACCAGGTATTAGTCTGAAGGACATGGGGTTTTCTGCACTACTTTCCATGACAGTGACCAGGTATTAGTCTGAAGGACATGGGGTTTTCTGCACTACTTTCCATGACAGTGACCAGGTATTAGTCTGAAGGACATGGGGTTTTCTGCACTACTTTCCATGACAGTGACCAGGTATTAGTCTGAAGGACATGGGGTATTCTGCACTACTTTCCATGACAGTGACCAGGTATTAGTCTGAAGGACATGGGGTTTTCTGCACTACTTTCCATGACAGTGACCAGGTATTAGTCTGAAGGACATGGGGTTTTCTGCACTACTTTCCATGACAGTGACCAGGTATTAGTCTGAAGGACATGGGGTATTCTGCACTACTTTCCATGACAGTGACCAGGTATTAGTCTGAAGGACATGGGGTTTTCTGCACTACTTTCCATGACAGTGACCAGGTATTAGTCTGAAGGACATGGGGTTTTCTGCACTACTTTCCATGACAGTGACCAGGTATTAGTCTGAAGGACATGGGGTATTCTGCACTACTTTCCATGACAGTGACCAGGTATTAGTCTGAAGGACATGGGGTTTTCTGCACTACTTTCCATGACAGTGACCAGGTATTAGTCTGAAGGACATGGGGTATTCTGCACTACTTTCCATGACAGTGACCAGGTATTAGTCTGAAGGACATGGGGTTTTCTGCACTACTTTCCATGACAGTGACCAGGTATTAGTCTGAAGGACATGGGGTTTTCTGCACTACTTTCCATGACAGTGACCAGGTATTAGTCTGAAGGACATGGGGTATTCTGCACTACTTTCCATGACAGTGACCAGGTATTAGTCTGAAGGACATGGGGTATTCTGCACTACTTTCCATGACAGTGACCAGGTATTAGTCTGAAGGACATGGGGTTTTCTGCACTACTTTCCATGACAGTGACCAGGTATTAGTCTGAAGGACATGGGGTTTTCTGCACTACTTTCCATGACAGTGACCAGGTATTAGTCTGAAGGACATGGGGTTTTCTGCACTACTTTCCATGACAGTGACCAGGTATTAGTCTGAAGGACATGGGGTTTTCTGCACTACTTTCCATGACAGTGACCAGGTATTAGTCTGAAGGACATGGGGTTTTCTGCACTACTTTCCATGACAGTGACCAGGTATTAGTCTGAAGGACATGGGGTTTTCTGCACTACTTTCCATGACAGTGACCAGGTATTAGTCTGAAGGACATGGGGTTTTCTGCACTACTTTCCATGACAGTGACCAGGTATTAGTCTGAAGGACATGGGGTTTTCTGCACTACTTTCCATGACAGTGACCAGGTATTAGTCTGAAGGACATGGGGTTTTCTGCACTACTTTCCATGACAGTGACCAGGTATTAGTCTGAAGGACATGGGGTTTTCTGCACTACTTTCCATGACAGTGACCAGGTATTAGTCTGAAGGACATGGGGTTTTCTGCACTACTTTCCATGACAGTGACCAGGTATTAGTCTGAAGGACATGGGGTTTTCTGCACTACTTTCCATGACAGTGACCAGGTATTAGTCTGAAGGACATGGGTTTTCTGCACTACTTTCCATGACAGTGACCAGGTATTAGTCTGAAGGACATGGGGTTTTCTGCACTACTTTCCATGACAGTGACCAGGTATTAGTCTGAAGGACATGGGGTTTTCTGCACTACTTTCCATGACAGTGACCAGGTATTAGTCTGAAGGACATGGGGTTTTCTGCACTACTTTCCATGACAGTGACCAGGTATTAGTCTGAAGGACATGGGGTTTTCTGCACTACTTTCCATGACAGTGACCAGGTATTAGTCTGAAGGACATGGGGTTTTCTGCACTACTTTCCATGACAGTGACCAGGTATTAGTCTGAAGGACATGGGGTATTCTGCACTACTTTCCATGACAGTGACCAGGTATTAGTCTGAAGGACATGGGGTTTTCTGCACTACTTTCCATGACAGTGACCAGGTATTAGTCTGAAGGACATGGGGTTTTCTGCACTACTTTCCATGACAGTGACCAGGTATTAGTCTGAAGGACATGGGGTATTCTGCACTACTTTCCATGACAGTGACCAGGTATTAGTCTGAAGGACATGGGGTTTTCTGCACTACTTTCCATGACAGTGACCAGGTATTAGTCTGAAGGACATGGGGTTTTCTGCACTACTTTCCATGACAGTGACCAGGTATTAGTCTGAAGGACATGGGGTTTTCTGCACTACTTTCCATGACAGTGACCAGGTATTAGTCTGAAGGACATGGGGTTTTCTGCACTACTTTCCATGACAGTGACCAGGTATTAGTCTGAAGGACATGGGGTTTTCTGCACTACTTTCCATGACAGTGACCAGGTATTAGTCTGAAGGACATGGGGTTTTCTGCACTACTTTCCATGACAGTGACCAGGTATTAGTCTGAAGGACATGGGGTATTCTGCACTACTTTCCATGACAGTGACCAGGTATTAGTCTGAAGGACATGGGGTTTTCTGCACTACTTTCCATGACAGTGACCAGGTATTAGTCTGAAGGACATGGGGTTTTCTGCACTACTTTCCATGACAGTGACCAGGTATTAGTCTGAAGGACATGGGGTTTTCTGCACTACTTTCCATGACAGTGACCAGGTATTAGTCTGAAGGACATGGGGTTTTCTGCACTACTTTCCATGACAGTGACCAGGTATTAGTCTGAAGGACATGGGGTTTTCTGCACTACTTTCCATGACAGTGACCAGGTATTAGTCTGAAGGACATGGGGTTTTCTGCACTACTTTCCATGACAGTGACCAGGTATTAGTCTGAAGGACATGGGGTTTTCTGCACTACTTTCCATGACAGTGACCAGGTATTAGTCTGAAGGACATGGGGTTTTCTGCACTACTTTCCATGACAGTGACCAGGTATTAGTCTGAAGGACATGGGGTTTTCTGCACTACTTTCCATGACAGTGACCAGGTATTAGTCTGAAGGACATGGGGTTTTCTGCACTACTTTCCATGACAGTGACCAGGTATTAGTCTGAAGGACATGGGGTTTTCTGCACTACTTTCCATGACAGTGACCAGGTATTAGTCTGAAGGACATGGGGTTTTCTGCACTACTTTCCATGACAGTGACCAGGTATTAGTCTGAAGGGCATGGGGTTTCTGCACTACTTTCCATGACAGTGACCAGGTATTAGTCTGAAGGACATGGGGTATTCTGCACTACTTTCCATGACAGTGACCAGGTATTAGTCTGAAGGACATGGGGTTTTCTGCACTACTTTCCATGACAGTGACCAGGTATTAGTCTGAAGGACATGGGGTTTTCTGCACTACTTTCCATGACAGTGACCAGGTATTAGTCTGAAGGACATGGGGTTTTCTGCACTACTTTCCATGACAGTGACCAGGTATTAGTCTGAAGGACATGGGGTTTTCTGCACTACTTTCCATGACAGTGACCAGGTATTAGTCTGAAGGACATGGGGTTTTCTGCACTACTTTCCATGACAGTGACCAGGTATTAGTCTGAAGGACATGGGGTTTTCTGCACTACTTTCCATGACAGTGACCAGGTATTAGTCTGAAGGACATGGGGTTTTCTGCACTACTTTCCATGACAGTGACCAGGTATTAGTCTGAAGGACATGGGGTTTTCTGCACTACTTTCCATGACAGTGACCAGGTATTAGTCTGAAGGACATGGGGTTTTCTGCACTACTTTCCATGACAGTGACCAGGTATTAGTCTGAAGGACATGGGGTTTTCTGCACTACTTTCCATGACAGTGACCAGGTATTAGTCTGAAGGACATGGGGTTTTCTGCACTACTTTCCATGACAGTGACCAGGTATTAGTCTGAAGGACATGGGGTTTTCTGCACTACTTTCCATGACAGTGACCAGGTATTAGTCTGAAGGACATGGGGTATTCTGCACTACTTTCCATGACAGTGACCAGGTATGAAGGACATGGGGTATTCTGCACTACTTTCCATGACAGTGACCAGGTATTAGTCTGAAGGACATGGGGTTTTCTGCACTACTTTCCATGACAGTGACCAGGTATTAGTCTGAAGGACATGGGGTTTTCTGCACTACTTTCCATGACAGTGACCAGGTATTAGTCTGAAGGACATGGGGTTTTCTGCACTACTTTCCATGACAGTGACCAGGTATTAGTCTGAAGGACATGGGGTTTTCTGCACTACTTTCCATGACAGTGACCAGGTATTAGTCTGAAGGACATGGGGTTTTCTGCACTACTTTCCATGACAGTGACCAGGTATTAGTCTGAAGGACATGGGGTTTTCTGCACTACTTTCCATGACAGTGACCAGGTATTAGTCTGAAGGACATGGGGTATTCTGCACTACTTTCCATGACAGTGACCAGGTATTAGTCTGAAGGACATGGGGTTTTCTGCACTACTTTCCATGACAGTGACCAGGTATTAGTCTGAAGGACATGGGGTTTTCTGCACTACTTTCCATGACAGTGACCAGGTATTAGTCTGAAGGACATGGGTTTTCTGCACTACTTTCCATGACAGTGACCAGGTATTAGTCTGAAGGACATGGGGTTTTCTGCACTACTTTCCATGACAGTGACCAGGTATTAGTCTGAAGGACATGGGGTTTTCTGCACTACTTTCCATGACAGTGACCAGGTATTAGTCTGAAGGACATGGGGTTTTCTGCACTACTTTCCATGACAGTGACCAGGTATTAGTCTGAAGGACATGGGGTTTTCTGCACTACTTTCCATGACAGTGACCAGGTATTAGTCTGAAGGACATGGGGTTTTCTGCACTACTTTCCATGACAGTGACCAGGTATTAGTCTGAAGGACATGGGGTTTTCTGCACTACTTTCCATGACAGTGACCAGGTATTAGTCTGAAGGACATGGGGTTTTCTGCACTACTTTCCATGACAGTGACCAGGTATTAGTCTGAAGGACATGGGGTTTTCTGCACTACTTTCCATGACAGTGACCAGGTATTAGTCTGAAGGACATGGGGTTTTCTGCACTACTTTCCATGACAGTGACCAGGTATTAGTCTGAAGGACATGGGGTTTTCTGCACTACTTTCCATGACAGTGACCAGGTATTAGTCTGAAGGACATGGGGTTTTCTGCACTACTTTCCATGACAGTGACCAGGTATTAGTCTGAAGGACATGGGGTATTCTGCACTACTTTCCATGACAGTGACCAGGTATTAGTCTGAAGGACATGGGGTTTTCTGCACTACTTTCCATGACAGTGACCAGGTATTAGTCTGAAGGACATGGGGTTTTCTGCACTACTTTCCATGACAGTGACCAGGTATTAGTCTGAAGGACATGGGGTTTTCTGCACTACTTTCCATGACAGTGACCAGGTATTAGTCTGAAGGACATGGGGTTTTCTGCACTACTTTCCATGACAGTGACCAGGTATTAGTCTGAAGGACATGGGGTTTTCTGCACTACTTTCCATGACAGTGACCAGGTATTAGTCTGAAGGACATGGGGTTTTCTGCACTACTTTCCATGACAGTGACCAGGTATTAGTCTGAAGGACATGGGGTTTTCTGCACTACTTTCCATGACAGTGACCAGGTATTAGTCTGAAGGACATGGGGTTTTCTGCACTACTTTCCATGACAGTGACCAGGTATTAGTCTGAAGGACATGGGGTTTTCTGCACTACTTTCCATGACAGTGACCAGGTATTAGTCTGAAGGACATGGGGTTTTCTGCACTACTTTCCATGACAGTGACCAGGTATTAGTCTGAAGGACATGGGGTTTTCTGCACTACTTTCCATGACAGTGACCAGGTATTAGTCTGAAGGACATGGGGTTTTCTGCACTACTTTCCATGACAGTGACCAGGTATTAGTCTGAAGGACATGGGGTTTTCTGCACTACTTTCCATGACAGTGACCAGGTATTAGTCTGAAGGACATGGGGTTTTCTGCACTACTTTCCATGACAGTGACCAGGTATTAGTCTGAAGGACATGGGGTATTCTGCACTACTTTCCATGACAGTGACCAGGTATTAGTCTGAAGGACATGGGGTTTTCTGCACTACTTTCCATGACAGTGACCAGGTATTAGTCTGAAGGACATGGGGTTTTCTGCACTACTTTCCATGACAGTGACCAGGTATTAGTCTGAAGGACATGGGGTTTTCTGCACTACTTTCCATGACAGTGACCAGGTATTAGTCTGAAGGACATGGGGTTTTCTGCACTACTTTCCATGACAGTGACCAGGTATTAGTCTGAAGGACATGGGGTTTTCTGCACTACTTTCCATGACAGTGACCAGGTATTAGTCTGAAGGACATGGGGTATTCTGCACTACTTTCCATGACAGTGACCAGGTATTAGTCTGAAGGACATGGGGTTTTCTGCACTACTTTCCATGACAGTGACCAGGTATTAGTCTGAAGGACATGGGGTATTCTGCACTACTTTCCATGACAGTGACCAGGTATTAGTCTGAAGGACATGGGGTTTTCTGCACTACTTTCCATGACAGTGACCAGGTATTAGTCTGAAGGACATGGGGTATTCTGCACTACTTTCCATGACAGTGACCAGGTATTAGTCTGAAGGACATGGGGTTTTCTGCACTACTTTCCATGACAGTGACCAGGTATTAGTCTGAAGGACATGGGGTTTTCTGCACTACTTTCCATGACAGTGACCAGGTATTAGTCTGAAGGACATGGGGTATTCTGCACTACTTTCCATGACAGTGACCAGGTATTAGTCTGAAGGACATGGGGTTTTCTGCACTACTTTCCATGACAGTGACCAGGTATTAGTCTGAAGGACATGGGGTTTTCTGCACTACTTTCCATGACAGTGACCAGGTATTAGTCTGAAGGACATGGGGTATTCTGCACTACTTTCCATGACAGTGACCAGGTATTAGTCTGAAGGACATGGGGTTTTCTGCACTACTTTCCATGACAGTGACCAGGTATTAGTCTGAAGGACATGGGGTTTTCTGCACTACTTTCCATGACAGTGACCAGGTATTAGTCTGAAGGACATGGGGTTTTCTGCACTACTTTCCATGACAGTGACCAGGTATTAGTCTGAAGGACATGGGGTTTTCTGCACTACTTTCCATGACAGTGACCAGGTATTAGTCTGAAGGACATGGGGTTTTCTGCACTACTTTCCATGACAGTGACCAGGTATTAGTCTGAAGGACATGGGGTATTCTGCACTACTTTCCATGACAGTGACCAGGTATTAGTCTGAAGGACATGGGGTTTTCTGCACTACTTTCCATGACAGTGACCAGGTATTAGTCTGAAGGACATGGGGTTTTCTGCACTACTTTCCATGACAGTGACCAGGTATTAGTCTGAAGGACATGGGGTTTTCTGCACTACTTTCCATGACAGTGACCAGGTATTAGTCTGAAGGACATGGGGTTTTCTGCACTACTTTCCATGACAGTGACCAGGTATTAGTCTGAAGGACATGGGGTTTTCTGCACTACTTTCCATGACAGTGACCAGGTATTAGTCTGAAGGACATGGGGTATTCTGCACTACTTTCCATGACAGTGACCAGGTATTAGTCTGAAGGACATGGGGTTTTCTGCACTACTTTCCATGACAGTGACCAGGTATTAGTCTGAAGGACATGGGGTATTCTGCACTACTTTCCATGACAGTGACCAGGTATTAGTCTGAAGGACATGGGGTTTTCTGCACTACTTTCCATGACAGTGACCAGGTATTAGTCTGAAGGACATGGGGTTTTCTGCACTACTTTCCATGACAGTGACCAGGTATTAGTCTGAAGGACATGGGGTTTTCTGCACTACTTTCCATGACAGTGACCAGGTATTAGTCTGAAGGACATGGGGTTTTCTGCACTACTTTCCATGACAGTGACCAGGTATTAGTCTGAAGGACATGGGGTTTTCTGCACTACTTTCCATGACAGTGACCAGGTATTAGTCTGAAGGACATGGGGTTTTCTGCACTACTTTCCATGACAGTGACCAGGTATTAGTCTGAAGGACATGGGGTATTCTGCACTACTTTCCATGACAGTGACCAGGTATTAGTCTGAAGGACATGGGGTTTTCTGCACTACTTTCCATGACAGTGACCAGGTATTAGTCTGAAGGACATGGGGTTTTCTGCACTACTTTCCATGACAGTGACCAGGTATTAGTCTGAAGGACATGGGGTTTTCTGCACTACTTTCCATGACAGTGACCAGGTATTAGTCTGAAGGACATGGGGTTTTCTGCACTACTTTCCATGACAGTGACCAGGTATTAGTCTGAAGGACATGGGGTTTTCTGCACTACTTTCCATGACAGTGACCAGGTATTAGTCTGAAGGACATGGGGTTTTCTGCACTACTTTCCATGACAGTGACCAGGTATTAGTCTGAAGGACATGGGGTATTCTGCACTACTTTCCATGACAGTGACCAGGTATTAGTCTGAAGGACATGGGGTTTTCTGCACTACTTTCCATGACAGTGACCAGGTATTAGTCTGAAGGACATGGGGTTTTCTGCACTACTTTCCATGACAGTGACCAGGTATTAGTCTGAAGGACATGGGGTTTTCTGCACTACTTTCCATGACAGTGACCAGGTATTAGTCTGAAGGACATGGGGTATTCTGCACTACTTTCCATGACAGTGACCAGGTATTAGTCTGAAGGACATGGGGTTTTCTGCACTACTTTCCATGACAGTGACCAGGTATTAGTCTGAAGGACATGGGGTTTTCTGCACTACTTTCCATGACAGTGACCAGGTATTAGTCTGAAGGACATGGGGTATTCTGCACTACTTTCCATGACAGTGACCAGGTATTAGTCTGAAGGACATGGGGTTTTCTGCACTACTTTCCATGACAGTGACCAGGTATTAGTCTGAAGGACATGGGGTTTTCTGCACTACTTTCCATGACAGTGACCAGGTATTAGTCTGAAGGACATGGGGTTTTCTGCACTACTTTCCATGACAGTGACCAGGTATTAGTCTGAAGGACATGGGGTTTTCTGCACTACTTTCCATGACAGTGACCAGGTATTAGTCTGAAGGACATGGGGTATTCTGCACTACTTTCCATGACAGTGACCAGGTATTAGTCTGAAGGACATGGGGTTTTCTGCACTACTTTCCATGACAGTGACCAGGTATTAGTCTGAAGGACATGGGGTTTTCTGCACTACTTTCCATGACAGTGACCAGGTATTAGTCTGAAGGACATGGGGTATTCTGCACTACTTTCCATGACAGTGACCAGGTATTAGTCTGAAGGACATGGGGTATTCTGCACTACTTTCCATGACAGTGACCAGGTATTAGTCTGAAGGACATGGGGTTTTCTGCACTACTTTCCATGACAGTGACCAGGTATTAGTCTGAAGGACATGGGGTTTTCTGCACTACTTTCCATGACAGTGACCAGGTATTAGTCTGAAGGACATGGGGTTTTCTGCACTACTTTCCATGACAGTGACCAGGTATTAGTCTGAAGGACATGGGGTTTTCTGCACTACTTTCCATGACAGTGACCAGGTATTAGTCTGAAGGACATGGGGTTTTCTGCACTACTTTCCATGACAGTGACCAGGTATTAGTCTGAAGGACATGGGGTTTTCTGCACTACTTTCCATGACAGTGACCAGGTATTAGTCTGAAGGACATGGGGTTTTCTGCACTACTTTCCATGACAGTGACCAGGTATTAGTCTGAAGGACATGGGGTTTTCTGCACTACTTTCCATGACAGTGACCAGGTATTAGTCTGAAGGACATGGGGTTTTCTGCACTACTTTCCATGACAGTGACCAGGTATTAGTCTGAAGGACATGGGGTTTTCTGCACTACTTTCCATGACAGTGACCAGGTATTAGTCTGAAGGACATGGGGTTTTCTGCACTACTTTCCATGACAGTGACCAGGTATTAGTCTGAAGGACATGGGGTTTTCTGCACTACTTTCCATGACAGTGACCAGGTATTAGTCTGAAGGACATGGGGTTTTCTGCACTACTTTCCATGACAGTGACCAGGTATTAGTCTGAAGGACATGGGGTTTTCTGCACTACTTTCCATGACAGTGACCAGGTATTAGTCTGAAGGACATGGGGTTTTCTGCACTACTTTCCATGACAGTGACCAGGTATTAGTCTGAAGGACATGGGGTATTCTGCACTACTTTCCATGACAGTGACCAGGTATTAGTCTGAAGGACATGGGGTATTCTGCACTACTTTCCATGACAGTGACCAGGTATTAGTCTGAAGGACATGGGGTTTTCTGCACTACTTTCCATGACAGTGACCAGGTATTAGTCTGAAGGACATGGGGTATTCTGCACTACTTTCCATGACAGTGACCAGGTATTAGTCTGAAGGACATGGGGTTTTCTGCACTACTTTCCATGACAGTGACCAGGTATTAGTCTGAAGGACATGGGGTTTTCTGCACTACTTTCCATGACAGTGACCAGGTATTAGTCTGAAGGACATGGGGTTTTCTGCACTACTTTCCATGACAGTGACCAGGTATTAGTCTGAAGGACATGGGGTTTTCTGCACTACTTTCCATGACAGTGACCAGGTATTAGTCTGAAGGACATGGGGTTTTCTGCACTACTTTCCATGACAGTGACCAGGTATTAGTCTGAAGGACATGGGGTTTTCTGCACTACTTTCCATGACAGTGACCAGGTATTAGTCTGAAGGACATGGGGTTTTCTGCACTACTTTCCATGACAGTGACCAGGTATTAGTCTGAAGGACATGGGGTTTTCTGCACTACTTTCCATGACAGTGACCAGGTATTAGTCTGAAGGACATGGGGTTTTCTGCACTACTTTCCATGACAGTGACCAGGTATTAGTCTGAAGGACATGGGGTATTCTGCACTACTTTCCATGACAGTGACCAGGTATTAGTCTGAAGGACATGGGGTTTTCTGCACTACTTTCCATGACAGTGACCAGGTATTAGTCTGAAGGACATGGGGTTTTCTGCACTACTTTCCATGACAGTGACCAGGTATTAGTCTGAAGGACATGGGGTATTCTGCACTACTTTCCATGACAGTGACCAGGTATTAGTCTGAAGGACATGGGGTTTTCTGCACTACTTTCCATGACAGTGACCAGGTATTAGTCTGAAGGACATGGGGTTTTCTGCACTACTTTCCATGACAGTGACCAGGTATTAGTCTGAAGGACATGGGGTTTTCTGCACTACTTTCCATGACAGTGACCAGGTATTAGTCTGAAGGACATGGGGTTTTCTGCACTACTTTCCATGACAGTGACCAGGTATTAGTCTGAAGGACATGGGGTTTTCTGCACTACTTTCCATGACAGTGACCAGGTATTAGTCTGAAGGACATGGGGTTTTCTGCACTACTTTCCATGACAGTGACCAGGTATTAGTCTGAAGGACATGGGGTTTTCTGCACTACTTTCCATGACAGTGACCAGGTATTAGTCTGAAGGACATGGGGTATTCTGCACTACTTTCCATGACAGTGACCAGGTATTAGTCTGAAGGACATGGGGTTTTCTGCACTACTTTCCATGACAGTGACCAGGTATTAGTCTGAAGGACATGGGGTTTTCTGCACTACTTTCCATGACAGTGACCAGGTATTAGTCTGAAGGACATGGGGTTTTCTGCACTACTTTCCATGACAGTGACCAGGTATTAGTCTGAAGGACATGGGGTTTTCTGCACTACTTTCCATGACAGTGACCAGGTATTAGTCTGAAGGACATGGGGTTTTCTGCACTACTTTCCATGACAGTGACCAGGTATTAGTCTGAAGGACATGGGGTATTCTGCACTACTTTCCATGACAGTGACCAGGTATTAGTCTGAAGGACATGGGGTTTTCTGCACTACTTTCCATGACAGTGACCAGGTATTAGTCTGAAGGACATGGGGTTTTCTGCACTACTTTCCATGACAGTGACCAGGTATTAGTCTGAAGGACATGGGGTTTTCTGCACTACTTTCCATGACAGTGACCAGGTATTAGTCTGAAGGACATGGGGTTTTCTGCACTACTTTCCATGACAGTGACCAGGTATTAGTCTGAAGGACATGGGGTTTTCTGCACTACTTTCCATGACAGTGACCAGGTATTAGTCTGAAGGACATGGGGTTTTCTGCACTACTTTCCATGACAGTGACCAGGTATTAGTCTGAAGGACATGGGGTTTTCTGCACTACTTTCCATGACAGTGACCAGGTATTAGTCTGAAGGACATGGGGTTTTCTGCACTACTTTCCATGACAGTGACCAGGTATTAGTCTGAAGGACATGGGGTTTTCTGCACTACTTTCCATGACAGTGACCAGGTATTAGTCTGAAGGACATGGGGTATTCTGCACTACTTTCCATGACAGTGACCAGGTATTAGTCTGAAGGACATGGGGTTTTCTGCACTACTTTCCATGACAGTGACCAGGTATTAGTCTGAAGGACATGGGGTTTTCTGCACTACTTTCCATGACAGTGACCAGGTATTAGTCTGAAGGACATGGGGTTTTCTGCACTACTTTCCATGACAGTGACCAGGTATTAGTCTGAAGGACATGGGGTTTTCTGCACTACTTTCCATGACAGTGACCAGGTATTAGTCTGAAGGACATGGGGTTTTCTGCACTACTTTCCATGACAGTGACCAGGTATTAGTCTGAAGGACATGGGGTTTTCTGCACTACTTTCCATGACAGTGACCAGGTATTAGTCTGAAGGACATGGGGTTTTCTGCACTACTTTCCATGACAGTGACCAGGTATTAGTCTGAAGGACATGGGGTATTCTGCACTACTTTCCATGACAGTGACCAGGTATTAGTCTGAAGGACATGGGGTATTCTGCACTACTTTCCATGACAGTGACCAGGTATTAGTCTGAAGGACATGGGGTTTTCTGCACTACTTTCCATGACAGTGACCAGGTATTAGTCTGAAGGACATGGGGTTTTCTGCACTACTTTCCATGACAGTGACCAGGTATTAGTCTGAAGGACATGGGGTTTTCTGCACTACTTTCCATGACAGTGACCAGGTATTAGTCTGAAGGACATGGGGTTTTCTGCACTACTTTCCATGACAGTGACCAGGTATTAGTCTGAAGGACATGGGGTTTTCTGCACTACTTTCCATGACAGTGACCAGGTATTAGTCTGAAGGACATGGGGTTTTCTGCACTACTTTCCATGACAGTGACCAGGTATTAGTCTGAAGGACATGGGGTTTTCTGCACTACTTTCCATGACAGTGACCAGGTATTAGTCTGAAGGACATGGGGTTTTCTGCACTACTTTCCATGACAGTGACCAGGTATTAGTCTGAAGGACATGGGGTTTTCTGCACTACTTTCCATGACAGTGACCAGGTATTAGTCTGAAGGACATGGGGTTTTCTGCACTACTTTCCATGACAGTGACCAGGTATTAGTCTGAAGGACATGGGGTTTTCTGCACTACTTTCCATGACAGTGACCAGGTATTAGTCTGAAGGACATGGGTTTTCTGCACTACTTTCCATGACAGTGACCAGGTATTAGTCTGAAGGACATGGGGTTTTCTGCACTACTTTCCATGACAGTGACCAGGTATTAGTCTGAAGGACATGGGGTTTTCTGCACTACTTTCCATGACAGTGACCAGGTATTAGTCTGAAGGACATGGGGTTTTCTGCCCTACTTTCCATGACAGTGACCAGGTATTAGTCTGAAGGACATGGGGTATTCTGCACTACTTTCCATGACAGTGACCAGGTATTAGTCTGAAGGACATGGGGTTTTCTGCACTACTTTCCATGACAGTGACCAGGTATTAGTCTGAAGGACATGGGGTTTTCTGCACTACTTTCCATGACAGTGACCAGGTATTAGTCTGAAGGACATGGGGTTTTCTGCACTACTTTCCATGACAGTGACCAGGTATTAGTCTGAAGGACATGGGGTTTTCTGCACTACTTTCCATGACAGTGACCAGGTATTAGTCTGAAGGACATGGGGTTTTCTGCACTACTTTCCATGACAGTGACCAGGTATTAGTCTGAAGGACATGGGGTTTTCTGCACTACTTTCCATGACAGTGACCAGGTATTAGTCTGAAGGACATGGGGTTTTCTGCACTACTTTCCATGACAGTGACCAGGTATTAGTCTGAAGGACATGGGGTTTTCTGCACTACTTTCCATGACAGTGACCAGGTATTAGTCTGAAGGACATGGGGTTTTCTGCACTACTTTCCATGACAGTGACCAGGTATTAGTCTGAAGGACATGGGGTATTCTGCACTACTTTCCATGACAGTGACCAGGTATTAGTCTGAAGGACATGGGGTTTTCTGCACTACTTTCCATGACAGTGACCAGGTATTAGTCTGAAGGACATGGGGTTTTCTGCACTACTTTCCATGACAGTGACCAGGTATTAGTCTGAAGGACATGGGGTTTTCTGCACTACTTTCCATGACAGTGACCAGGTATTAGTCTGAAGGACATGGGGTTTTCTGCACTACTTTCCATGACAGTGACCAGGTATTAGTCTGAAGGACATGGGGTTTTCTGCACTACTTTCCATGACAGTGACCAGGTATTAGTCTGAAGGACATGGGGTTTTCTGCACTACTTTCCATGACAGTGACCAGGTATTAGTCTGAAGGACATGGGGTTTTCTGCACTACTTTCCATGACAGTGACCAGGTATTAGTCTGAAGGACATGGGGTTTTCTGCACTACTTTCCATGACAGTGACCAGGTATTAGTCTGAAGGACATGGGGTTTTCTGCACTACTTTCCATGACAGTGACCAGGTATTAGTCTGAAGGACATGGGGTATTCTGCACTACTTTCCATGACAGTGACCAGGTATTAGTCTGAAGGACATGGGGTTTTCTGCACTACTTTCCATGACAGTGACCAGGTATTAGTCTGAAGGACATGGGGTTTTCTGCACTACTTTCCATGACAGTGACCAGGTATTAGTCTGAAGGACATGGGGTATTCTGCACTACTTTCCATGACAGTGACCAGGTATTAGTCTGAAGGACATGGGGTTTTCTGCACTACTTTCCATGACAGTGACCAGGTATTAGTCTGAAGGACATGGGGTTTTCTGCACTACTTTCCATGACAGTGACCAGGTATTAGTCTGAAGGACATGGGGTTTTCTGCACTACTTTCCATGACAGTGACCAGGTATTAGTCTGAAGGACATGGGGTTTTCTGCACTACTTTCCATGACAGTGACCAGGTATTAGTCTGAAGGACATGGGGTTTTCTGCACTACTTTCCATGACAGTGACCAGGTATTAGTCTGAAGGACATGGGGTATTCTGCACTACTTTCCATGACAGTGACCAGGTATTAGTCTGAAGGACATGGGGTTTTCTGCACTACTTTCCATGACAGTGACCAGGTATTAGTCTGAAGGACATGGGGTATTCTGCACTACTTTCCATGACAGTGACCAGGTATTAGTCTGAAGGACATGGGGTTTTCTGCACTACTTTCCATGACAGTGACCAGGTATTAGTCTGAAGGACATGGGGTTTTCTGCACTACTTTCCATGACAGTGACCAGGTATTAGTCTGAAGGACATGGGGTTTTCTGCACTACTTTCCATGACAGTGACCAGGTATTAGTCTGAAGGACATGGGGTTTTCTGCACTACTTTCCATGACAGTGACCAGGTATTAGTCTGAAGGACATGGGGTTTTCTGCACTGCACTACTTTCCATGACAGTGACCAGGTATTAGTCTGAAGGACATGGGTTTTCTGCACTACTTTCCATGACAGTGACCAGGTATTAGTCTGAAGGACATGGGGTTTTCTGCACTACTTTCCATGACAGTGACCAGGTATTAGTCTGAAGGACATGGGGTTTTCTGCACTACTTTCCATGACAGTGACCAGGTATTAGTCTGAAGGACATGGGGTTTTCTGCACTACTTTCCATGACAGTGACCAGGTATTAGTCTGAAGGACATGGGGTATTCTGCACTACTTTCCATGACAGTGACCAGGTATTAGTCTGAAGGACATGGGGTTTTCTGCACTACTTTCCATGACAGTGACCAGGTATTAGTCTGAAGGACATGGGGTTTTCTGCACTACTTTCCATGACAGTGACCAGGTATTAGTCTGAAGGACATGGGGTTTTCTGCACTACTTTCCATGACAGTGACCAGGTATTAGTCTGAAGGACATGGGGTTTTCTGCACTACTTTCCATGACAGTGACCAGGTATTAGTCTGAAGGACATGGGGTTTTCTGCACTACTTTCCATGACAGTGACCAGGTATTAGTCTGAAGGACATGGGGTTTTCTGCACTACTTTCCATGACAGTGACCAGGTATTAGTCTGAAGGACATGGGGTATTCTGCACTACTTTCCATGACAGTGACCAGGTATTAGTCTGAAGGACATGGGGTTTTCTGCACTACTTTCCATGACAGTGACCAGGTATTAGTCTGAAGGACATGGGGTTTTCTGCACTACTTTCCATGACAGTGACCAGGTATTAGTCTGAAGGACATGGGGTATTCTGCACTACTTTCCATGACAGTGACCAGGTATTAGTCTGAAGGACATGGGGTTTTCTGCACTACTTTCCATGACAGTGACCAGGTATTAGTCTGAAGGACATGGGGTTTTCTGCACTACTTTCCATGACAGTGACCAGGTATTAGTCTGAAGGACATGGGGTTTTCTGCACTACTTTCCATGACAGTGACCAGGTATTAGTCTGAAGGACATGGGGTTTTCTGCACTACTTTCCATGACAGTGACCAGGTATTAGTCTGAAGGACATGGGGTTTTCTGCACTACTTTCCATGACAGTGACCAGGTATTAGTCTGAAGGACATGGGGTTTTCTGCACTACTTTCCATGACAGTGACCAGGTATTAGTCTGAAGGACATGGGGTTTTCTGCACTACTTTCCATGACAGTGACCAGGTATTAGTCTGAAGGACATGGGGTTTTCTGCACTACTTTCCATGACAGTGACCAGGTATTAGTCTGAAGGACATGGGGTTTTCTGCACTACTTTCCATGACAGTGACCAGGTATTAGTCTGAAGGACATGGGGTTTTCTGCACTACTTTCCATGACAGTGACCAGGTATTAGTCTGAAGGACATGGGGTATTCTGCACTACTTTCCATGACAGTGACCAGGTATTAGTCTGAAGGACATGGGGTTTTCTGCACTACTTTCCATGACAGTGACCAGGTATTAGTCTGAAGGACATGGGGTTTTCTGCACTACTTTCCATGACAGTGACCAGGTATTAGTCTGAAGGACATGGGGTATTCTGCACTACTTTCCATGACAGTGACCAGGTATTAGTCTGAAGGACATGGGGTTTTCTGCACTACTTTCCATGACAGTGACCAGGTATTAGTCTGAAGGACATGGGGTTTTCTGCACTACTTTCCATGACAGTGACCAGGTATTAGTCTGAAGGACATGGGGTATTCTGCACTACTTTCCATGACAGTGACCAGGTATTAGTCTGAAGGACATGGGGTTTTCTGCACTACTTTCCATGACAGTGACCAGGTATTAGTCTGAAGGACATGGGGTTTTCTGCACTACTTTCCATGACAGTGACCAGGTATTAGTCTGAAGGACATGGGGTTTTCTGCACTACTTTCCATGACAGTGACCAGGTATTAGTCTGAAGGACATGGGGTTTTCTGCACTACTTTCCATGACAGTGACCAGGTATTAGTCTGAAGGACATGGGGTTTTCTGCACTACTTTCCATGACAGTGACCAGGTATTAGTCTGAAGGACATGGGGTTTTCTGCACTACTTTCCATGACAGTGACCAGGTATTAGTCTGAAGGACATGGGGTTTTCTGCACTACTTTCCATGACAGTGACCAGGTATTAGTCTGAAGGACATGGGGTTTTCTGCACTACTTTCCATGACAGTGACCAGGTATTAGTCTGAAGGACATGGGGTTTTCTGCACTACTTTCCATGACAGTGACCAGGTATTAGTCTGAAGGACATGGGGTTTTCTGCACTACTTTCCATGACAGTGACCAGGTATTAGTCTGAAGGACATGGGGTATTCTGCACTACTTTCCATGACAGTGACCAGGTATTAGTCTGAAGGACATGGGGTTTTCTGCACTACTTTCCATGACAGTGACCAGGTATTAGTCTGAAGGACATGGGGTTTTCTGCACTACTTTCCATGACAGTGACCAGGTATTAGTCTGAAGGACATGGGGTTTTCTGCACTACTTTCCATGACAGTGACCAGGTATTAGTCTGAAGGACATGGGGTTTTCTGCACTACTTTCCATGACAGTGACCAGGTATTAGTCTGAAGGACATGGGGTATTCTGCACTACTTTCCATGACAGTGACCAGGTATTAGTCTGAAGGACATGGGGTTTTCTGCACTACTTTCCATGACAGTGACCAGGTATTAGTCTGAAGGACATGGGGTTTTCTGCACTACTTTCCATGACAGTGACCAGGTATTAGTCTGAAGGACATGGGGTTTTCTGCACTACTTTCCATGACAGTGACCAGGTATTACTCTGAAGGACATGGAGTTTTCTGCACTACTTTCCATGACAGTGACCAGGTATTAGTCTGAAGGACATGGGGTTTTCTGCACTACTTTCCATGACAGTGACCAGGTATTAGTCTGAAGGACATGGGGTTTTCTGCACTACTTTCCATGACAGTGACCAGGTATTAGTCTGAAGGACATGGGGTTTTCTGCACTACTTTCCATGACAGTGACCAGGTATTAGTCTGAAGGACATGGGGTTTTCTGCACTACTTTCCATGACAGTGACCAGGTATTAGTCTGAAGGACATGGGGTTTTCTGCACTACTTTCCATGACAGTGACCAGGTATTAGTCTGAAGGACATGGGGTTTTCTGCACTACTTTCCATGACAGTGACCAGGTATTAGTCTGAAGGACATGGGGTATTCTGCACTACTTTCCATGACAGTGACCAGGTATTAGTTTGAAGCACGTGGGGTTTTCTGCACTGCTTTCCATGTAGTGATTTGCAGTATGTGTTCATTTGATTTTATTTTAGCACTTTATAGTAGGAAGACATTTGACTATCACTGTCCATTCACAGATCAGAGAAAACATCAGCACTCAGAGGAGGGCAAGGAAGGATTTCAGGAGGAATGAATTTAAGGAGAGCAGATGCAAAACAGATATTGTCACAGTAACATGTTCAAAGTCTGCACATACTTGTGATTAAGAGTGGTAAAGGTCTCATCATGCAAGACACTAAGGTTAAGATAAAGGTTGAGACTTTATTTATTAGTGTTAACTCAGAATAAACAGCTGAGCATAGGTGATGTTCAAAGCAATCTGGGAAGGAGATTTATTTATTTTATTTATTTGATATTTGTTTACCAGGAAAGTCCAAATGGGCCAGAAAGTGCCTATTTTCTGGAGAATCCCAGTAAGAAAAGCTCCGTAATCGCAGTATTTCAAAAATCAAGTACAGATATTTTAAATCACAGAGTAACACGTTACATTACAAAACATCATTTACAAATATTTTTAAAGCACAAAGTTTCATGGTATACTACAAAACATGAGTGAAAAAATGTAATGAGAAAAACATAAAACATATATTTCATAGTAGAGTGCAATGAAAAACAAGCACATGAGTTGCAGAAAATATGTGAGGAAAAACTCAATAGTCATGTTATTTGTTACATAGATTACAATGCAATAAATGAGACCGGAGACAATTCTGGAAATATATTTAAAGAAATATTAGAGATTACATGATTAGAGACACTGATGTGAAATTGCGTGATGTCTTAGTATGAGCGATGGTGTTCATATTATGGTTATAGACGGAAGAAGGACAGAGAGAAGGGGATTATTAGAAGAGTGCAGGGTGGGGTGTGTTATGGTAGTTTAGGTGAGTAGAGTCGAAGGAAAAAGAGGCAGAGGAAATGTCTTCAGAAATGAAGTAAGTAAGGGAAAAGGTAGTGGAGATAACAAAAGTGAGTGCAGTAGGAGGCTGCAGAGGGTTGTAAGTGTACTCTAGGGTGAAGGAGGTGAGTGAAATATAGTGAGTAAGTTCAGCCAGGATTGTAAGTGTACTCTAGGGTGAAGGAGGTGAGTGACATATAGTGAGTAAGTTCAGCCAGGATTGTAAGTGTACTCTAGGGTGAAGGAGGTGAGTGAAATATAGTGAGTAAGTTCAGCCAGGATTGGCACAGGAGCAGGCCCAAGAGTTTGTAAAGTATTCTTTTAGGGAGCATTAAAAGATGGGTAGGTCAGTAATAGTTCTGGTGGCTAGAGGTAAGGATTTCCATATTTGTGCTACTGAGTATGAGTAGAGGCTTTATCCAGGGGGCTTTTTAAGTTTATTTTTTTGCTGAGAAGTTGTTTGTCTTCTGATCTGAGAGTTCTTCTAGGGAAATACATGTTGATTAAAGGGATAAGAGCTGGGCAGGCTAATGGTTTGTATATGATTTTATGTATTGTTCTAAGTTGAATGTAGGAGAGGTGGTGGGGAGATCCAGCCAGCTAAGGGTATACAAACCTTTATAGTGAAGGGTAAAGGAGGATGAATTAGGAGCAAACAGCAATTTTGTTGTAGCAGCTTTCAAGCTTGTTTTTTTATGGAGGATTGTAAATTGGTTAGAATTGGTGCCCCATAGAGTATGGAGGTCAGAAGGTAGGTTTTGGCAAGAATAATTTTTGTGGGTGTGCTCAGAAAATGATTGTTTCTGTATAGCATGCCTAGTTTTTGATGGGTTTTCTTGATATTACTTTGGATGTGGAGGTCAAACCTGTGATCACCATCCATTCTGACTCCTAATAGGCATGGGTGACTAACTCGATTTCAGTGCCATTTGCCAAAAAGATTTTTAAAGATGCTTTGTTAGGGGTGTGAGTTTTTGGGGTAAAGAAGAGGAGTTAATTTTTTGGGGAGTTGAGTAGGAGTTCAGCTGTTGTAAGACAGATTTCAGTGGAGATGACAGCTTGTTGAGTGATTTCTTGGATGTCAGTTAACGTGTTTGAAGAGCAGATGATGGTAGAGTCATCTACATATTGAATTAAGGTGCCTTCACAAGAAGATGAATGTAGCTTATTGATAAAAATATTGAACAGTAGAGGGCCGAGGATGGATCCTTGTCGGACTCCTTTGGAAGTGGGAAGATATGCAGAGATAGATCCTTGCCATTTTTCAGCGTGTTACCTGTTCGCAAAATAGCTAGAGAACCATTGAAAAGATGGAGATGCTAGACCCAAGATGGAAAGTTGATTGAGGAGTTTACTGTAAGAGACCATGTCAAAAGCTTCTGATAGATCTAGAAATACTGCAGATACAAGTTTATTAGAGTTGCGAGCTGTATTAACAGTGTCTGTAAATTACAGTAATGCAGTGCAGGTGCTGAGGTCTGGCAGAAATCCATGTTGCTTATTGGTGATTAGCTTATTTTGTAAGAGATAGTGTAGAAATTGCTGATGTATACATCTTTCAAGGATTTTAGAGAGGGAATAGAGGATAGCTATGGGATGGAAATTTGTAATGTCAGTGGAATTACCTCCTTTATGTAAGGGCATAATATGTGTCATTTTCTACAAGTTAGGGACACAGGATTCTATTACTGATGTATTAATAAGAATGCTGCTTGGGTATGCATCTGCAGCTAGATTTAGGTATTCCGGGGAAGGTTTTTGGCTAAGGAGGACCAAGGTTTTAGTTTACATAAAAGCTTTTTATGACAGTTATTAAAAACTGGTTTTCAGGTTAAAGTGGATGAAGTTGTCTGTATGTCTATTGGAGAGGTTGCAGTTAGGTGGGTTTTTTGAAGGAAATGTGGTAGGGTCTAAGGTAGGGGAAGTTGCATGTGTGTAAGGGGGGTGCATTAGGTCAGTTTGAGGTTAAGATGGCTTTGCATTCTATGAAGTAAATATTGAAATAAGTAGCTGTTTGAAGAAGGAGAATGTCTGGGTATGGGCTAGATCATTTTTTGTACCTGGCTGATGAGACAGGATACAGAGGACCAGAATTTGTTAGCATTGTTTTTATGGCTATGTTGTAGCTGAGTATAATAAGACTTGCTATCTCTATTGCTTCTTGCCTTGGTCTTGTAGCTGTCTGTATAGTTGCTCATTTTTGACATTTTTATTCTTTTGCCAGTTAATCCAGGCTTTTTCGCTGTCTTTCATAAGGAGTTTGCATTCATTGGTGAGCCATGGTGTATGGCTGTTTTTAATTCTTTTTGTGGGCTGTAGGGCTCAGGTGTTAAGAATATTTAGAAATGCTGCATTGCAGTATTCAACTGCATCATTTAAGGGGAGTCATTTTAGGATAGGACAGTTAACTGCTTTCAAAGCTTCAATGAAAGACTTCTTGGGGAATATGGAGAGACTACAGGCAGTTTTGAGCTTATGCTCCTTTATTAGTTGTGTAATAGTCCTGTGGGTATAAGCTGGCAGGTTGTCACTTAGTGTATCAGGGAGGGTTTCTGAGAAAGTAAAATTAGATAGGTTGGTGACCAGAATCTAGTCCAGGATAAATTGTTGGGGTTTCTGTTAAGAAACTAATTGTTTCTATGGATGATTTCAAGATACTGGTGTGTTTTCTTTGTTTTTTGAAGCTAGTGGGACAGTCTCAGATGAGGTATTTGCCTAGGTGATGGACATATATTTGAATTCACACACTATTTTACAGGTGTTGCCAATCTTACTGTAACGGAAGACATCAGATTCTATGGATATGCAGGGGCTACTGAAAGCCCCGAATTTAGTTTCCCAGGTAGATGAGAGCAAAACTTCAGATATAATAGGAGACAGAAAATTTCCTTCGACAGAAAACAGTATTCATTTGCTTGACTGAACTTTCTTTTCTTACAGTCATGATCTGAGAGGCCTACATCATCATACAGTCTTATACTGAAAATTTAATAGCTTCTCCTGAGGTTTTGTGATCTCAGAATTAGTTATATTAATTTATAAGGTACAGGAGCAAAGTCACTTGCTTGGTGAGATTTGAGAGGCCCTGATCACCACAAAAGAAAACAAAATGTCAATTTGAGTCTGCTTAATCAAACATGCATATTAGATAATTGCTTGATATAAAATATACACATCAGATCCTAGCTTGATATAAAACATTCATATCAGATCATAGCTTGAAATCAAACATGCACATAAGATCATAGCTTGATATCAAAAATGCACATCAACTCACCGTTTGATATAAAACATGCACATCAGATCACAGTTTGATATAAAACAGGCACACCAGATCACACCTTGATATAAAACAGGCACATTACCTTATCACTTGATATAAAAAAAATAATGCTTCAGATCACAGCTTGATATAAAACATTCAAATCAGATCATAGCTTGAAATACAATATGCACATCAGATCATAGCTTGATATAAGGCATGCTTATCAGATCACAGCTTGATATAAAACATTCAAATCAGATCATAGCTTGCAATACAATATGCACACCAGATCATAGCTTGATATAAGGCATGCTTATCAGATCACAGCATGATATAAAACATGCACATCACATCATACCTCAATATCAAACATACACATCAGATCACAGCTGGCTATAAAAAACTCATATCAGATCATAGCTTGATATAAACCATGCATATCAAATCATGCCTCGATATCAAACATACACATCAGATCACAGCTTGATATAAAACACTCATATCAGATCATAGCTTGATATAAAACATGCATATCACATCATGCCTCGATATCAAACATACACATCAGATCACAGCTTGATATAAAATATCAGATCACAGCTTGATATAAAACATGCATGTCACATTATACCTCGATATCAAACATACATATCAGATCACAGCTTGATATAAAACACTGATATCAGATCATAGCTTGATACAAAACATGCATATCACATCATACCTCGATATCAAACATACACATCAGATCACAGCTTGATATAAAACACTCATATCAGATCATAGCCTGATATAAAACATGCATATCACATCATACCTCAATATCAAACATGCACATCAGAACACAGCTTGATATAAAACATGCATATCACATCATACCTCAATATCAAACATACACATCAGATCACAGCTTGGAAGTAGGACTATTCGGCCTAGGACAGTTTGACCCCAGACTATTTGCCCCCGGACAGTTCAACCCCAATGCATTTTTATATAATTTCATGTATAAATTTATATGTATTGTATATGTGATTTTTTAGTGGACAGTTCGACCCTGGACTATTTGACCCCAGACTGTTTGACCCCAAATATATTCTAGTAAGTACTTTATCATTATGTTATTATTTAATCAATTATTCAATAATAACACTGTTCATTTTTCATTGTAAATATATATATTTTTTACTTTAATATTTTTATTTAATTATTACATTGGTTAGTACAAATATAACACATAAACTTTTAACATATAATAACTAGTGTTATATTTTAACATATTATGACTAGTGTTACTTTATAACATATTTTTTATAATAAATTAAACACTTTTTTATTTTATATTATGTTGATATTTTAATCAATTATATATTATAAATAAATTGTTTAAAATTAAATGAAATCAATATGATGATGGGCTGGATATTTTAAGAAAGGTTTTGCACACAAACATGCACACACACACACACACACACACACACACATATATATATATATATATATATATATATATATATATATATATATATATGATTTTAATAGAAAAATGATTGGCAGTGTAGGTATAATTATGGATCTTGTACCTCGCATTTTTTTGTTCAAAGACCGATATGCAATTACTATTTAAACGTGTGGTGTAGGAGGAAAATTTTTAATTCTCCTTCAAGTAAGTACATACAAGTGTAGTGTTGTTGTGTTGATGACTTTTCATTTTCTTTTCAGTAAAGGAGTCACAGTTACAAGGATTTATAGAATATTCCTGTTTTACAATGGTTTGCTAACTAATCCGGATGTTCGCAGCATTATCTAGTCCAGAGTTTCTGTTCATTGATTAATTGCATATGTGTTTTTTACATTTTTATTTTAGGTTATATTTGTAGGGATACTTTATTTTTTAATGCCTTGATTGTATTTTTATTGTTAATTTTATTTATTTTTATACAATGTTAATTTTACCGTGATACGGTAACTCCAGACTAGTTAGTGCTGCGAACTTGCGGACGTTATTGCCGCTGCTTATTTCCTTCTTGATTTTGCAGTTATTGTTTTTTTATATATATAATTCAACTAACTGATTGCATTTTTTGTAAAGTAAGTGTAGTCGAAGCACATAAATAGAAAAGAAAAATACTGTCTAAACCAATTTTAAGAATGTTTAAACAGTCTTTCTTTTATATTTATGCTTTGATATGCTTCGGCTTCACATACATTATTTTTTTTTATCGTCCGGGGGCGAATCGGCGGGTCCAAACATCCTGTACCGCACAACTTGATGTAAAACACTCATATCAGATCATACCTTGATATCAAATATGCGCATCCGATCGTAGGTTGATATAAAATAGACACATCATATCACAGTTTGATATAAAACATGCACATCAGATCATAACTTGATATAAAACATGCGCCTTAGATCACAGCTTGATATAAAACATGGATATCAGATCACTGCCTGATATAAACATGCACATCATATCAGAGCTTAATATTAAAATAGCACATTACATAATAGATCGATACAAGTCAAGTCAGCAAGACAAACTAGATCCCAGAAAACTTGTATAGTAAGCAGAGTGAATGGAATCAGAGAAGAAATATATGGGAAGCAAAAAGACAGGTGGCATAGAATTGTTATTTGGAAGATATATTTGACGGACCAGGGCTCATAAAGGACTCTTAATAATTGTGGAACTGCAAAGAAATTTTCCTGTAAGTAGTCCTTATATCAGAGGCAAATATCCAAGAAGACAGGGGAACACAAGGGTTACAATAGCACTTAACAGTGATCATGGATGTGGTCATTTTGTTAACACAAACCATCTAAGTAAAGCTTCAGATAGGAAAATACAGATCAAAGACGGCAAGACTGCATTTGATTTAACAGAAAAATACACGTTTTTTGTTTTTTATGATCTTTTTTTTTTCATCTTTTGCTAACCATCAACTGCCCCTGCCACTCTAATGATCTATTTGATCCCCAGGCAAGTATTGTACAGCTCATTAGCCAGGGTCCTTTCTTAACCCTCACCTCCCTAAGTGTGCCCTATAAGCACTCCAGGAGGATATACACTGGGTGTAGTGAGAGAATGTCACTCACATTCATGAAAGATGTAAGCCAGTAAGAAATGCTGCACTCCAGGAGGATATACACTGGGTGTAGTGAGAGAATGTCACTCACATTCATGAAAGATGTAAGCCAGTAAGAAATGCTGTCTTCTTAAGGAATGCGTCAAGCACTCCTCTCTGGTCTCCACGGGGGAATTAGTGCACTTTGTCTGCACTTTGAAGCGTAAGATAATTTAATTCCTTTATTAATTCAGTAAGGATTCTTATATTCTGCTGACTGCTAGAACATAGAACAAACAAGTTATTTTTTCCTTTATATAAAACAATGAAATGTCAGCACCCTGTCCATATGCCCACTCTTGCCTCTGTCAGACGTGAGTAGACGCAGCCCCTGCCTCCTCTGATCCTCTTGTCATTTATCTCCAGAGACACCTGAACACAGATCACCTGGTCATAGTCAGAGCTTGCCCTTGTACACCAACAGAGCTGACTTAAAATGTCATGTTTTTATTGAGAGCAAAGCTCTGACACCTCTTGCAGTTAGTTGCATCTGCTGGACTCCTAGCTAATATAACTAGTGCTCTGGGTACTCCCTTGTCAGTAAGGACACAGTCCCCTTTCAGCAGGGACCCAGACCTTCCTCAAAATATTCATTATGTATTCAATAATAGTGTGGAAGATGAAGTGACTTGATTCTGAGTGATCACATGTCCCTGTTTAACTAGTGGAATGTGTAAGAAGTTAAAAGTTTAGTTTTCAAACATAACCTGGGAAATAACAACTGTAGATTGCATAAAAATACAAAGAGAAAAGCAGAACTGACAGAATATTTAGAAACAACAGGATTATGGTATATAAAAAATTGCAAAACTAAATGCATTTATATATATATTTTACATTGGCTGTGTAGGTTAGTGCCACTAAGCTTCTCTTCAATTTTCAAAGGAGACACAAAGTTGTGTGTATATAAAGAAGGAACATTTAGCTGCGACAGCAATAACTTTCTCTACTATTCTTTCTGATAAGTGCCCTGAAAGGGATATTTAACATTTACCTAAACTTCCACCATCTCAGGCATATGGGATCTTAGTTTCATGTCTCATTCTTAGGATGGAACCTCAGGAATGCAGTTCCCACTCCATAATGCAGTGCTACACTGCAGTGACAACAATGAAACATTAATCCAAGTAAATGTGGCAATGGAACCCATAGCTGTCTGACACTAAGGGCATTAAAGGTGAGTGTGTGACCTAGTGAACTCCTCAGCTGTCTGACATTATAGATTCATAGGTCATAGGTAAGTACTAGACTATCTGCCCAAGGGCATTTATAAGCCTAGCCAGAATGTGTTGGTTTTCGCAACCCTCTTAGATTAGTTCCCTGTGCTTCTGTCCAGCAGAGCCATTAGTTCCCTGTGCCACTATCCAGAAGAGCCACTGCAGTGATCCCCGGGGTAAATTTTCTGTTTCCTATCCACCTGTCAAGGTTCCTCTTGAAGAGTGTTAGTGAGGGGCTCTGCCTGATGTATATTGGAATCCTGTTCCAAAGCATGGGGAGTCTCTGGGATAGGAATCTATCCCTCCAGCATGTCCTATTTATTGCTGTGGTGAGGTTTATATCTCTAGAGCGTGTGGCTCTCTGGGATTTGTTTTTTTTTTTTAGGTGGAGCATGTCCATCAGTTCTGGGTTGGACATGGCCTTGTATGTCAGGCAGAGATCACCTCTGAGTAAGTGGTATGCAACCGAGTACAGCTGGAGTTTCATGAGTTGGGCTGCATAGGGCATCTGTTTGAGGCCAGTGATCCTCTTGGTGAGGTACTTTTGTGGTCTTTCCAGCTGTTGCAGGTGTCTTGTAAGGTACATCCCAAATGGGGCATTGTATTCTATGATGGGTCTAATGACTGATGAGTAGAGAGGCACAATAACCTCTTTTGTTCTAGATGCTAACCCTTTTGTGATTAGGTGGGCCACATAGAAGGATTTTCTAACTACCTTGGCAATATGAGTATGAAAGGAAAGATTACTGTCTACTTGGGTCCCCAGATCCCTTATTACATTTTCTGTATTTAGGGGACTACCACCTATGTGGTAGTTTGTGGGTACTTTGTTTTTTCCAAAGGGGATGACTATGCACTTTTTGGCATTTAGCTTGAGGTCATGGTTTTGACACCAGGTATCTGTCTCAGTGAGACCCATCTGGAGGGTGTTTGTATCAGCTGGAGAATCAATTATGGCCCCTAGTTTGCAGTCATCTATGAACTTGGTCAATCATAGTCCTCCTATGCTTGTCTGTACCTCTGAGAAGTATATACTGAACAGGAGGGGTCCTAGGACTGAGCCCTGGGGGATGCCACTTGTAACCGGTTTAGAGTCAGATGTAGAGCCTGCAACTCTCACCATGTGGGTTTGATCCATGAGCCAGTTGGCAACCCATCTCGTGATGTAGAGGTTTATGTTCAAACTGGTGAGCTTGTCTATAATACTGGAATGGGGAATGGTGTCGAAAGCCTTTGCGAGGTCTAGGTAGGCTGTGTGGACGTCCTTTCCTTCATCTAATGCCTTGGTAACCATCTCAAAAAAGTCCACCAGGTTTAGGAGGCATGATCTGCCCGTAACAAAGCCAAACTGGGTAGGGTCCAAGGTTTGGAGGTTCCCAATGTCTCTGTTAATGAGTTCCACGATGATGCGTTCCATAGCCTTGCAGACCAGGCTAGTCAGGCTTATAGAGCATTATTTCCCAGGGTCCATTGTGGCTCCACCTTTGTGGAGTGGGATAACTGTTGTTCTGCAACACTCTGTGGGTACGTAGCCTCTAGAGAGGCTTAGTTTGAACAGTGTGTTTAGGTGAGGGGTTAGTTCATTTTGGAGCTCTTGTAAGACACAGCCTGGGACACTGTCCGGTTCCATTGAAGCTGTGTTTTTGGCTTTGGATAGGGCTGTTTTAACCTGTGTGTTGGTGATTGATGTGGCCCTACATTCTTCTGGTATGGTTTTGGGCCCTGAGAGGGGGGTGAAGTTTGCACTAAACCTGTCTGCCAGAATGTTGTCAATATCAGTCAGTTCAGTGTATTTTCTGCCATTCTGCACTAACTCAGAGCAGATCTGAGAGTTTCCACTTGGGTTCTTGACATAACTAAAGAATGCTTTGTGGTTATCTTTGGAGTCAATGGCAGTTTTTCTTTTGAAACTAGCCTTGGATGACTTAATGAGGGAATGCAGTTTCTTGCTGATACCGATCAGGGATGTCTTTCCTTCTTGGGATTTTACTCTTTTCTGAACTAGTTTCCTCCTTCTGTTGTACAGCTTGTTTATTGCAGGGGTCCACCAGACTGGTTTCCCTTTCTTGGAGGAGTGAGTCTTGGTTTTACTTGGGATAGCATGATCCATGCATTCCTGCAGATGCTCATAGAGTGCCTTTGTAAAGGTTTCAGCAGCTTGGACAGCATAGTCCTTTAGCATGGGGGCTGTGAACCTTTCCACCTAGGTCTTAAGTAACGTGAAGTTTGCTTTTGGAAAGTTTTTCACAGTGGTTTCCTTGACTGGGGGTGGGGGGCGGAATGTGGATATCCAGAGTGATTACTCTATGGTCTGATCTAACCAGTGAGGGGTTGACCTCCAGTGTGTAACACCAGTCACCCTTGTTGGTAATGACCAGGTCCAATATGTTTTTCCCTCTGGTGGGGGTGTTGACCAGTTGATCCAGGGCATTCAAGTTTATAAATTCTAGGAAGCGTTGGGCAAGGAAGTTAGTACTTGAGTAGTTCTCCCAGTTTATGTTTGGGTAATTGAAATCACCCAGTATTAGGGTGTTTGGTAGGACCTTCATATTTCCCAGTGTCTCCAGAAATGCGGAATGGGGGTCCTGGGCCATGGAGGGTGATCTGTAGCAAGCTACAATTTGTATTGCAGTTTTGCCCATTAGTATTGCACATGGATGATCTCTGATGCATTGCACTGCACCACTAACCTGGAGGTGTGGGTATCCTTGATGAATATGGATACACCCCCGCCTTTTGTGTTTTGGTCCTGGTTCTGTGGCCGAAAGGTATGGTATGAGTTATAGCCTAGTAGTGCTGGGGTGCTCTTAGGAGCCTTAAACCAGGTTTCTGTTACTGCACAGATATCAGTGTTCTCCATACTGAGGAGTGCCTCGAGTGTGTGCATTTTGAGGTTTAGACTTCTGGCGTTGAGTAACATTACCCTCAGTTTTTGGTTACTTGTGCTATTTATGGTGGTGGGTTTGTCTTTTAAGCCTTGCCTAAAAAAGGCACTATGGGGGCGGCAAGAGCCTTGGCTAGTATTCGAAAGCCTAAGGGTGATTATGGGCATTAAAGGTGAGTGTGCAGCCTAGTGAACTCCATAGCTGTCTGACATTCCAGGCATCAGAGGTGAGTGTGTGACCTATTGAACATATGCACAAGTGCAACTGAAAAGAAACTAGAGCAAAAGGAATGCAATTAGTGTCTAAAAATACAGATTTGTGAGTGAACAGATCAGGTACAGCATAAAGAAAGTGAACTTACACCCCTCAATATCATCTAATAACTTAACAGCATGGAAGTTTTGACCTGGACTGTGGTCAGTTAAGGTGGATGTGAGCAGTTGATGTTGACTCACCCATCAGTGGGAGGCAGGTTGAAACAGATTCCACTGAATTAGTGCCATTTGGGTGTTGGCTTGTGCCTCAGAGATGCAGTTAATGCATGGCAAATGGTACTAAGGGATACATCCCACCAGCCCTGGGGCTGGTGTAGTAGGCATTCCACCATGCTTGCTAGTCAACATAAGGAGGGCCTTAGCATTCAAAACTCTCCAAAGTCCTGATGGATGATGTCTGCAATTCCGTGCTCTCACTTTCCTCATCCAGTGTTGTGAGATGCAGGGGGTAGGAAGGAGCAGATGATTATTAAGAGATGAAGCCTGATGACTATGGGAGATGGGCCAGTGGGATTCCGGTAGAAACATAAAAATGCTATTATATAAACTGAAAGTAAATATTCCAAACAGTTAGTTGTAAGTGGGCCACAGATTATTGTGCATCACTTTGCTTGCACAAAGCAAGGAATATCAAGTGGCGATGAATACAGATGGATGGCAGACAAAGCCGGAAACATGTAGGACACAGGTAAGTAATCAGGCATATTAAGAATGAAGACCGTTAAAAGGTATAGTAAGTAATATATCATAAACAGTAGTACAAGGGAAAAAGTATATCTGAAACTCTAATGTGAGAGAATATACAAAATTACAAGTAAAAAAAACAGGGAATAAAGACTGGATCAATGCAAGTCATGGCACATCTGGTGGCAAAAGAAAAATAATAAAGCTGGGGGGCATTATTGTACAAGGAATGATATTGCAGGTGAGAATAAGTGCTCCTAGGCTATAAGAGATTCTGTGCCCCAACTATCTCTGACAGATAAATCGATTTAGCTAGAGTGCACCAGAACTGGCCTGGAGTTCGAGATATTGGCCAGTGGCAGTCAGCTATCGATAAGAACTTTTACATTTTACTGATAGTTTAAACTTGCAGATATGCATCTGGGAGTTCTGTGCAGATATGAGATAATAACTAGTCTGTGATAGACACCGGCTACAATGTGACACACTCTAACTTGTGTTGTGCTTTGCATCCACAGATGTTGATGATGCCTTTTATAGCTACAATAGTTAGTTTGCCTGTTTAGTAGTAGAGGAAGCTAACTACAAGAAATGGATCAGCTGGCAAGTGCAAATGAAGGCATGCTATGCTCAGGGAAGATGCATTGTTATTACAGTAGAGTCTTATCTGGTAATGGTTACATAAACTGTATACCTTGAGGAAGCTAACTACAAGAAATGGATCAGCTGGCAAGTGCAAATGAAGGCATGCTATGCTCAGGGAAGATGCATTGTTATTACAGTAGAGTCTTATCTGGTAATGATTACATAAACTGTATACCTTGCAGGTAAGAGAAGGCAGAACATTTACCTTAAACAGAACACATCCCAACTACAGAAATATATAAATTAAAAACTCATGCTAGTTTTAGAGTTCACAGTAGAAGTAAAAATGACATGACAGCTCAGTTGTTAAAGTTTTTGCTTCAAAACCACAAAGTATCTGGTTTAGTCTTACTATTTGGTTACTATGCATGATGTCTCCATGTTCTCTGTAAGTCTGAGTGGGATTTTACCAGCTATTCTGGTTTCCCACCACTCACTGAAGCTGCCTTCCATAAACTGTCTGTGTATGTATTGCAGTTACCCATTTACAAATAAACAGAAAAAGAAATTATTTATGATGTTCTGGTAACTTAACTAGTGAAGAGGGTATGTGTAAGTCTTGCAGTCCAGAACCATAAGCAGAAGGCAGAAAAGTAGAATGTAATTTTGCTTTGCAGCTTAAGAGTATTGTGGAGATTTTCTGGTGTTGGGGAGCAGATGGTTTGCTATAAGCTAATTACTGATAAAGTGTGAATGTGCAGAGAGAGTGACATTATTATTCAGTACGGCCTTCATGCCAAACTGTTCAAACAGTGTAAAGACAAACAGGGCCATATGGGTTTAATGATATGTATACAGAGAGACGAGTATAGTGCCTTATGCAAAGTCTAAAAGACTTGCACATTAACAGAGGAGAGTCTGTATTAAGCTTAATATACTCCTTCCTGCTTGATTGGTAGTTGTCAGAACAAGTTAGCATCTCATCAAAAAGACCTCGCGAATGCATTATGCTTAGATGAACAGAGCACTTTATCAGGGTAATTATTTTTTAATTTCATCAAAGCTACACGAGTTTGAAAGCCATTGTTCACAGTAACTATAATATCATGAATGAATTTGAGAAGTGCTGTTAAGAGTGTTACAGCTTTTTCTTGAAATGTTGCTGAAAAACTGTTAGAAAACTGATAATCTAGAAAAAGACTGTAGGTATTTTAAAACCAAGTAATGTTTTCACAGAATAAGGCATATGCATGACAAAAATGATTCAGAACCGAATTTCCTAAGTTTTTTTTTTTTTGCTAGACATCAGGGACCTCCTCAGACCTCACAGCTTCATTCTCCTCCCAACTTTATTCTTTGAATATTGCAACCAACAACAGCACTTAAGAGGCTAATGACATACAATACATTCAGTTAACGAACTGCAATTATACTAAAATAAAATAAAGAAAACGGCACATCAAAGTCCAGCAGAACACATGATTATCACTCAGTAACCTTTCACTTCGGAGGCTTCCACAGACTAACGCCAAGGATTGAATGGTTTGCAGTCCAGCAGGGCAGATGAATTCATGCTGCACTAACTTTGCTACAATTCGTCTGAACTATACACATCCCAGGTTCGAAGAGGATCTGTCAGTGATACGTTTTACAGTGTAACAACTCCACAGATTCTGAACTGTAGGCTTGTTAAAAAGGTGTATGCAAGTCACATCTTTGTAAAGCAGACCAAAGTGATTACTCTCAGGAAAAAATACCATTACAGGTAACAAAGCCATCAGTTCTTACTACAGCTGGTGAAATGATTTCATTAAAGGTGCTTATTGCAGGGAAAAGCTTTGCTTATCAGTTTTTATCACAACAAGACCCTAAGTGCCTCCTCCTCCTCTTTAAAAACCCCACCACAGCTGACACTTTCAGACTGCTTTAAAAAGAAAACGCAACACAGGTCACAACCTATTCATCCCGAGGATTGCTTCCTCTATATCATAGATTTATTTACATTTGGAGGGGGTATATTTTACTGATAGGGATTCATATTCAGAGAACCATACTTCTCAACCTATTACAGTAGAAATCTGAACAAGGCCATAAATAATGGGGGGAGGCCCAAAAATAGGAATAATTTTTAAATATTGCTCTTGCAAATTTAGAAAGTTGATAAAATAACACGTTTTGTATTAGCATACATTTTCTGAAAAGTATGAAGACTGAATTTCTGATATCTGTTACTATATTCTGACTTTAATCCTTAATGATTTGCAAATGATTTGCCAGAATGCCTAAGTTTTATGAGAAACAGACCAAAAATATGAAGCTAAAATCTGGACATTCTTCAAGGATCTGTATGGTTGAGAGGTATGCAGAGTAGGCATGGGGAGAAAACATAGGCAGTTAGGCAAACAGCAGTCAAAATTAAAATGGACAAACTAATAATAGTTTTAACTTATACAAAAATGTCGTGTAGAGACTTACATTCAATATATCCCACTCTGTTTTACATATGTAACACAAAACACAGGATGAAATGGTTGCATCCCTATTTTTAAAATCTATCCAAAGCATTTGATACAGTGTTACATCCCATCCTGTTCTTTACACTCAGCTGGGACCCACCAGCGATAAAATCAGGATGTTTTAATAGTTACCTCAACCACCCAGCACAGTTTGTTTACTGGGCTGATAAGTCACCTCATCAGCAAATAACAGCAGGTGTGCCACAATGTTCAACATTAGGACTTGTACACTTACTATATTCATAAATGAAATGCATACAGCCTCTCACCCAACATATCTAATCCAATATGCAGATGATTCAACACTAATATGTGCTGTCTCTTCCATCAGTCACTTCACAGTTGACCTACAGTATTTCCTTACCAACATTGAAACTGACTTGAACAATCTAAACTGATTCTAAATCCAGATAAAATTAAAATAATTATATTTTCATCTCCAGTCATACCTTTCAACTGTCTAAATTTTGAATATCCAGATATTTTTCTCATATGTTTGGTCTCTTCCTCATAAAAACTATAGCTTTTTGGCAAATCCCTGAGGACTGAAGTGACTAATTAATGACACACATTTGAGTTTCAGACTTCATATCTTTCAGAAAATGCATGCTGACATAAATCCTGTTATTCCAGCAACTTGCTAAGTTTATAAGAGCAATATTTAAATGTTTCCCTATTTTAGGGCTTTTGCACTCCCATTATTTTAGCCTCTGTCCAGATTTCTTTATAAAGTCAGACCTTTCTTAACAGAATATGCATATAAGACCAGAGCCCAGACCTGTATTTTCCCCTAGTCTCCTGCATGCCTCAGTGATAACCTACAGTCACCTTGATTAGCCAAACTGGAGCAATAGTGTAATATAACTGCAGTGTGCAAGTAACAGCATTAATGGAGCACCACTTTTGCACTTCAGTCCCTGAACTGGCTAGAGCTTCCTAATCTGTTAGCCTGTGATCACCTTAATACTGTCCACAGCATTCTGTATACTCCAGAGAAATGCCTTTCTATGAGCAATTTATTAAGGTATACACATCCAACAGAGAACTGTGCTCAGAGCACCAACATGTAATACTCAGAAAATTATTATTTATCTATTTTACACAGCCTTGTCTATGCTGCTAAACTGTGGAACTCTGTTCCAACAAATATAAGAAATAGCTCGTCCCATCTACAGATTGAAATGTTATTGGAAATCATACCTGTGACTAAAATAGTCTTACACTTGCAACGATCTATTAATGAATCCCATTTCTCATTCAAAATCTCATCCCATTTATGTTTTAAAATGTATTTATTTATTTAACATTTGTTTACCAGGAAATTCCAACTGAGACAGAGCCCATTTTCAGCAGAGGCCCAGGGAGAAATGCTCCAAGCACATGTCTTTGAAATGTGGGAGGAAACCAGAGTACCTGGTGGAAACCTACGCAAATGCAGGGAGGACATGCACAGAAGGCACCCCAGTAGAGAATTGAACCGGAGAACCTCTTGCTGTGAGGTGACAATGCTAACCTCTGCACCACTGCACTGCCCAATCTGATTGAAAACACCAACAAAAATGGTCAAAGTGGTCAAGACTTTATACCAAATAAGTCCCGTCCTTAAGAAGTCCAAGCAGTTTGTCTGTGGTAGCATTTCCCTCTGGACACTCCTTTATTGTGCTTTGTGCATTAGGAGGACTGGGATTATTCTTCTAGTGGCATGAGGTGTTTACCAGGTCTATCTTGGCTGGGAAGCACACAAAATGTCTCTAAGTATCTTTTGCACTTCTCTTATATACTATGACTGTACTTTAGCAGTTTCAAAAAAATGTACTGTCTGCTGCTGTAGTTAATTGCACTGTATTACATTGTATCTGTTAGTTGTAGGGCTGTTGTAGGTAGTTTGTGTGGTCTTATTACATCTCAGCTCCAAACCAGCTATTCTACATTAAGAAAGGTTTGTCTGCACCCTTGTAGCAGAAGTGTGCTGATCTAACCTGTCTGAGTTGGGGATTGCTGGTGGAAAGCTTATTGTGTGATTTTCTGATTGGTATTTAGCTTAAAATTTGTTTCTCTTTGCTTGTATTTAAGCCTCGGATATGAGTGGTGCTGCTCTTCATGCAGAGGTGGTTAGCAATGTCCCTGTATAGACGCAAAAGTCTAGAAGCTCAGTTTTCCCTAAAAAGCTATCAGTGAATCCCTTCCAAGCTTTTCTCCTGCTCTAGGGCAACTCCCTTGAGGATGGAGCAGGATTGCCTTATTGATCATCCTTAGCCTACACAACGTATAGGTCCCTCTTGTAGTCTCAGAGCTACCAGCACAGTCCTGTCAAATTAACCCATTCCCTTCCCCTAATAAAACATACAGTAAGAGCCTGCTATCATGTACAGGCAGTTCCCCCGTCATCTCTCTGGCCAACCTGATAGACATGAGCATCCTGGGGCAATGTAGCAATTGTCTAATGTATACTGACAACCAATTACTCCTGAAACAAACAAATACTTTGAGTAAGAGATATAGTTACACTATGAAATTGGAGGCAAGACTCTCACATAAGGACACATTGAATGCCAAACAGGTTGTTAGCGACACACACACACACACACACACACACACACACACACACACACACACACACACACACACACACACACACACACACACACATACACCAGTGTCTCAGAAAATAAGCCCATAAGGCATAACACCACAAAACATAATGTATTGATCATAACTGACTCCATTTTGAGACACACAAATGTTCCCCTCGCCAGGCTGGATAAGGAGAGTGTTACGGTTACCTGCCTGTTAGGTGCCAGGAGCCATCAAGTCAATCAAGCACTCAAGTCACTCAACTAAAAGTACCGATATGACTCCATTATAGCCGACTTATAGTGAATGACCTGAGATGTACCTTACTGAACTATATGAACAGACATAAACGAGCTCTCAGATTATGCATCACAGTCAAGTATAAGCCTGGCCTTAAGCAGCATTCTACCTTCTCCAATGACATTGTCACAATACAAACAAAAAATGATTGACTTTAACAATTGGCTTAACTTCTGGTGTCAGTCCAAGGGGATCCAGTATCTGTCAGCCTGGGAAGACATGATCGATAGGCCATGCTGTTTTTCCAGAGATAGTCTACACCTGCCCCCTCTAGTCTTTTGGATACTGGCAAAGGCATTAGTCATCCCATTGTGCCTTTTTTAGGCAGGGCCAAAATAATGAGCCTCCCAACATAACAAAAGCCTCTCTTGATAAACTCAAAGTATTGCTGCTTAATGCTAGGAGTCTAAACAAGAAACTGCACTCCCCACTATGGAAGATGCTGACATCTGTGCAGTCACCGAGACGTGGTTCAAAGGCGAGAAAGCACCCCAGCTGTGCAGGGCTACAATGTCTTCCATACATTCAGACCACAAACTGAGTGCGAAAGAACCAATGCAGGAGGTGTATCCATCTTCATTAAGTATAAGTACACCTCAAGACTGGTCAAACAGTATGACTCTCTTCAATTAACTATAGGCAAAGCCCCCAACTATATCACAGCTAACTATAGGTACCCAACATGAAACATAACTATAGGTACCCAACATGCAACAGGAAAAGCATACCGCACAACTGGACTTACTGGAATCACTTGCCATACAGCCCAACAACTTACTCGTGGGTGATTTTAATTATACTGCTATTGACTGAGAAACATACACAATCACAAACATGCTGGCTCAGAGGTTTTTGGACTTTGTCAATGTAAATGCAGACCCACATGAGGCTCAAATGTTCTGGTCGTAGTACTCACTAACATGGGAGTGTATTGCACCCCCCCCCCCATGTGATGTCCTCCCTGGTAAGATCAAACCATAAATCAGTATCAGTTGATGTAATTATAAGGCCAGATACCCCATCAGACTCAAAAATGCCTAAGAATTTATCTAAGGCAAATTATCTTCTACTAAGTGATGGTATAAGAAGTTTCAAAGCCCACTTGAATGCAGATAACATGGATTGCTATGCAGAGGTGTACACCAATGCCCTGTATAACCACTTAAGCAGTTGTAGGGTTGGGGTTTTTTATAGTGGTTATGGCATTTATCTCACAGTTACGAAGTACTGGCATTGATTTTCACCTTTGAAAAGGAAATTGGCCTGACTTAAAGTGGACTTGAAGGGCAGTAAGCCTGCTACTTACCTATGAACCTATGAATCGGCTATACTTGACTGGATTAAAACCAGGTCTTGCAAAAAGAAAAGTAGCCAACCTGGTGTATCCATAGTTTAAACAGGCTATACAATGAGAGAAAGAAACTGATGTCAAAGAACAAGAGGCAACCGTCTCAGCAGAGGAAGAACTCCCTCTCTAGCATAAACAAGCACATAAGAAATCTTGTCACGTCCTTCAAAGCTAATTCTGAAGCAAAAATAGCTTCCCCAGCTAAGGATAATCACAAGGTATTGTTTAACTACATTCAAAATCTAAAAGGGAATACCCAGCTATGTGCTGAACTCACTGTGGATGGTACCACCCATACTCAACCGCAGGTAATAGCCAACCTGCTAGCTGAAAGATTTGGAGGAAACTTCACCCCCCCGTCCCCTCCACTCATCCCCAAAAGTATACCTGCCACCATTCCTCAGCCTATTATCTTGAGAGAGCAGGTCATCTCAGCAATCTCCAAGGCCAAAAACATGGCATCAATGAGACCAGATAACACCACAGATTGCTTTTTAAATAACTTAAAACATGACTTAGCAGATCCACTTGGATCCAGTGTTTAACCACAGCCTGAGAACTGGCTGTGTTCTGGCAGAATGGAGGAGAGGAACAGTAATCCTTCTACACAAACAGGGACCATCAATCAACCCTGGGAATTATAGGCCCAAAAACCTGACTAGCCTCATATGCAAGACCATAGAAAAAATAATTATGGACCTTATTAACAAGGACATAGGTAATCTCCAAACTCTGGACCCAACCCAGTTTGGATTCGTTAAAGGTAGAGCATGCCTATTCATACCTCCCAACTGTCCAGATTTTCACAGAATGCTCAGATTTTTGCTTCATATTTTTGGTTTGTTCCTCATAAAATATGTGATTTTCTGGGTTTTTGTGGTGAATCAGAGAGGACTGAATTCACTAAATAGTGACAGACATTTGAGTTTCACGCTTCAGATCTTTCAGAAAATACATGGTAACATAAGACCTTTTATTCTAGCAACTGAAAACATATTCTGTTATTATCATAACTTGTAACTACATTACTAAGCTCTGCTTCCAATCTGATGTCTCTTACTTTTAATTGCATCTGTCCATTAGAATTGTGCTTCCCTACTAGGGAACATTACTAAGCCATTGTATATAATCACTTTGTTTTTATAATTGTTTGCTAACTTCTGTGTAATCTATGTAAGTTTGTCTATGTGGAACATTTCTCCCCAGGCCTCTGCTCAAAATGGACATGTATCCAGTCAGACTATCCCGGTAAACAAATGTAAAATAAATAAAATAAAATAAGAACAATGTTTAGGATTTGTCCCTATTTGTGGGCTTTGTCCCTCCATTATTCTTGGTTTGTTCAGACGTTTTCTGCTAATAAGTTGAGCGCTATGTGCCTGTTATACATGGTTGAATTCTTTGAGAAAGTTACCAAGGCCTGGATGAGGGAAAGACAGTGGATACTACCTGCCTTGCCATAGCCAAGGCATTTGACACACTCCCCCACTCAGGTATTATAGAGAAACTTTCCCAATTGGGATTTAACCCCTACATTATCAGATGGGTAACCAACTGGCTCACCAACAGGACACATACTGTCAAAGTGGGTGACTTCACATCTAGCAAAAGACCAGTCACCAATGGTGTACCACAGGTGTCTGTTCTGGGATCCTTACTGTTTGGAATTTATTTCTCAGAAGTCCAGGCAGACTTGGACAGCCTGTGGCTGGCCAAGTTTGCTGACAATTGCAAATTGGGAGCAATTGAGTCCCCCAACAATGTTAATGTACTGCAGATAGGTTTAACACATACAAATGATTGGTGCCAAAGCCATGGATTAAAGCTAAATGCAATAAAATGCATTATTATTCCCTTTGGGAAAGCTGACATCCCTGCTAAATTACAAATAGCACCCCATAAGTGTAGACCCAGTGGTTTGTGATCTGGGTACTCAGGGTGATAGCAATCTGAACGTTGATGACCATATATCCACAGTAGTAAGGAAATCCTTTGATGTGATACATCTTATAAGTAAAGGCATTGTGTCTAGATCTAAGGAAGGAATAATTCCTTTATACTTGGTCCTCATCAGACTACTAATTGAGTACAGTGCTCCTTTTTTCATGCACCTCATCAGACACCTGCAACAAATGAACAGACCATAGAGATCTCTCACCAAGAAATTACAGGGTACACAAAACAAGTCTTACACAGAAAGACTGAAAGCTCTGTCACTGTATTCAGTCTCCTACAGGTTGCTAAGGGGTGACCTGTGCCTGGCTTAGAGGGCAGTCTTTCACCCAGCCCTGATGGAAATGCTACATATTATTAAATCAAACTGCAGGAGGGACACTTGCTCCAGGGATTTTAACCTAACCTCTGACATGAACAGGTCATGCTGGAGAGGTAGATACATCTCCCAGAGACTGCCACTTCTCTGGCATAAGCTTCCAATTCACATGAAGCAGAGCCCCTGTCTGACCTTCTTCAGATGTAACCTAGATCAATGGATGGGTGACAACAGATTCACTCCTGAGGTGGTGCCCATGTTCCTCCTGGACAGAGGAAGTCAGCATTAACTACCATAGACCCTTACCTCTGTGAACTTCACTCACCTAACCACTGGCAACTGGGTCAACTCTGGATGAATAGGCTTGTAGGGGCTCTAGGGCCGTTAGCCTAATAACCTCCCATGAACCTATGAAAACAAACTACTACTTTAAAAATATTTGTACTTTGCAACAACAATTTCCTGGTTACAGGTCTCAAGTAAATTTTAACTATTTGACTAAAATATAGATATGCCTCATGTGCTGTCTGTGTACTAAAACTGAAATGTGACTGTATATTTTCTGTAAAATAATGCTGAACATTTTATAAATGCATGTGAACTTAGGGTGTAAGTACTATAAACTGTACATAATGTGGTGATTAATCACCATGTTGTGCGCTGTACATAACATGGTGAGTACATGTTCAATAATATATACCTCAGTGTTATAGTGTGTACTTTTACTGTTACATGCTAACTACCTGAGGAAGTGTATGCAGTGTTAAATTTTACTCCCAGCCTCCATGAAAGGGACTTTGCCCAGCTGAATTTTCCCAGTAATCAAAGGCCAATCAATCATCATCACTAACTCCCTTTTCTCCACTTTTCTACATGGTTTAGAGTGTTGCCCCAACTATCACTTCTAGTATGAGTCTCCTCATTCTGATACATTTACCCTATCCTCCTCGTATAGACATATTCCTACAACTATATCTATCTCTCCCTACAATCTCCTGTAGCTTTATCCCTCTACTTAACTACTTCTGCTACTTCTACCCCTAGAGCTAGATTTGCCCACCAAAACTGGTAAATACTACCTAATCCTTCTACTTCTACAGCTATAATTGCTCAACAAAACGTGTAAATATTGTAAATATTGAGCAGTAATTTCTGTCTCTAATACTTTCACTCAAAGCGCTACCACTATTTCTCCTTCCTTCAACCTTAACTATCTTTTAGGAATCTCTAAGAAATACTTCTTTACTATGCAAATGTAATAACCATAACTTAATGTAAAAAAAAACAAAATTTTATTCAATTTCAGTATGAATTGCCCTCTCATACTGTCCTGTATTCCTTGAAATTGTATTTCTGGAAACTGTTTAATGCTTTCTAAATTCTTGATTGTGTTGAAATCCTGTATGTAATATTTTTGCATGCATTTCTGGAGCTTTTCTCCCCGGGCCTCCACTGAAAATGGGCCATGTTGACCCAGTGGACTTCCCCGGTAAACAAACTGGAATAAATAAATAAATAAATCACCACCTCTGTCGATTCAGTGTCACTCTCTTACCTTTTTTGACATACCTGACTGACGTAGATCTTCTATCATGCAGGTCATCCATGTATTGGCTGGACATCCTATATCCACATTTCTTCTTACTGCTTCTCCAAAATCATATTTATCAAAACGTTTGGTTTCCTGCTTGTGGTTGGACCACTGTTCTTCTTGACCTTCTCTGCAACCAGGGCTACTTTGGCTTCTGCTCTGATGTCCTCATTTCTTCAGCTGTCCCACAGTGTGCATCCTACTACCTATCCCAGGCACTTCATTTCCATCACTTCTAGCTTTCTCAACTGCTCTGCCTTCACTGTCCAGGTTTCTATTTCATACAGAAACACTGGTCACAACACTGTTTTATACACCTACATTTCAGATTATTGGGCTTACGTCTGCCGCACTCTACTCCTGACATTTTCCTAGATACCTGAAGCTGTTAATCTGTTCCACAATTTCCCCTTTTATCTCAGTTTTCAGCTTCTTCTGATGCCCCCACTTGCTGCTATGACAAATGTCTTAACTATACACAGTTTCATCCCATGTGCCTTAAGTTTTGCATTCCAGACCCCTACCATCTCTGAAGTTCCTGTTGAGATCTACTTGGAGTTCCACACCATCTGCATGTAGCAGCTTTGTTGATCAGTCCATTTCAGCCTGTTTGCTAACCATCACCAGTGTGAACAGCAGTGGCTTCACAGCTGAACCCTGATACACACCCGCTCCCACTGGGGACCACCTTGTGAGTCTGAAAACTGTTCAGCATTTCACTTCCGCTTTCACTTATCCTAGCACTGTTTCCCATACTTTGAACCTCTGCAAGACTGCCTATATTTCTTAGAATTGTGTCATATTTTTTTCATGTCAAGGATTTTCCAGTTAGACTCTTTCCTCATCTCCAGCGTCTTCTCCTTTGGTTGCACAATGAGTTGTACAATGCGATAGCACGATAGCATGGTAGCATCTACCAGACCACAGCTGCATGGTAGCATCTACCAGACCACAGCTGCATGGTAGCATCTACCAGACCACAGCTGCATGGTATCATCTACCAGACCATAGCTGCATGGTAGCATCTACCAGACCATAGCTGCATGGTAGCATCTACCAGACCATAGCTGTATGGTAGCATCTACCAGACCATAGCTGCATGGTAGCATCTACCAGACCATAGCTGCATGGTAGCATCTACCAGACCATAGCTGCATGGTAGCATCTACCAGACCATAGCTGCATGGTAGCAGCTACCAGACCATAGCTGCATGGTAGCATCTACCAGACCATAGCTGCATGGTAGCATCTACCAGACTATAGCTGCATGGTAGCATCTACCAGACCATAGCTGCATGGTAGCATCTACCAGAACATAGCTGCATGGTAGCATCTACCAGACCATAGCTGCATGGTAGCATCTTCCAGACCATAGCTGCTCTCCTTTAGCAAAACTAGTTTGCAATTGTCCTTGTTGCCCTTACCAGTTAGTAATTTCTGTGCTTGTTCAATAGGTATTTGGCACAACTAGTTTTTTCCTGCACAGTAAAGTCTAATAATTATCCTATTTAACCAATTATAATACTCTCTGTGTATTTCAAACAAATTCTCCAGTCTCTTGACTAATAAGGATGGTGCTTGTCCTCCTTCGGTTGCCAGCCTTATAGTACTTGGCATCCTTACGCATGTAGCAACTGCCTGATGTTCATAGATAATGAACTTTTATTCAGTAAGACATTTTCTTTGGCAGAGATGCAAGTATTTAACCAACATGGAGGCTACAATCTCACAAAAACACACAGACTGTGAGTGTTGCACATTTCCAAAACACTCTGTGTTAGTCCCACACTAAAATGTCTTACACTGAGTCTGTAAAAATGTCCTTGTCAAAGCCTCTTAGATCCACAAAGACTAGCTATCAGTGAAAACACCATATCCCTTTCTGGTGCACTTCCAACAAACAGGCACCAGGATTTATATCTCTGATCCAGTACAGTGGAACATTCTAGAAATAAAAAAAAATAGTAACTGGTGGTTCCACAGTCAGATAATGTGATTTTCATCCCACTAGGCTAGACAAAGAGAAGGTGACAGAGAGTTGTCTTTGAGGTGCCAGGATCTCTGATATTTCAAAAGCCCTTACAGCTCTTTAACATGGAATATATGGCCATGATATAGTGTTGGTCCATATGTGAGTGAATGGTTTGGCATGCATACCCCTGAAGGATACACTTAAGAGATATGTCGGAGCGCTCCATGCATGTCACAAATGTAGGCAAGACTGAGTGGAATCCTTCCTTCCCAAGAATGTTAACAAGGTACAAAAAAAAGATAATTGTCTTCCACAGTTGGCTAAGTAGTTGTTGTCATTCTAGGGGGCTCCAGTATGTTATCAGTATGGAATGAAATGTTCAGTAGTCCTACATGCTTTGCCAGGGATGATCTGAACTTATTGTTCCAGGGATTCTGCATACTGGGTAAAGCCATTGCTGACTCCTAGTTCCTTTTTTAGGTAGAGTAAAACTGATGGACATCCCAGTGTAAGAAACATATCAAGTCTAAAACTGGACCACATTAATGTGGCATTTACATCTTGCCAGACTTGAATACCTGCCAAGGTTGATCTCAGAGATAGAGGTGCATCAGTCACCGATGCCACAGAAAGAGGCATGTCTGATGTGTCATGCAGAACACACTTAAAGGGATTACATCACTATCCTATTGTAATGGGTATGGCTCTCCAAAATGGAGTTTGAGACATAAACAGGTGGCCCACTTACTGTGCCATATCCACATTCCTTGGTTAAGCCAGTCCTGACTGCTAAACAGAATTATGCTACATACTCAATATAGCTGTGTAGTAAGTGTGTCTCCCACAGGAGATAGCAATGAAGATAAAACAAAGAACACACTTCAATGTGTGAAGCACAAAAGTTTTTAGGTGTTAATTTTTCCAATACAAATTATTCTGATAGCACAAAAGGATGTAGCAGTGTGAACAATCTAATATCTCTGTTGGTTGGCTAAACCAGTCTTATCTGGCCACATTGTTTTGCACACATACAGTCCCAGATTAAATCCATTGTGTATGGTGCTCCATGCCAACCATCGCACAGATAAGGAGTACAGACATCGAAACAGATCTGATCAGATGTGTGTTATGTTAATGTTTTATATGTCATGATTTTCAAATACACTATGATAATTGCAGTAAAGTACTTATTACATAGACAATTCATATCTGGTGACTGTCTATGTATTTGAGGCATGTTGTAGTGCTCCTTATGCAATTGTAAGTATTTGTATGACATCACTGAGTAATATAGTCACTACATGATAACAGACATCAAAACACACACACACAAAAAAAAAAATCACCGAACAAAGGCGTATCCAGAGGTAACATTCCTTTAATTCATTGAACACTGTCATCCTAAACAGCATGTCTTCAGAATAAAATACCACCATTTGGAAAAGCATTTAAATACTTGACAACATTAATAACCTAATTGATCGACCATTCAATAACAACTCAATAAATTAATCAAAAAAATAAATAATCCTTTAAAGTATGAGAATACTAAGATAAAACATTTAATATTAATCCATTCATTCAGACCTAGTGGTTGTAATCTACATTACTGCACATAAGATAAAACATTTAATATTAATCCATTCATTCAGACCTGGTGGTTGTAATCTACATTACTGCACATAAGATAAAACATTTAATATTAATCCATTCATTCAGACCTGGTGGTTGTAATCTACATTACTGCACATAAGATAAAACATTTAATATTAATACATTCATTCAGACCTGGTGGTTGTAATCTACATTACTGCACATAAGATAAAACATTTAACATTAATACATTCATTCAGAACTGGTGGTTGTAATCTACATTACTGCACATAAGATAAAACATTTAATATTAATACATTTATTCAGACCTGGTGGTTGTAATCTACATTACTGCACATAAGATAAAACATTTAATATTAATACATTCATTCAGACCTGGTGGTTGTAATCTACATTACTGCACATAAGATAAAACATTTAATATTAATACATTTATTCAGACCTGGTGGTTGTAATCTACATGACTGCACATAAGATAAAACATTTAATATTAATACATTCATTCAGACCTGGTGGTTGTAATCTACATGACTGCACATAAGATAAAACATTTAATATTAATACATTCATTCAGACCTGGTGGTTGTAATCTACATGACTGCACATAAGATAAAACATGTAATATTAATACATTCATTCAGACCTGGCGGTTTATCTGCTTGTAATCTACATTACTGCACATACGTATATAACAGTATGCTTACAATATCTGCATTGTCTGTGTTCTACCATGGAGAACTAGACTCATTTTGACTTTGTACTCAATGATGGCCAAAATATACCCTACAAGGATAAACAAACTTAATAATAAGGAAAGCTTACTTGACTGGATACTAACAAATAGACCACATCAAATGTATACAACAGGAACTCTCCCTGATGACCTTAGTGACCACTCGCTAACATACATTATCAGGCATAAAACTAATCTTACCATCCCTAGCTTAGTCAGAACATCTCGTTGCAAAAAATTGTTCGACCCCAATCTCTTCTAAAATGAACTTATGAAAATTAACTGGTCACCTCTTAAGTCTCTCCCTATAGATGATGCTGTTAGTTACTTCAGTAATACTTTTCTAGCTATACTTGAACATCATGCCCCAATGCGTACAATAAGAATCAAATCTAAATCAGCCCAATGGCTCTCAAACAATACTAGGAAACTTATCCTTAGCAGAAATAAAACCTGGGCTAAATGGCGAACCACTAAAAACACAACTGATCAGCTAGCTTTTAGACAAAAAAGAAACATCACAAAAAAATCTATCCTGCAAGACTAAAAGAACTTTTACACTCAGCTACAACAATCATCCCTTCATCAACCTAAAAAATTTTGGACTGCTATTAATATGCTAATGTCCCCTGGCAAAGTGGCCACACCAAATCCACTAGGCTCTACCCCTGACTGCCCATTACAAACTGCCAATGCCTTTAACACTTTCTTCACCTCAACTATACTTAAACTAGCAAACCAACAATGCCCTGATACCTCCAATCTCCCTACCCCCAGCCCCACTCCACCCCCATTCCACCTCAAACCTATACCCACCTCTTATATCTCATCCTTGCTTCAGAAACTAAAACCTTCCACCCCCTCAGCTGACAACCTACCAGCTGAATACCTCCAACTAGGTGCAAATGCCATTGCCTACCCCATTTCCATACTTATTAATAGGACCATAGAAGAAGGTGTAGTTCCATCTATCTTGAAAATCTCACATATTATCCCTCTCTTTAAAGGTGGTGACTCTCTGGAATATTCCAACTTCCGCCCTATAGCATTACTATCCCCTCTTACAAAAATAATGGAGAAATGTATCCACAAGCAGCTACTAAATCACTTATTACACCATAACCTCCTAGCTAACTGTCAACATGGCTTTAGGCCATTCCATAGTACTTCCACAGCCTTACTATCCTTCATTGACTCTATCAACATCAACCGCAATAAAAATATTCTCTCTTCAGCATTCTTTGTAGACCTGTCCAAAGCATTTGACATGGTCAATCATCAACTGCTCCTCTATCGTTTAAAATCTCTCTCTCTGGACAATCCTGCCATAAACTGGTTCACATCCTACCTTGATAACCGAAAACAGGCTGTGCTCTGGCATAACCATCTCTCTGACCTCCTCCCCACCTCTATAGGGGTTCCACAGGGGTCTATTCTAGGTCCTCTACTGTTCTCCATTTTTATTAACGACCTCCATCTAGCCACCCCTCTATCAACTTGCATTCAATATGCAGATGACACCACCATTATCTGCTCTGCCTCAACACAATCTGAACTTCACTCTATTACACAAAAGACCTTCACAACTATTGAGCATTGGTTCTCTGACCATTGTCTCCTCCTCAACCCTAAGAAAACCAAACTCCTGCTTTTTACACCCACTCATTTGTCTCCCTCCCTTAACTTCATACTTACATCCAATAATGGTACCCTTATCAGTCCAGAACCTACCACCAAACTCTTAGGTATTACAATTGACAATCAACTAAAATTTGATAACCACATAAACGCTACAATCAAATCTACTAACAGAAAACTAGGTTCTCTCTACAGAATCAAATCTTTCCTAACTCCTGAAGCAAGAACTACTATAGCTAGAACCCACTTAATATCTACCCTATTATATGCCTCCCCCATTTATACTAATCTCTCCAAATATAATCTCAACAAACTATCCACAGCCTATAACAATATTGCCAGATTTGCCCAAAACTCTCCATATAGGACTCACCACTGTCTAAACCTAAAAAAACTAGGCTGGCTAGAACTACCTCAACTAATAACATTTAACCAACTTACTATTGCCCACAAAGCCCTTTACTACCCCAATAACACTCCTATGCTCTCCACCCTCATAAAGCCCTACAACAATCTGAGCAGCCTACGCTCATCCAACAAAATATTGATTCATACTACATCATCTAAAAACTTAGCAGGTGACACCTTATTTTCCAACTCAGTGGGTAAAATATGGAACCAACTACCAAATGACCTTACTTCCCTTACATCTCTCCCACTATTCAAAACTAACCTAAAACTCTTCCTTTCAAACCACTGGCTATGCTCTTGCCATACCCCTGACTAATCCTTTTCTTCTTCTTTCTTTTCCTTTCCTTTATTCCCATACTATCTTTTCCCTCTAAACCCAGTTCTTCTTACTCCCTCACTCTAGCAAATTAGACCTCCTTTCCTAGCTTGACTGCTCTTTTTCCACTCACAAAAAGAACTTATTCTTCAACCTTCCTTATATTGCAACTGTGTATGTAACATTAACTTAATCTCTGTCCATGCTAGAAATGTAGCTTTATGCCATACATAACTGCAGTAGTTTCAATTTGTATGTTTCTTCTATCATACCTTGGTAATTTTTATGTTTCATTTTACTTTAGTTTAATTCTGTATATTTTGAAAATATTCTAGTTTTATCTTTAATATGTTTATTTAGAACTGTAGCGGAGCTTTTCTCCTCGGGCCTCCGCTGAAAATGGACATGTATCCAGCTGGACTAGCCCGGTTAACAAATGTAAAATAAATAAATAAATAAATATTTAAAGATTACTATCTTGAATACAAGTTCATACTGACATGATACTGACATGATACAACTTAGAAGTGAATGACATCCTGTGTATCTTAGAGGCAACATGGAAACAATTATGCAGGAAAGCCACTTAGCTTGGGATTCGGAGTATATGATTCAGGAGTGCAGACTAGAAATACTATTGGAATGTAGTGAGAAAGACGTTTCTGAAGATAGTGATTGATGTAACCATGATCAGTGTATCAGTGTCAGACTCATGGCAAATCTGACTCCAGGGGAAAGATTGGGCAGTATAATTTATGTCAGCCTAGGCGCCATATCAGGAAGATGATGCCTTGGAAAAGTCTACATTCAGACATCGATTGCACAACTTATTAGATACAACTGGATAAAATGATTTGGTGTTGATAAAGAGGGACTTCAGCACTCCCATTGGGATACACAGAACAGGATATAAGGACTGCCTGAGTCCACATGGGTGGGGAAACAGAAGTAAAGGACAGGAAATATTGTATACTTTTGTCTAGAAAAACAGGAAGCCATTCTAGATTTCTGTCTGGAAATTGGCTCAATGATGGCCAACATATTCTGAAAATGGCTCAATGATGGCCAACATATTTTGAAAATAGCTCAATGATGGCCAAAATATTCTGAAAATGGCTCAATGATGGCCAACATATTCAGAAAATGTCTCAATGAAGGCCAACATATTCTCTAATGGCACAGTGGAGGCCAACATATTCTGAAAATGGCTCAATGATGGCCAACATATTCTGAAAATGGCTCAGTGGAGGCTAACATATTCTGAAAATTGCTCAATGATGGCCAACATATTCTGAAAATGGCTCAGTGATGGCCAACATATTCTGAAAATGGCTCAATGGAGGCCAACATATTCTGAAAATGGCTCAATGATGGCCAACATATTCTGAAAATGGCTTAATGGAGGCCAACATATTCCGAAAATGGCTCAATGGAGGCCAACACCTGGTTCACCAAGACAAACAGTCACAAGATCACATACAAGAGTGGTCAACATGCAACTCAGGTAAATGTCTGAATAGTAAGGAAAGGACAGTATGGGGGACTCAGTCTAAGAAGTCATCCATAGTGAAATTGTCAGACCTCAGTACATACTATTAGCAGCCATAATCAGCTTCAAGCAGTGGTCAACAGTTCAACAGAGACTAGGCTGAAGACCTGGAAGTTGATTGTAGTGAAAGCACAGGAGTTCAAGGAAATACTCAGGGTGCTAGCACTTCAAGTAAAAGAGGAAAGAGGTGGATTCAATGAAAAATGGCAGCATCTCAAAACAGCATGTGTGAAGACTGTAGAACAAAAATGCAGCTGTGCCAGGTATGATAATAGGATACATAAGGAAAGCTGCTGGTGGAATGTAGACGTCCAGGAAGCCATCAAAAGAAAGAAAGAGTGCAGGTAATAGTGTGAGAGAGAAAAGACAGACTAGGCTAGGAAGGAATACTTTCTGGCTAGCAAACAAGCTAAGTGATCAGTCATAATAACAATGAACAAGGCATCAGAGGTACTCTACCAGTTTTGGAAAGTGACTCAGCAGATGACACAAAAAAAAAAAAAACTCTATCAGGTTCCAAGGCAAAGACACAAAGATTAGAAAAGTAATCATCAGGCAATATTCTTAAGGGTTGCCAGCAATAATCAAATCTGCTCATCGGTCTAGAGGGCATCCCAGGCAGATGGAAGGGATACTTCTAGCAGCTTGTGGATAAAGAAAACTGCACAGAAGCTATACTGCCACATGCATAGCCTCCAATGAAAGAGGAAAAAGCCCTTAGAATAAGTACGAAGACCACTAACGAAAATTAAATCAAGGAAATTAGCAGAGCCAGATGATGTTACTGGAAATATGATCAGGATGTTAGGTGAGTTAGGGGAGAAATGGCTCAAGAGGGTATTCATAGGATCATAGGAAATACAAGTCAATTGACGCTTGCAACTATTTATGCCTTGTCAATACCAACCCTCAGACTAAACCTCCACTCTCAAAGAGGGACAGACCAGTAAAGTGAGGCATGAATTTATGAGCAGCCATCCAATAATCCAGTTCCTGTTTGAAGGAATTGACAAAAGCAGCATATGTCAAGAATGCAACAACCAAACACACACAAAAAAAAAAAATCACAAAACCGAGCATTCAGAAGCATCTCCAACAAGGAGGACACTGAAAAAAAAGATTTTTTTTTAAATCAGTACTAATGTATAAAAACAGGACTTCATTAGGACTAAAAGAAAAATCATCCCATTATTATTTAAATAGTCTCATTAGTCACATGATTAAAATATGTTGCTGATTAGTATCAAATAATCTATTTTTAAAGAAAAAACATAGTGGGCTACATTCACGAATGCCTGCTTTTCATGTTAAGTCAGTCTGCACATTGTGAAGTGGCGGGCATGCTACTTGGCATTCATTAAACAGGTCAACATGCTGTATCCACCTTCAAAACAAGGGCAAGGAGCAGAATATGGTAATGAAGGCATAAGAGGTGAAATAGATGCTAAAGAAATAATTCAATATGATGGAGTAATTCAGGAAGGTATAAAATGGGTGTGTAGATGGCACTCTGCCTCTTGGACTTACTTGTAATGCTCTTTGGAACACATACATGTAGAAGTAAATGTTACTGGTTGCTGATGTTATTATTAACCTGTATGTGCAACCAGTGGCGGCTGGTGACTTCAAATCAAAGGGGGCTGCAGGAGACAGTTGAATGGGTGGGGCCTATGGGAGGGGGTGTGCCCAACTAGAAAGGGGTGGGGCTATGCTCAAAACCACAAAAATGGGACTTTAATTAAATATGCTGCCCTGGGTGCCAAACTATCATTATAAGAGTCCAGTCATGACAAAATGAAGTGTAGAAGAAAAAAAAAATATTTCAATGCGTTGGCTACATGACAGCTTACTTAATATCTAGATGGAAACAAAAAGGTTCTGAGGCATGAAAAAATAAATTACTTTTTAAATACATTACTGAAATGCCAATCAAAATCAAGTATAAAAAAAACAAGCAGCACTCAACTCAAACAACTTCTCCTTGCACTGCAGTTCTAATTATAATATATTTTCAGCTTTATAAAAGTACCAAGTAACATGCTGAACGTAGCAATCTCTGCGATACCCCCCCTCTTGTAAAAATGTTTCTTATCTAATAAGACCTGCTGCCTGACAACAACTATCTACTTGTTTCATGGGGAAAACATGATCAAAATAAAAAAATGAACAAACAAGAAACAAGCTCAAGATAAATTGCTAAAAGGATTACTGCACAGGTTATGGACCACACATGACAGATTGGCACTCTGTTTAGTTTACTGGTAAAGCCTGCAAAGATGACTGCAAGTGTCCAACAAATGTAGTGAAGTTCTGAAAATACTGCAATCCTGTCCTTTATTACAAATACTGTCATATGCATTTCAATACCCAAGGCTTATATGTTATTTAGTTATGTAAATATTCTCTGCATGGCAACAACAAAAAGGTTTCAGCATTGGTAATCCTTTAACAGTATGCTTATTAAAGCTTACTTGCTTCTTACAATCTCAGACAAGCATACCTGATGGTTATTAAAGCATTGCTACTTAAACACAGAGCAACAGGTAGTGTAATGACGTGCATTTTCTGAATAAGAAGCATAAGTCAACAGTATAAAAATATGAGAGAAAACCAGAATATTCTTCAAAATCAAGGAAAGATGAAAAGCCGCTGTAGTACTTTTGTCTACCTTAGATGGGGGGGGGGTACTCTGCACACTTAACACTGTATAACTGCTCCTTGCCTTGCTTGGACACATCCAGAGCCACTAAGTGGGGGAGTGGGGTGCAACAAGTATGCCACAATTAAATGTCTCTGGCTGACAGTGATGGCCCTGATACATTTGTCATATCTCTCAGCCACAGAGCAAGAAATCTGGACAAAGCCATAAATAGAAGTGGGACAAAGGCCCAAAAATAAGGACAATTTTTAAATATTGCTCTTATAAACTTAGGAAGATAATAGAATAGTAGGTCTTGCATTAGTATTATTTTCTGAAGAATATGAAATCTGAAACTCAAATGTGTGTCATTATTTTCTAACTTCAGTCTTTAATAATTTGCCACTAATTTGCCAGAAAACCACAATTTTATGAAAAACGGACCTAAAATGTGATGGAGAAATATAAAATACCCACACAATACAGCTGGGAACCTGTCAAAGAAGGGACACTTTTTAATATTACTACTGTTAACTTGAGCAGCTGACAAAATAAGAGAATCTACATGCATTTCTGAAATTAAAAGTAATCTATAACTGATCATTACAATTATTTATTAATTGTAAACCCTCCACATTTTCTTCCAAATTTGCCATTTTGCAGAGGGATTATTGGGGGAGAGCAACATTTTGAGCCAAAATCAGGGACAGTTGAGAGGTTTGGGTATACCTAATTCTATAAAGTGATTTATTTGCGCATACCTCTCATCCTCTTAACACAGGAAATTTGGACAAGACCAAATATATTAGGGGAACATACGAACGGTACAAAAAGTTGCTCTTGTATAAACATAGTCAGTTGACAGAATAACAGGTCTTGCTTTATCATGAATTTTTCTGAAGAGTATGAAGTCTGAAACTCAATGTCTGTCATTATTTACTGACTTCATTCCTAAATGATTTGCCAGAAAACTACAAATTTTATGAGGAACGAACCAAAAATAAGAAGCAAAAATCTATTAATTCTGCAAAAATCTGGACAGTTAAGAGGTATAGTTCACCCGGGGCTATCTGAGTTTGCTGCCCTTCCCCTCCTCACAAAATCATGGTTGAATGGGGCCTCCCCCCTGCAGCTACTCCAATGTACCATGACTTAGCTATTTCACCCCATTTACCATAAACAATGTAATGTGCATACTGCTTTACTTCTACAATGATTTGGATTTCATTTAAAAGTTTTATTTTACATTTTGCAGCACAAACACTAATAGAAATCTGATAAACAAAGCAATGCAGTCTCACAATGAAAACAGACTTAGCATTAAAACTTCTCTGCCCTTGAAACTCACATTCATTGAAACAGCATTGAAACCCACATTCAAAGAAAATACATCTGGCCAGTGGCAGATAAAGATTAACTTTGGGCTGTTTTCAAATCATAGGCCCCTTGCACAGGAAACATACATGTGTTCTTTGATACACCTTCTTGATTGTATTAAATTATATTCCTCGTATAATACAGTACAGATGTTAGAGGGCATTTTAAATTTATTGTTTTGAACCTTTTTCCAGTAAACAATAAAACAAAATGCATGCACTAATAATGACAAAACTGCCCAGTTCAGAACATTTCCATCATAAAAGTCTACTCAAACTTCTACAATCCACCAGTGTCAGTAAATATGCACAATCTCTGCAGAAGTAAAGGTAATGTAAATGATTCCAAATTAAAGAGATCTGTAACTAATGAAGAGATTGCTGCTAGCAAATAACTTTATATTTCATTGTTTCATCGACAAGTACCTGTTGCCATTGAGGAATAAATTGCTTATGTTACAATAAACAAAATGATAAGCTAGCAATATTGTAATAGGGAATGGATGGCAAACTGATAACAGGTTCATTGTTACTAGGTGTCTCTGCCAAAGAGAACATTGTCAGGACTGTAGCATCTATCCCCTTTAAAAGTACAACACAGTACAGTATCAGCAATGCATCTATATACTGTGGGAGTAGAACCTACAGCCTTCTGCATAAAAAGCAAGTACACTACTTGTTGTGCTATTAATACAAGCAAACTCAACATAAGCAGCATTAAACTTCTCTTCAAGCTCTCAGCTCCTTGTAAAATCCATTTGACACTCAACTGTATCTCTCAACTTTGAAGCACAAGAAATCTGGAAAAAGCCAAAATTTATTGGGGGGGGGGGGCAAAAGCTGAAAAGCTAAGGACACATTTTATACATTGCTTGCATAATTTTGGAAAGTTGCTAGAATAAAATATTGTGTTACCACTATGCATGTCATTACCAATGTCTTGAACCCTATGCACTACAGTCAGAGAAACACACCACTATGCCAAATCAGCTGTTTCTTGAAAGACAGGTAGACTGAAACTTAAATAGCTATCATTTAGTGAATTCAGTTCTCACCATAACTCTCAACCTCTTAGCACAAAACACCTAGACAAAGCCAATAATGGGGGAATACAGCTCCCTAAACATATTCAGTGAATTCAGTTCTCATCATATCTCTCAACCTATCAGCACAAAACACCTGGACAAAGGCAATAATGGAGGAATACAGCCCCCAAAATAGTGACGAACTTCAAATATTAATTTTATAAACAGAACATTGCTAGAATAAAAGGTTTTGTGTTACCATGCACTTCCTGAAGAACATGACGTCTGAAATTCAAATGCCTGTCATTATTCAAAATCCATACAACCACAAATAGGGTAGGGAATTAAAGCTGTTGCTACCTGTTTGCAAAGTGTAGGGTTTGAGTCTAGCCATCTGGGGCATTTTACACACAGACACACTCACTACAGTAGGAACGGTTGCTTTGAGAAAATATTCTTATGTTGGGGAACTTTTCTTGTTTCTACTGAAGTCATGCCTGCAGTGTCTACAGTTTAAGATGGACAAATCATTTAAGACTTTAGCAAACTATAATCAGAGATTAGTGAAATCTGCCATAGCTCTTGAAGAAAAATGTTCAGCTACTGACCAGTACCTACTCAACCTTTTTAGGCATCCATGAAGATGAATCAGCTAACTACCCTGCTGGGAATTCCAAAACCCATTGTACCCCTGAAATCCTTGCAAAGGAGAACATCATCAAGGCTTTTGGTGGCATTTGGAACACATGCTACTAATGAAAACTATCCTTCAAGTGAAGTGGACCACAATACTATCTTTACATCTGATGAGGGAATCGCTAAATGTAAATTTGGACCTTGAATATTTTAATGCCCACAACTAACAAAATACAGAATCATGAAATTTTAGCTATAGCTGGACTTTCACCCACTGCTCATTAATTTAAATTTCACAACTGGATGTTCAGTATGGATACAATGCTAAATCAGAAATGGGTGACATAATGCATATGTTGAAGCCACAGTTAGAACCACATGTAAATAAAATAAAATTCTAGAAATCTGGGTTGCAAATTAATTTATAAAGCACGCCTTGTAACATAAGAAAATGGATATCCAAGAGTGACATTGTGCCTTCTCAACAACCTGTTGTTTCAGTGGAATGTCTGTTTTTATAACAATGCAACATTGCTTGCAATCATGAGGCAGTAATTACCATTTAAGCTAGTTTGTTTTGCTGTTATCTTATGACATTTTTTGTTTTGCTTTGTTGTTGTAACCCAGAATTCATAATGTTTAGCTGAGTAACATTTTTGATGTAGCATTTATAAAGGCTTAGTGTTTTACCATTTAAAAGTAGCACCTGCATATTTTGGCCACTGATTGGTACTCTGTTAACTGCATTTTGAAATGCTTTTCATACCTTCCTTTTTAATAATATAAGTATTCCACCATTTTGTATGCATGCTCTCTTATCTTGAACTACAGTGCCTTCTTAGCTGCTCAGCATAACTAGTAATCCATATATATTGTATCTGTGTAATCATGTAATCCTGTATCTAGCTTTAAATTGTTTAATACTGCTAGCCATTCCTACAAAATCAGCATCTAGTTTGGTAGTGGTTTATCAAAACAAATAACTGAAGCGTTACGTTACTTTGTCATTCATATTTCCCCTTGTGCTCTTTTCACATTGATTCAGTTTCATACAGCTAAGAAGAGTTTTTTCACTGTTCATATGCATTTTTGTTCTAATGTGTAACGTACCGCATTTTTCCATAATCCCTTCTGTCACATTTCTATAAGCAACCTCATTACAACCAGAAATCTACACAAATAAGGAAATCACTTTTTACGGTAACTAATCAACAAGTAAGCAACCACATACATATACACACACACACACACACACACACACACACACACACACACACACACACACACATACACACACATGCACACACACACATACCTGCGTTTCAAAGATGTCCTGCCTGCAGAGTTTGTCGTCCCATTCAAATCCTTCCTGCAGTACTCTCTAAAAACCCGTGACTCCTTCCTTCAGTACTGCGAGAGCAGGCTACTGCTACCCAGCCTGCTGACCTTGCAGTCCGATCCCCTTCCAGTCTATGCAGTTGTAACTGCATAGACATCTGGGAATCTGTGATGCTGAATGCTGTCTTCCTAATCTGGACTGCTGATGAGATAGTCTGGATTCTGTGAGCATGCTCCAGACTGGTTCACTAGCAGTCAGGATATCGGGAAATGCTGCGAGTGTGCATGCGCGGTGTCCGGGACTTGCGATTATGTTTTTATTTTATTTCACTGATTTTTCTTTTATATTTTTCTTTTATTTCATTTTTACAGCTGGGGGGCTGCAGTCCTGCAGTCCAATAGCACGAGCCGCCCCTGTGTGCAACAGGTTTTAATACTAGGTACTGCTGCTGCTGCCAGACCTCGGCCTAGATGAAGGGGCTTCAGAACCATTTTAACTTATCATGACTTCATGATACAGAAATTGTTGAGTGCTACAGGGTGTGTAGGGATATTTTGGTGGAAATATGTATACATATTTACATTTTTTTAGTTCCCACCAACTTATACAAAAATGAACGATGTAAAAGGACAGTTTGTTAGGACCACTTGTATGGTTTCTTCATTTGAACATTTTTTGGATGAATGTGAATGTATAAAAGCTCTGTTTTTGTCTAGAGAATATCCAATTAATTTTGTTCATGGGCTAATGTATGAAATTATAAATAAGAGGGAAAGGAATTTTTATACCCGTCTTCTACATCATAGCAGTCAGAACATGACTTTGCTCATTCTGGTATTTGTAATGGTGTACCGAGTAAAAGTGCAAGTAATAATGATATTATGGTGGACACTGGCTTGACCGTTCTTAATTATAAGAATTCTTTTATTACTAAATTTAATGTGGACAGTGATATTATTAAACATATTTTTGATAAGAACTGGGTCATACTAACGGATAACAGAAATATTTCAAATAAAATAGGTGTAAGACCACACACAATCTATACAAAAGATCAGAGCTTAAAAATACATGGTGGAAGGTTTTTGCCAAAAATTCAACAATACACACAGGGTGTTTAAAAAGAACAAATGTGGTCACTGCTCTTTGTGTAATTCCATTTTAGTATGACAGCAATTTAAGACTAAGGATTTTAATTTCACAATAAAAGGGTCATGGAATTGCCAAACATTTGGTTTTGTATATGCAGCATTGTGCCAGTTAAGTCCTGCATTTTATATTGGCAAAACAGAGCATAAACTAAGGAATCGAGTTTACGAGCACACCTAGGATATCAGGAAAAATAAAGAACATAATGCGTTTGCTAAGCATCTGAATGAATGTCCAGGTCATAGTTTTAAATTTGTAGTTATTGGAAGAGTTAATGTTTCCAGACATGATGTCCATGGCCTCTTATTTTGGAAAAACAGAAACTACATTGGCAATTATTGTTGAATGCCAGTGTATGGCCAGGACTAAATGAGCAGAGATTCATTAGTTGTTTGTTGAGGCTAAAAGCACTTGAAAGATGAAATATATTTAAAATGTTCTATATTAGTAGTAAAGTGTTTTATTTAATTTAAATTTGCTTATAACTATATGTGTGCCTTTGAATAGCTTTATATTGTGTATTATTAATGTGTCCTGTCATTTTAAATGAAAAATGAGTGACTAGTGCTTTGGGGCTCGACTATCATGTGATTTTAAATGACTAACTTGCATTGCATTTTATCTGATGTTTTATATTTAATAAAATGAAAGCACTAATCTTCTTTACTTGGGTTTGCGAGTTTACTTTATCTTTGTTACTACAAGCTTACTCTCGTGTTTTTTGAGCATGTTCAGAGTCTCTGCAGACCAGTGTTTTGTCTTATTAGGTTTGTTTGTTTTTTTAACTTAAAACTTTGCTAGAATAACAGGATTTGTATGTGTGTGCATTTTCTAATGAATATGAAGTCTGAAACTCAAATGTGTGTCATTATTTAGTGACTTCAATCCTCAGTGATGTACCAGAAAACCACAAATGTTATAAAGAACAGACCAAAAATATAAGACAAAAGTCTGGACATTCTTAGAAAATCTGCACATTTGAGAGGTATGACCCATGGCACACACATGCTCCAGTCATGTGAATAACACAGGGGCACATGCCTACCTTTCTTGTGGTACAGGGTATTGCAGTTGTAGCCCAGATATACCTGGAGAACAGATATGCATATATGTTGTGCTGAGCAACTCCTATTTACATGCAGGTCAGTGTACAACTTTGAAATGTACCTGTTTCTTAAACCTGGTTGATCCCAGCAGACACACAGGCAGTCATCACCAACCCTCCTCCCACATCTAAGTTAACACCAGATGTGAGGCTTTGCTTAACTGCCCCAGACAAGGTTATGAGAAACTGTTCCAGTTATGTCAGCTGCCTCTGTGTCAGTGGTTCACTTCCTGTGGTGAACTTGTCCCAGGTGATATCCTGTGCCTTGGTCTTGGAATGCAGTACTATATCAGAATTCCTTTGACACACCTGTAATAACATCCTGTTATGGCCTGCCACAGTGTTGATATCCTGACTGACTCCCATTCCATCTGGCCCTGGAAAAGCTTCTAAGTTTTACTTTTGTACATTCTTGGTTCAGAAGTTATCTCTCTGATAGATCCCAAGCTGTGAAATGGAATACTGGTACCTCAAAATTCCTACCTACCCCTACCGGAGTCCCTCAGGGTTCTATTCTCGGGCCTTTGCTCTTTAACATCTTTATCAATGATCTCCACTCTTCTATTCCTCTTGCTCAAATAGTACAATACACAGATGACTCCACTGTTATCTGCTCTGCGCCCAACCTTCCCGAGCTCCAAGCCAAAACCCAATTGGCCTTCACAACCATAGAAAATTGGATGCTTCAAAATCATCTTTCCCTCAATGCCAATAAATCCCACATCATTCTCTTCTCCCCCTCAAAAGCTCTGACTCCTGATAAGTCATCCTTCATAATTTCCAGCCTCTCCCAGTCCTCAATAGAAGTTGTTAGTAGTGCTAAATTACTCGGAGTAACCATTGATGAACACCTGAAATTTAATAATCATATTCAACTAAACAAAGAAAACTCATCAGAAGCTCGGTATGCTTTATAGAAATGCAAACTTTCTTACTCCATCTTCAAGACAAACTCTCGCCACTACCTTCCTTCTCCCTTCTCTACTGAATGGTGCTCCTCTTCTATCCAATCTCTCCACTTCTATCTCCACAAAACTTGAAAGTTGCTACTACAAAATTGCCAAATTCGCTTCTAACTCCACTCATTCTACACACCACTGCATCTGCCTCCATAGTCTTCAATGGCTAGAACTCCCTAATCAACTCAATTTCCTCCAACTTACTACTGCACACAAACTAATCTTTAAACCCACTGCTTGCCCAGCATTATCTAATACCTTCACCATATACAATCCTCCAAGGCCCCTAAGATCTAGCCACCAAAATCTTATTTCAGTTTACAAACCCAAACGACCCCCTGGCCAACTCCTACTTTCCTACACTACAGCAAAAAAATGGAACTCACTTCCTTCCCTTCTAAGAGCCACTACAAACTATGAACACTTTAAATCTCTTCTTCATTCTCACCTTTTCCAAAATTGGAAATGTAATTGTATACTTCCTACCTAGATCTCAATATATCCTAGTTCCATCCCACCCCCCTGGTTCCCCTTCTTCTGACTCTCTCCCTAGCTCCCCTCTCTTCTTCATTATCTCCTCCTTCCTCCCTGAATAAACCCTTTATTTTCCTTCAAGTGCTATGCTTACTCTCACCTTAAATCTTTTGACTTTTTTCTCAAGGTGGTCTCCTGGACTCAACCACAATTTGAACATTAGTTATCTGTTCTTTTCCTATCCTCTTCTGACACCTCTCCTTTAATTTCTTTGCTTCTTATTCGTTTCTCCCATGCATCCCTGCTCTTGCATTCAAACTCTATCTATAATTTCCTTTCCTTTCCTACTTTACTAACATTCACAGTTGCACTAATATATATTTTTCTTATGCATAGTGCCCAATGCACCTCATTCTTGTTTGGAAATTGTTAAAGTATTATGCTATTAGAACAGAGTGTGTTTTTGTGTGTATTAGTTTAGATCTGTTCTGCTGTGTTTTTGTGTGTAATGTATTATCATGGAGCTTTTCTCCCCGGGCCTCCACTGAAAACAGGCTTTCGGGCCCAGTGGACTTCCCCGGTTATCAAACTGGAAATAAATAAATAAATAAATAATACACATGCCAAGTGTGTGTAAGACCCACAGCAACAACTCCATCCCTCAGGTGATGATTTTTTACAGCTATTGCAGCTCTCTTGGGCCCATGGCAAGATACATGTATGGGTTATGCATGCTGTCAAGTGCATGGGTGTTTGTGTGTGTATGTGTCTGTGTGTATATGTGTATGTGTGTGTGCATACATATGTATGTGTTTGTGTGTGTGTGTGTGCATGTGCATGTGTGTCTGTGTATGTGTGTGTGTGTGTGTGTGTGTGTGTGTGTGTGTGTGTGTGTGTGTGTGTGTGTGTGTGTGTGTGTGTGTGTGTATTTGTGTGCCTGTGTAAGCGCATGACTTTCCTTGGCCGACTTCCTTGTCTTGACACTGACCACTTCCTCCTGTTGGTGATCACACACCTGTCTGGTGTCATTCTGAGACCATTTCTATCCTGTTCTATATTACCAGTAGCAGTGGGCATGTTAGCACTGTTCACCTTCGTTAGCACTGTAGGTGGTAGTCCTGTGCACATCCTGTGCCTCTCCCTTCCCTCAGCACATGTAGCCATGCCTTGACCTATGTGCAGGGGTCATTGTTTCCCTTCTAGCATGTCTTGCAGTCTGTGTCTGTGCACATATGCTATAATGTACCCCTGAAAGGAAAAATTACTGTAATGCTCATGTGCTTTGTCCCCTGTCATAGTGAACCTCTCCATATAGATATTTATGTGTCATGCCCTTGTATAGTCCCTCTCACAGAAGCTCCTTGTCACCTCTCCCATGTACCCTTCTTTGAAACATGCAAGATGGGTACCTGTGTTGCAAAAAACTATTTCCCCTTCTTTCTGCTAGCATATCATTCCTTAAGATGTTTCTGTGTGTTTCCCTCTGCTTGCTAGACCCATTTTCTAACTCCGTCTTTCCTTCCCGTTTATGCAATTACCTGAGCTGCTACTTTGCTGTTCTAGCCCTCTGTGTACTGCTCACTGCTCACTTTGCTGCTATAGGGTACTTTGTTGCACACATGAGCATACATAACCTTGCACATGCACCTTAATGTTCCAGTCACAGTCATGTGGCTGCTTGTCTTCTGGCCATATTGCTACTGCTCATTAGCACAACTGTTATCAGTAATATAGCTGCTCAAATTTGCAGTTCTTTTCTCAGAATAGTGATGCTGGACTTGTCCTGCTACATAACTAAGCAGCAATGGACAGCACCATACTATGAAATCCTTTACCTCAAATACTGTGCTGAGACACTGAAGATGGTTCTGAATACCTCCAGTATAATGAAATACTCTTTACTGCTTTAATTTGTGCTCTCACACACAGTGAAACTCTTCAGTCTCTTAACTCTGGGGACCCAAGTAGATAGTAACCTCTTCTTTGATAATCACATTGCCAAAGTGGTTAGAAAATCCTTCGATGTGGCCCATCTAATCACAAAAGGGTTCGCATCCAGATCAAAAGAGGTCATTGTGCCCCTCTACTCATCACTCATCAGACCCATCATAGAGTGCAATGCCCCATTTGGGATGTACCTTAAAAGACACTTGGAACAGCTGGAAAGACCACAGAAGTACCTCACCGAGAGGATCACTTGCCTCAAACAGATGCCCTATGCAGCTCGACTGAAGAAACTCCAGCTGTACTCGGTTGCATACCGCCTACTCAGAGGTGATCTCTGCCTGACATACAAGGCCATGTCCAACCCAGAAATGATGGACATGCTCCACCTAATGAAAACCACATACCCTGGAGCCACACGCTCTAGGGATCTAAACCTCACCATAACAATAAATAGAATGTGCTGGAGGGAGAGAGAGAGAGAGAGAAAGTGAAGAGAGAGAGAGAGAGAGAGAGAAAGTGAGAGAGAGAGAGAGAGAGAGAGAAATGCAAATACAAATTCATGTCACCAAGGGTACTTATTCTTGGCTACTGTCATGCCTTGAAGCCACCAAATCAAAGCTCTTTTAACTTTCTCATAGTTATAATTTTAAAATGTGTGCATGCATGTGTGTCCACAAGCTGTGTGCATGCTCAGCTGTGCGTTTTGTGGGGAACGGTAATTGTTATAAATTTTAGGTTAGCTGCTCTTTGACGCTAGTTGCAGAATCATTCACATTTCAGATCAATAACATGCCTAAGCTGAATTTCTTTATTGATAATGCACAGCTAGATAAAAGGCCACACAAAAAAAGATTAAAGGAGAGAAGGGAAAGTGGTAATGGGGGACAGGGAACAGAAGTTAATAAAGCAAATGACATGTCATGCATCAGATTATTCCAGAAATCAATACGATATTGACGTGCTGTGGTACTGGGTGCATCTGTTGTCCTTCTGCAGGTGTGCATGTTAAACAGTGCAGTCTTAAACAGATTACAGCTGTACAAATTTAAGTACACTGATACAACTCAAGTGGAAATACTCAAATAGAGTTTATATCAGCAGAAATTGCCATAAACATACTATTAACTGCCAGTTAGAAGAATTCCATGCAACTTGAAGCAAATTGCTTGCTGATCTTTGACACTGTTGACACGTGCTTTGCTATAATGTTGGTGGTCATTTAAAATGGTGTCCCAAGAACATGAAGTCTGATTTAGAGTGCCACAAAACAATGTCGTTCTATAAGGAAACTAAAATGCTGAGTCTCCAGACTCCTGCTTTATGCAGTTACACATTTCTTAGTTACCATGACCAAAGTATTATATCTTATGTACTGTACAGAATTTTAGGCGGGTCCTTTCTTTTTTAATTTCTCCAAATGTTATGATATCTAATACTATGACATGAATGAACCCATGTAATTAAGATGGTAGCATTTAATATAGATTTATAGATATGTACTAGGCTAGCTGCCTTTGTAGGCCATTTTAAGCCTACTATGTTTCTCTTAGTGAGAAGCAAACCCTGTTTCTTTTGTTTGTGAGGTAAACAACTTAACCATTATACACCCCCCCATTTTAAGCCTAGCCAATTTCTCTTGGTGAGAATCAAGCCTTGTACCTCTTGTCTGTGAGGTAAACACCTTAACAGTTATACCAAACCCCCATGGCATTCATTGAGCTGTGACTTTAATTTTTATGAAAACCCATAATCTGTTTTTGTATGCACAGTGTTCTATGTTTTATTATACAATGACTCCCTATTACTATTCTAAAACGTGCACGCTGATTGGCCCAGCCCAGAATCCCACAATATACCAACGGAAAAAGGTCTGGTCACCCGGACTTTTTTCCATTGGTATAAAGTGCCCCAAAACTTTTTTTTTTCACAATTAAAAAAAAGAGAGAAAACAGAGCAACAAAGACTTTCTTTTCTCCATTGCTTCCGTTTCAAAGCATTGATGTACTGGGTATTTGTGGGAACGCAAGTCCTATACGCATGTACAGTACATCAAAATGAAGAAGCAGTATACCACCACCGGTGGAAGAACAGTAATCCGCCGTTATACAAAGACATTATTTAAGAAAAGTAAGTTTTTTTTTCTTAAATAATGTAATTATATAATAGCAATAACCGACTCCGTGGTGATGGTATATTGAAGATTTACCCACAGTTGCCTTTGTTTAATCACTCGGCTTTCACCTTAGTGATTAAACCACACCAACCACGGGTAAATCTTCAATATACCACACCACGTCATCGGTTATTGCTTTATTATTACACTGCTGATTGTATAATTTTAGCTGTTTATTCTGGGATTTACCTACTGGGTGTGGCAGGTTACGGCAGTAAAGTTCAGATGACCACACTCCAAAATCAGCTATGCATAAACCCCAGAATACCCCAAACTGTTACTGTTTTAACATGGTCTATGCTTTGTCAGCTACTTTTTTTGCATAATACAACAGTTCCCTGACTCTTTATAAATGAATAAACAATAACATTTACATTATAAAAATAATAAACCAGGAAAGAGATCAGTAATCATCTTTGGCTTTGATTGTGGTTTGTTTGTTTACTGAATAACCTGCTGTTTCATGATTACAGCATAAGATTATAGCAATGTGTGAAATGTTGAAACCCTTATAGCATTTATAGTACTTTTGCAAAGGTTTAACAGTACATAAGATTATTTAGACATGATTTATGTTTATGCTCATAGTGTAAGAGTTGGACTGACTCTTTTCAGCTGTCTAAAATGGGACATAGAAACATGAGATTTTGCAACCAGTGGAAAGCACATATTTTTACAATGTTATCAATATAAAGACTCACTGCTGTTTTTATAGTTTTATCTAAATTAAGGTACTTTATGTATATTACTATAACTTCCTGAAATATTTGGAGGAAGGTTAGAAAGTATTTTAATCTTAAGAAAATCCGGATTTTTTTTAAATTTTATTTATTTAATTTTTGACATGTGTTTTTTCAGCAGTAGGAAACATTTGGACAAATCAATACTGCCTCTCTAGAAGTGGGACATGTAGGCAGACTGGATAGTATTAACTACTTTTCTAATTCTCCTTTGCATGTTTTGACATTACTCTCCGAATGCAGTCTTTTCCATGTCTGTGATATCCTCGATGCTTCCACTAAATCTGCACTGATTATGCAAATACTTGTCCATAACAAAAAAAATCAAAATAATGAATAGAAGTATAAAATGATAAATATTAAAAAAGAAGTCAATTTGTAGCATATCTACCACTGTTTTGAAAACATTCCAAGAGACTAGATTTCACTTGCTTAGTATCTCACTCGTGCTGTAAAACTGTTGTCTTTAGTTCAGTATGACAGAAAGTTTACGCAGAGAATATTTAAACAACGTCATATTTTAGTAGAAAAAAGACAATACATTGGCTGATAGATAAATACCATGAAAAAAGCATAGTATGACTTAATTAGTACTATTATAATACCTGTTTACTGCCCTTCTGCCTGTTCTTGCCAAATCGCCTGCGTTCTATCAATGTCTGAGCAAAGGTAGCGGAAAATGTACCGCGAAAAAAAAAGCTGATGTCACCAAGCATGTTATTGTTTTAAGATAATCTGCGCTATGTTAAATGAGTTTAACATGGCGAGACACAGACAAATAAGCAACGAACATCTCCGTTGCTTATTTTAAAGCTAACTCTATCATTTAAATCATGTAAAAATCGAACTTTCTCCTCTTGCTTCTCCGTTGCTTTTTATGTTAAATGGGTTTTAATGGGTTTAACAGCTTAAAGTTTTAACTAAAGAAAATGCAGCGGGTGAGATCTTAATTGTTTAAAACTTAATTACCCACCTTTAACCATTTACAATGTGTAATGTTAAGAGTTATACTTTATAAGGAAAGGGCGACGGACCTGACGGACCTTTTCAACTCGATTTACTTCGAACGGCACGGCCCAATCAGCTGCAGTGCGTTTTGGGGGATCATGGTATAATAAGCATTTTATCCCAGGTTGAATAACATAGCAACCATTGCTTTCCATACCATTCATAGGTCATATTATCAGTCTGAGTATGGGGTAGTTTTAATTTACTTGTTAAATCCTGTCAGCATTTCTGCTGGCTAGTCCATCCTTGTAGGTCTCTATACATATAAAGGCTTGGAGTGACAGTGCCCCCCCCCCAGCACCATGTCATGTTGTGTATATAGAAAGGGGGGATAGTGTCCACAGCACAACGTCATGTTGTTTATATAGGAAGGGGAGATACTATATGTAGCACATCGTGTTGTATATGTATGTATATATATATATATATATATATATATATATATATATATATATATATATATAGGGAGGGGTCCTAATGGAGAGATGAAAAGTCAGCAAGCAAAGGAGAGTAGTAGTGCTGAAACTGAATTCATCCTTGAGTCTTGGTGAGTACCTTCATGAGGTGGACCCTGTTTTTCACAAAATCTCACCAAGGTGACACTGATATATATAGACTGTATTTATACAGCATATATTATGGACAGAAGTAAATCAAAAACAAAAAAAAGATAGCTGGGTGCACAAGACCCAGGATAAAAAAGTGCTCAATCCTGGTAGTGCACTGGTGCCAGGACTGGAAAAAATGACAGTGTAGATCCTCAAAATATGGTAAGATTCCTACAATGGGGCCAGGCCAGACTGAGGGGGAGGATGGACCCCCTGTTGTAGAAGGAAGTAGCAGTCCACAAAAATCCCAATGGGACAGGATGGTGTCCCCGGCTGTGTGCTACATGAACTCAATGAGGAACTAAACCCGCATATAAGGCAGCTGTTTAATCTTAGCCTTACCACAGGATACGTGCCCAAGGAGTGGCGTACGGCAACTGTGGTCCCACTTCACAAAGACGGTACCTCTACGGACCCTGGAAATTACCACCCCATAAGCTTAACAAGCCTGGTCTGCAAAGCTGTGGAGAGGATCATAATGGAGCTCATAAACAAAGACATAGGGGACTTGCAGACATTGGACCCGACCCAGTTTGGCTTTGTCAAGGACAGATCATGCCTTTTGAACTTGGTTGACTTCTTCGAAACGGTCACCAAGGCCATTGATGAGGGAAAGGCAGTCCATACAGCCTACCTTGACCTTGCAAAAGCTTTTGACACAATACCCCACTCGGGTATTATAGAGAAACTTACCAGCTTAAATGTAAACCCATATGTCACAAGATGGGTTGCAAACTGGCTAAAGGACAGAACCCACAGGGTTAGAGTTGCTGGCGTCATGTCAGACTCCAAGCCGGTCACAAGTGGGGTCCCACAGGGCTCAGTCCTTGGCCCCCTGTTGTTCGGCATCTACTTCTCAGAAGTACAGGCAAACATAGGAGGACTATGGCTGACAAAGTTTGCAGATGACTGCAAACTGGGTGCCATAGTGGAAAGTACATCGGACACAGATATCCTTCAGAGGGGTCTCACAGAAACTGATAACTGGTGCCAGAGCCATGGCCTGAAGTTAAATGCCAAAAATGTATAGTCATACCCTTGGAAAAACAAGGTAACCCCAAGCTACCATATAGGTGGCAATCCATTAAGCACAGAAGAGGTTATCAGGGACCTGGGGACCCAGGTTGACAGTGGCCTTTCTTTTGACACTCACATTGCTAAAGTGGTTAGAAAGACCTTCTACATTGCCCACCTGATCATGAAGGGATTCACATCCAGATCAAGTGAGGTCATTGTTCCCCTGTACTCTTCACTTATCAGACCAATGATCGAGTACAATGCCCCATTCGGGATGTATCTCACCCGACACCTGCAGCAATTGGAGAGACCCCAAAAGTTCCTCACCAAAAGGATAAAGGGACTCCAAAATCTGTCATATGCTGCCAGACTGAAGAACCTCCAGCTCTATTCAGTCGCATACCGCCTGCTCAGAGGTGACCTGTGCCTGACATACAAGGCCATGTCCAACTCAGAATTAATGGACATGCTCCACCTCAAAAAATCCAAATCTATCAGATCCACTAGAGCAAGCAACTTAAACCTTAGCACGGATATAAATAGGACATGCTGGAGGGATAGATTTGTCACCCAGAGACTCACTATGCTGTGGAATAAAATCCCAGTCCATGTGAGGCAGAGCACCTCACTGGCTCTGTTCAAGAGAAATCTTGACCGGTGGATGGGAGATCATAGGTTTACCCCGGGAATCATCTCTGTGTCACTGCTGGACAGAGGCACAACAAACTAATGGGCATAGTATTTTTTAACATAAGGGGTGGCGTAAGCCACAAAACGTTGGGCTAGGCTTATAAATGCCTTAGGGCAGATAGCCTAGTATAAACCTATGAACCTATGAACCTATGATAGGCCAAAGAAGAGCCATAAAGATGATAGAGTGGACTATTGAGGATAAGAAAGAAATTATGTATTGTTACTATTATGCAAAAAGTCCAGGATTTCCAGAGAGAGGATATGCAAAGAGATTAAGAGATAAATTAGAGGAAAGAAAAAATACTTCCACTGGAAAAACTGTCAAAAGCTTCAAATAAAAGTTTGCAGTCATTAATACAACAGATTTTGAAAAACAGTATAAAGATCAAGAAACTTTGATCTGTTTGGAAAAAGAAGCATCTGAGGAAGTGAGAAAACATAAACAACAAAACCTAGAGATATTTGAAAAATATAAAAAAAGAAATATGGATATGGGAAAGAAGGAGAGAGTTGATATGGTGCAATATTTATACAAAGGAGAAAGCCAAATTAATTAATATAGAAAAGGCAGTCTCAAACATATTTGAAGAGAAATACAGGCAAAGACATCCAGATATGGAAAATTTCACAATAAAAATATAGAAAAGATTAGTAAAGCAGAAGTTAAAGAAATAGAAGTTGAAGTTATGGAGTGCCTGCGAAGTGAAGGATTTAATGTAGAAGGTCTAACACAGACTACATCACAGCGGGATGGAGTGAGTCCCCAGAATAAGGAAAAGCAAGAAGATCAGGAGATGTGAAGAAGAAATATGGACATGGGAAAGGAAAAGAGATTTAATATGGTATAATATTTATGCAAAGGAGAAAGCAAAACTAACCAATACAAAAAGAGCAGCACCAAAGATATTTGAAGAGAAATACAGGCAAAGGAATCCAGACATGGAAAACTTTACAATACAAACAATAAGAAGACTAAGAGGAAAAGTAGAAAAAGAGATTAATAATAAAGAAGTTAACGGAACAGAAATTGAGGTTATGGAGAACTTGCAAAGTGAAAGATTTAGTGTAGGAAATCTAATGCAGAAAGCACCACAACAGGATGGAGCAATATCCAAATTAAGGAGAAACCAGTGGAACAGGAAGCAATTGGTCAGGTTCCATATCAAGATATTTTGGAGCCTTCCACAAGAAACCAGTATAAATGTTCACTTGAAGCTGGACAGCAAAGGAAGGAACAGGAAACTGTGGAAACTCTGATGCAGTCAATGTTGAGGAGTGATAGGCCAGTGAGTTCCCATACGACAGAGAAACGGATGACACAAGATGAAATTGGGGAGTAGGTGCTACAGGAAAAGGCTATAGAACTTTCTACAGAATGCCCACAGGAAATGGAAAACAAAGGATGTGCCCCCAGTCTGGAAGAAAATGAGCTAAGAGAAGAGTTGCTTGATTTAATGGACATATACAGCTATATTAAGATCAGTAAAAGAAATAGACTGCAGAAGATCAATAAAACCCAAAAAGTTAGAAGTCTGATAAAACCAATGAATGCAGTAATTAGGACTGTCCATAGAGATACATGTGATATAACAGAAGTAAACAGAATATATTGCTGTGCTGCTAAATTAATAACTAATAAAGTCCTACCACAAGAACACAGGGTAGTGAGGGAAAGGAAGGGGAGAAATCGAATACCATCATGGAAATATCGAATAGAGAAAACTATAAAGCAATCAAGACAAAAACTGTCACTGTTAGAAGACTATAGAAGAGGGAACAGATCAACAAAAATACTAAGAAAGATAGATGTGATAAAAGCAATGCACAATATTGAAACAGACAAGGATCTATCATGCACTATTGCAAATAAACTAAAAATTTCAGCACATGTGGAAAAACTTAGAAGATACACAGATAAATATAAAGGAAAAGTACAACATAAGCAATTTATTGATGACCCAAAAAAAGTTTTATAGAGAACTGGGAAACAAGGTAAAAGGAATTGAAAAACCACAAAAAAAGATGAAATAGATACATTTTGGAGAAGTATCTAAGAAGATCCTGTGGAACACAACAAACATGCTAAATGGATAGAAGAAGTAAAAGAAAGAATAAGAAGTTTAAAGGTACAGGATATGAAATGGGATGAAGTAACAGCTAGTGAGATTGAAACAAAGTTAAGAAAAGCCTCTAATTGGAAAACCCCTGGCCCAGATGCAGTACCTAACTTTTGGTTAAAAGTATTAATATCTTTGCACGAGACTTAGCCATGAGTAAGAGCTATGTATATGCGCATCCCGAGCAGACACCAACCTGGCTAACAACAGGTAAAACAATGCTCCTACTTAAGAGTGAACCTGCAAGCTACCCTGAAATTATAGACCAATAACTTGCCTTCCGATGACATCTAAACTATACATGGATTGATGCCGACAGAGTTTATAGTCATTTAGAAGAAAACTCAATTATGGCAGTAGAATAAAAGGGCAATAAAAGAAAGTCATGTTGTTAAATAAAGTCATAGTGGAGAACTGTAAGAAGGGAAAGAATCTAAGTATGGCATGGGTTGACTACAAAAAATCATTTGGTAGTATCCCACATTCATGGATAAAAGAGTGCTTAAAAATGTATAAGATACACCCTACACTGATTGACTATATTACAATGACCATGAAACAGTGGCAGACCACTTTGCAGTTAAGCCATGATAAAGGACAAATTATTATCCCAGGGATAAAACTTCAAAGGTGGATATTTTAGGGTGACTCTCTGTCGCTGTTACTATTCTGCCTTGCCCTTAATCCATTAAGCTGTTTACTCAACAGCTTAGGCCATGGCTATAATTTGGCTCCTAGAAAACAAAAAAGTGTAACGACTTCTCATCTTCTCTTTGTCAATGATTTAAAACTGTGTAGCTCATCAGATGAGGAAATGAAAGCACAGCTGCAGGTTGCCAAAACTTTTTCAGATTATATTAGAATGTCATTTGGCATTGATAAATGTGCAAAAGCAACCTTTAAAGCAGGACAACTGCAGCACCAGGAAAACATCAGTTTGGGGCAAGAATGTGAAATAAAAGAACTTGAGCAAGAGGACGTGTATAAATACTTGGGAACTGATAAAGGATCAGCAATAAAACATGAACAAATGTGAATAAAACTTAGTAAGGAATACTTTAGAAGACTTAAATTAATCCTGGAAACAGCATTGACATCTAGGAACAAAATCCATGTTATAAACCAATTTGTTCTTCCTGTCCTAACTTATAGTTTTGGAGTGATTGACTGGCCCCAAAATGTGTTGGATATATTAGATATTAAAACAAGAAGGATGCTTTATGCTCACCAAATGATCTATAAAAATCAGTGCATGCCAAGATTATATATTCCCCATTCTGAAGGAGGGATGGGCCTTCTTAAAATTGATTACATGTATAGATCTGCAATAGCAGGACTCCACACATCTGCTGACCTCACAAGACCCAAATGTAGTGAAAGTTTTGAAATATGAGGAGAAGAAATCTAAGATGACTTCTCTGCTTAATCTAGCAGAAGCATATCAGCATCAAGCAGGAATGCAAATTAAACCAGAAATAGATAAAAATGAGGCAGCAAATGAATGTGCAAAAAACAAAAGAAAGAATATAAGGTGTAGGACCACATCAGAAGGCAAGAAATGTGGAAAATGCATAAATATATTTGCAAGTATAGAAAACTCCTGGAAGAACTTCATGTTGATCAGGAATGAATGCAGGAATGGTTAAGGAGAGCTGAATTCAAACCAAGAGATGAAAGGTTAATATTGGCAGCCCAAGAAAGTGGACTGCATGCACACTAGTTTACAAAGCCCATTGAACATGTGGGAGAAACCGACAAATATTGGCTTTGTAAAACCTAATTGGAAACAGTTGCGCACATCTTGGCTAGGTGTGACATACCAATGGCAGAAGGACTGTATACTGAAAGGCATAATAATGTGGCAAGACTGTTGCACTGGGGATTGTGCAAACACTATCGTATTGAAGTGGCTGAAAAACACTGGAAACATAAGCCACAAAGCATCATAGAAAATGATGGTCTACATCATATGGGATCATCCATTACCAGCAGTTCAAAAGACAAATGCTAGAAAACTGGATATAGTGGTCCAAAAAAAGAAGACAAAAATAGCATTGATCATTGAAATGGCCACACCCTGTGACTACAGTGTCCTGTGTACAGAGAGACACAAAGTTATAAAATATCAGGATTTGCAAGCATAAACAAGAGCAGTGTGGAAGAAAGATACCCAGATAGTTCCAATAGTAGTAGGAGCAACAGGTCTTATAAAAAAGAGTCTACAATCATATTTAGATATGCTACCAATGCATGTAACTCCATATGAACTGCAGGAGGAGTCGTTACTATGTTACCCGTACATGTAACTCCATATGAACTGCAGGAGGAGTCGTTACTGGGCACATTATGGGTGGTGCGAAGAGCACTTTTGGCTGACATCAAAGACTGAAACAATATTAACTTCATGAATTTTAATCGTACTTTGAATTAGAATTTGGTATTAGAAACTCAAAAGATTTGGAGAAATTAAAAAGGGGGGATAGTGTCCCCAACACAATGTCATGTTGTGTATAAAGAAAGGGGGGCAGTGCCTCCAGCACAACATCATGTTTTGTATATAGTAAGGGGGAATATTGCCCCATTAGTAATGTGGGATTATGCCCCAGCATAATGTCATGTTGTGTGTATATTAAGGAGTGAATAGTGCCCCTAGCACAACTTCATGTTGATTATATAGAGAGGGGTAATAGTGTCCCCAGCACAATATCATGTTGTGATTATAGAAAGCTGGAACTGGGCCCCCAGCACATCATGTTGTTTATATAGAAAGGTGGGATACTGCCTTTAGCACAATCTCATGTTGCGTATATAGGTGGGGGTCAGTGCCCTGGCACAACGTTGTGCTGTGTATATGGGGCGGAGACATTACCCCAGCACAACATTGCGTTGTATATATAGAAAGGGGGGATAGTGTACCCAGCACAACATCATGTTGTGTATATAGAAAGGGAGGCAGCGTCCCTAGCACAATGTCATGTTGTGTATATAGGAAGGGGGATAGTGTCCCCATCACAACGTGATGTTGTGTATATAGAAAGGGTGGATAGTGTCCCCAACACAATGTCATGTTGTGTATATGGAAAGGGGGGATAGTGTATCTGGCACAACATCATGTTGTGCATATAGAAAGGGAGGCAGGGTCCCTAGCACAATGTCATGTTGTGTATATAGGAAGGGGGGATAGTTTCCAAAGTACAATGTCATGCTGTGCATATGGAAAGGGGAGATAGTGCTCCCAATAAAATGTCATGTTGTGTGTACAGAAAGGGGGGATAGTGTCCCCAGCACAATAACATGGTGCGTATGTAGAAAGGGGGGATAATGCCCCCAGCAGAATACCATGTTGTGCATACAAAAAGGGGGAGATAGTGTCCCCAGTAGAACTTCATGTTGTGTATATAAAAAGGGGGAGATAGTGCCCCCAGCAGAACGTCATGTTGTTTATATAGAAAGGGGGATACTGCCTTTAGCACAATGTCATGTTGTGTATATAGGTGGGGGGGTCAGTGCCCTGGCACAACATTGTACTGTGTATATGGGGGAAGACACTGGCCCAGCACAATGCTGTGTTGTGTATATAGAAATGGGGGATAGTGTACCCAGCACAACATCATGTTGTGTATATAGAAAGGGGGACAGGGACCCTACCACAATGTCACATTGTGTATATAGGAAGGAAGGATAGTGTCCCCATCACAACATAATATTGTATATATAGAAAGGGGGGATAGTGCCCAAAGCACAATGTCATGTTGTGTATATGGAAAGGGGGGATAGTCCCCCCATAAAATGTCAAGTTGTGTGTATAGAAAGGGGGATAGTATCCCCAGCACAATGTCATGCTGCATATGTAGAAAGGGGGGATAGTGCCTCCAAAAGAACGTCATGTTGTGTATATAAAAAGGGGGATAATGCGCTCAGCAGAACGTCATGTTGTGTATATAAAAGGGGAAGATAATGTCCACAGCACAAAGTTAGAATATGCATATAGAAAGGGGGGGCAGTGTCCACAGCACAACATCATGTTGTTTTTAGAGAAAGAGGGTGGATAGTGTGCACAGCACAATGTCATGATGTGGATATAGGAAGGGGGGATTAGTGTCCCCAGCACAACTTCATGTTTTGTATATAGAAAGAGGGGACAGTGTCCCCAACACAATGTCTTGTTGTGTATATAAACAGGGGGATAGTGTCCCCAACACAATCGCATGGTGTGTATACAGAAAGGGAGATTGTGCCCCAGCATAGCATCATGTTTTGTATATAGAAGGGGGGAGTGCCCCCAGCACAATGTCATGTTGTGTAAACAGGAATGGGTATAGTGTCCCCAGCACAATGTCTTGTTGTCTATATAGGAAGGAGGAATAGTGCCCAGAGAAGAATGTCATGTTATTTTCAGTTTGCCTATTAGACACCTACAGGAATGCATGGATCGTGCTATCCCAAATAAAACCAAGACTCACTCCTCCAAAGGCAGGAGACCTGTCTGGTGGACCCTGGCCATAAATAAGCTATACAACAGAAGGAGAAAGCTACTACATGACAGAGCAAAATCCCAAAAAAGGGAGGCATCTCTGATCAGTACTAGCAAGAAACTATGATCCCTCATAAAATCATCAAACGCCAGCTTCGAAAGAAAAATTGCACAAGACACTAAAGATAATCACAAGGCCTTCTTTAGTTATGTCAGGAACCTGAGAGGCAACTCCTAGATATGCTCTGAGTTAGTGCAAAATGATAAAAAATACACTGAACCCACAGACATTGCCAACATCCTGGCAGAAAGGTTCAGTGCAAACTTCTCCCCCCCTTCCCCCCCCAAAAGAGCAAATGTCTATCCCAACAGAGTGTAGCCTTCCTGAGATCACAGATGCACAGGTGAGAGCTGTCCTCTCCAAAGCAAAAAACACAGCATCAATGGGACCAGACGGTGTCCTGGGCTGCGTCTTACACGAGCTCCAAGAAGAACTAAACCCTCATATAAAGTCACTGTTCAATCTCAGCCTTACTACAGGATATGTACCCAAGGAATGGCATACAGCAACAGTGGTCCCACTCCACAAAGGTGGTACCACAACAGACCCCGGAAACTATTGCCCTATAAGCCTGACTAGCCTGGTCTGCAAAGCTATGGAGAGTATCATCATGGAAATCATAAACAAAGACATTGGGAACCTCCAGATACTGGATCCTATCCAATTCCACTTTGTTAAGGGCAGATCATGACTCTTGAACCTGGTCAACTTCTTTGAAATGGTTACCAAAGCCATAGATGAAGGGAAGGTAGTCCACACAGCCTACCTGGACCTTGCAAAAGCCTTTGACACAATACCTCACTTGGGCATCATAAATAAGCTCACCAGCTTAAATATCAACCCTTATGTCAAAAGATGGTTTGCAAACTGGCTCAGGGATAGAACACACATGGTCAGAATAGCAGATGCCATGTCAGACTCTAAACCAGTTACAAGTGGTGTCCCACAAGGCTCAGTCCTAGGACCTCTCTTGTTTGGTATATATTTCTCCAAGGTACAGGCTAACATAGGTGGACTACGGCTGACCAAGTTCACAGATGACTGCAAACTGGGTGCCATAATCGACTCTCTGGCTGACACAAGTATCTTCCAAAAGGGTCTCACAGAGACGGATAACTGGTGCCAGAGCCATGGCCTAAAGCTAAATGCCAAAAAGTGCATAGTCATCCCCTTTAGGAAAAACAAAGTGCCCACAAATTACCACATAGGTGGTAATCCATTAAGTACGGAAGAAGTAATTAGGGACTTGGGGACCCAAGTAGACAGCAATCTCTCCTTTGACAATCACATTGCCAAAGTGGTTAGAAAGATCTTCTATATAGCCCACCTTATCACAAAAGGGTTCACATCTAGAACAAGAGAGGTCATTGTTCCCATCTACTCATCACTTATCAGGCCCATAATTGAATACAATGCCCCATTTGGGATGTACCTTACCCAACACCTGCAGCAACTGGAAAGACCCCAAAAGTACCTCACCAAGAGGATCAAGGGACTCAAACAGATTCCCTATGCAGTTCGACTAAAGAAACTCCAGCTCTACTCAGTTGTGTACCACCTACTCAGAGGCGATCTGTGTCTGACATATAAAGCCATGTCCAACCCAGAATTAATGGACATGCTTCACCTCAGGAAATCCAAATCCCTTAGAGCTACATGCTCCTGGGACTTGAACCTCAGCACAGAAATAAATAGGACATGCTGGAGGGACAGATTCATATCCCAGAGGCTCCCCTTACTCTGGAACAAAATCCCAATCCATGTTAGGCAGAGCCCCTCACTGACCCTCTTCAAGAGAAATCTTGACGAGTGGATGGGAGATCGTAAGTTTACCCCTGGGACCTCTTCTGTGTCCCTGCTTGACGAAGGTACAGTAAACTAACCTTAAAAGGGCTACCTTCTGTGACCTACTATACAGAGGCACAGTCAACTAATCTAAAAGGGTGGCAAAAGCCAAACACACTCTGGCTAGGCTTATAAATGCCCTAGGGCAGATAGCCTTGTATCAACCTATGAACTTATGAACCTATGAACCTAAGTGTGTTGCTGTTCCCAAAGTGAAGTGCTTGCATAACAAATAGTATTTCAAGGGAAAGAAAGCATGTTTCATTGCTAGACACTATATTAGTAACTATCTCCTTTCTACATTGGTCTGGTCCCTGCTGATATAACACACTGAATGCTCTTAACCTATGAAATGTCTTAATAGTACCCTCAAACTTACCTCTGATGTATCAAAACATAGATAAAAACACTGAAAAGTGCCAAACATAGATGAAGTCTAGAAAATAGGGAAATACTAACATGGGTTCAGAAGAAAGGATCCTTTTTTAGTTCCTTAAATGCTCTGTCAGATTCAAAAAAACCTCTGCTACTTTATAGCTGCTGTCTCTCTCATGAGATTTGTCAGCCAACAGGCAATAGTCATAAAATTAGGCACAAACTTTCTAGTGTCCAGCTAGTCTAAGGAAAACTGTCACATGTTTCTTAACAGAGAGAACCTCCTAGTTTTATGGCCTCAATTTTTCTAGATGTTTCTGTCCCCTCATTCTTCCTATAAGGTACCCTAAATACTTGGCTTCCACCACTCCCTGTTTATGTTCTTATCATTAACGGTTAGGCCTAGCCAAACGTGACAGCTGTGTGTATTCCAACACAGCTTTTATCGTAGATAATTGAGTTTACCAGCCCTCTGAATGAATGCCAATATCATCCTGATATACAGTAACACATTATGAGCAGGGCTTTAATGTTTTATGCACTAGTCGCTGAAAGGTGCTTGGGGTTCCATGTTGGTCACATGGTATGACTGTGTACTGAAAGAGATCATCAGGGTTTGTAAAGACTATTGTTATTGTTAACAGAATGTATAAATGTTATCAGTCAGTATTCCTTCCTCAAGGCCTGTATTATCAAGTATCTGACCTTTCCTAGGTCCTCTTATCAACTCATTGATTCTGGGCCTGGGATAACTATAAACACTATAATGCTATTCAGTTTCCTAAAGGCATTACACAATCTAATTCTTCTATCAGGTTTAGGAAATAGCATTGACTGGACTAGTCCAATTTCTTTGTGACTCTTCAATCATAGCTCAGCTGAACATAGGTCAAACTTCTTACCATAATAACTGCTTGCGTGAATTGGTGTATTTTCAGTTGATCCATCAATATTAGGGTTGCCTCTACATTATGTTCTATTAGTTTGCTGCTCTCAGGCAGATCTGTGAATACTCCATTATCTCTTTGCAATAATTCTCTCACTCCCTCCTTCTGTGCTTGAGCAAGGATTTATCTGAAGGCACTTCATACAGTGATCATCTCACTCTACAGGTTTCTCTTCTTCCTTCCATGGCTTCAGTATATTAATGTTTCCTCTATCATTCTCTTTCCTGAGTTTCTAAAATCATAGTTTACTACATTTGTTTTTTCTGTCACCTCAAATGATACCCACCACTTTGCCAGAAATCTGTTTTCTGTGGAGGTCAGTGGCAAAAGTATCCCATTTCCTAGGTTAACTTCTGTTGGTTGGGCCTTGTCATTGTGTGGAGGTCAGTGGCAGTAGTATCCCATTTCCTAGGTTAACTTCTGTTGGTTGGGCCTTGTCATTGTGTGGAGGTCAGTGGCAGTAGTATCCCATTTCCTAGGTTAACTTCTGTTGGTTGGGCCTTGTCATTGTGTGGAGGTCAATGGCAGTAGTATCCCATTTCCTAGGTTAACTTCTGTTGGTTGGGCCTTGTCATTGTGTGGAGGTCAGTGGCAGTAGTATCCCATTTCCTAGGTTAACTTCTGTTGGTTGGGCCTTGTCATTGTGTGGAGGTCAGTGGTAGTAGTATCCCATTTCCTAGGTTAACTTCTGTTGGTTGGGCCTTGTCATTGTGTGGAGGTCAGTGGCAGTAGTATCCCATTTCCTAGGTTAACTTCTGTTGGTTGGGCCTTGTCATTGTGTGGAGGTCAGCGGCAGTAGTATCCAGTTTCCTAGGTTAACTCCTGTTGGTTGGGCCTTGTCATTCTGTGGAGGTCAGTGGCAGTAGTATCCCATTTCCTAGGTTAAGTCTGTTGGTTGGGCCTTGTCATTGTGTGGAGGTCAGTGGCAGTAGTATCCCATTTCCTAGGTTAACTTCTGTTGGTTGGGCCTTGTCATTGTGTGGAGGTCAGTGGCAGTAGTATCCCATTTCCTAGGTTAACTTCTGTTGGTTGGGCCTTGTCATTGTGTGGAGGTCAGTGGCAGTAGTATCCCATTTCCTAGGTTAACTTCTGTTGGTTGGGCCTTGTCATTGTGTGGAGGTCAGTGGCAGTAGTATCCCATTTCCTAGGTTAACTTCTGTTGGTTGGGCCTTGTCATTGTGTGGAGGTCAGTGGCAGTAGTATCCCATTTCCTAGGTTAACTTCTGTTGGTTGGGCCTTGTCATTGTGTGGAGGTCAGCGGCAGTAGTATCCCATTTCCTAGGTTAACTTCTGTTGGTTGGGCCTTGTCATTGTGTGGAGGTCAGCGGCAGTAGTATCCAGTTTCCTAGGTTAACTCCTGTTGGTTGGGCCTTGTCATTGTGTGGAGGTCAGTGGCAGTAGTATCCCATTTCCTAGGTTAACTTCTGTTGGTTGGGCCTTGTCATTGTGTAGAGGTCAGTGGCAGTAGTATCCCATTTCCTAGGTTAACTTCTGTTGGTTGGGCCTTGTCATTGTGTGGAGGTCAGTGGCAGTAGTATCCCATTTCCTAGGTTAACTTCTGTTGGTTGGGCCTTGTCATTGTGTGGAGGTCAGTGGCAGTAGTATCCAATTTCCTAGGTTAACTTCTGTTGGTTGGGCCTTGTCATTGCAATCTCAATGTTGCATTTCTTGAGTTCTCTGTATTCTCATTGCCAGCTTTAATTTGTCATGCAAATTAACATCGTGTTGAATTGCACATTTAAATGGTTTCTTTGCCACTTCCCATTTTCTTTAGCAATATTAAGCAGCTTTCTCAGATCCCTTCTGTAAAGAACTTCAAATGGGGGTAAACCCATTTGTCCCTTTGAACTTCTTTAAACAGTATAAGTGTGGTAACAACTGCTCGCAGTTTCTGACATCTTTATCTTTGTATTTGTACAGCATTGCTTTTAGTGTTTCTTTACACCTTTTTAATAATCCATCTGTCTGTAGATGGCAGACTGATTCTTCAAGTGGTTGACTTTAAAGCTTTATCATAGCTGTGCAGACTGCTTGACATCATCCTCACAGTGCAGTATGCTTGACATGAAGGGAGAACCTATTTCCTTTGGGTTACCAACTCTGGAAATTTGGTAGCATAGTCCTTTATGACTAGGACTATGAATAGCATTTATTGATACCCATTGCTAGACTTTATTATCGGCCCCACAATGTCTCTGACAATCCATTCAAAGTTTACTTTGGTAAGAGGCAATGGGATTTACAGAGTTTTCTATACAGGATGTGGTGAAGTTTTCTGGTATTCTGGGCAACAAACAGAAGTTGTCTCTTTCATTATGCCTTGCAAGTATAATCTGGCTAATAAGCTTTTGTTTATCCATTACCAGGTGACCTCCTCACATGTGACTATGGGTTAACTTCATTACTAGGGTTCTGTAAGGGTGTGGCAAATGCATCTCATAATGAATCTTTTTCCTTTTTCTACCAACTCTAAGGGTTTATCTTTTAACTTAAACTAAGGGAAAGAAATAAGGGAGCTTGCCATTTACTATCTTTTTCTATGACCTTGATTATATTTTGCCATGCTCTATGTAGAGTATCGTCTTCCCTCTGGGCCATTTGCAAGTTTGTGTGGCTAATCTTTAAGTCCACTAGTGCAGTACAACTTTCTTCAGTAACTTGCATTATGGAAGGTGGAGCCTCCTCTCTTAAAATACTTCATACTGACACCTCTTCTATATCATCCTCTGCAAGCAGCAGGTCTAAACGAAAAATCACCTTCTACTAAACTCTTCCTACTATCAGCATGTGCCTCTTTAGTGGTTTCTTTTTTTATGTATTGAAGTGTCAGTGGTACAACAAGTAGCACACTCACCTTTGGTGCAGAAGGCTGTAGCTTCTATTGTCACACCAGGTAGATTGATTGCTAACACTGCAGTGCAGCATGTGGGGGGCTGCACTTCTCAGTGTGCCATCCTTCAGTTGAGATGTTAAGCTGAGGCCACATCTGCTTCAGCTGGTGATAGCTAAAATGGATTTAAAAGATCCCATGGCAACTATTGAAAAGAGTAGAGGAAGTTCCCAATGCCCTGGCCAAACTTCAGTAGTATAAACACCACCTAGGATATCCCCTGAAAAGAGGCTACTTGACTAGTGGGACTAACCTGGCCTACAAATTGTAAATACGTAAATAGATTTTTATGTCCTTCTCCATTAGTAAACGTCTTCACATTTTCCTTTCCTTCCTTGTGTTACCTCCTCAATATAATTGGTATACCAGACCACAGTTTAGAGTTTTAGAGTCACTGTTACTTTTTATAGTTTCACAGATTCTTGCTGCTTATAATCCACCTTCACATGAATTCTCTTCTTTACATTAGCTGAAATAGGATAACTCTTTATTCTTCTGCGTATCTCACGTTCAGCACTCACTTTGTTCTGAGGGTTTTCTCAAGCACCTTTTTTGTCTTCTAAAGAGATTTACTTCATGGTGTCCTACTATTTCATCTTCAGTTTCTACACTGGCATCTCTTACAGGTTTGGGTGTATTGTTGCTCTATCACTGGGGTATGCTTCTTGTAACAGGTAGGATTTCTTTTTTGCTGTCTAGCCACAAACAAATTCCAGTTCCTTTTATTGTTTCTGTTCCAACTATCCTCTCCTAGTTCTGATTTTTCTATCTCTGTGTCAGTGTCCAACCCCAATCCTCATAATCAGACTAGAAACCACAACTTCTCCCATATTACAGCCAATAGAAAGCCAAGTGACTTCCTTCTACTAAGCCTAAATATTAGAAGTATATTCAACAAAGTCCATGAACTCCATGCCACCATAGACTTGTACTCTCCAGATATAGTCATCCTGACAGAAACCTGGCTAAAACCTCACATTACCAGTGAGCAAATACTCCCTACAGGTTACGGCATACTAAGAGTAGACCGGCTAAACAAAAAAGGAGGTGGTGTAGCTATAATATTTAAACAGCATCTAAACATCCAGATCTTAAAATCATCAGTTCCACAAATAGGCAATGAAGAAATAATATATACCAACCTCAAAATTAACCAAAACAAAACCATCAACATAATTGGATGCTACTTCCCACCTGGCCAAAACATCCCTCCACTAGAAAACCTCCTCAGCTGGTCTACCCACCATCTCCCCCAAGAAACTATCACCTTAGGTGATTTCAATATTGACTGGCAATCCTGTTCTGGCAACAATCCAACCCATCGTGTACACCTTCATGGCTTCACCCAACTAGTCCAGTCACCAACAAGGATAAATAAAAACTCCAGCAAGCACACTACCCTGGATTGGATACTAGTCAGTAAGAACCCCCAGTCATATATAACAGGCTGCTTATCAGACAGCCTCAGTGATCACTCCCAACATTCCTACTCAAAAATACCTGTACCAAGCTAAACCTGTCATCTATCATCAAATACGTAAAAAAATAAACTTTAACCCACTCACATTCATCTCATCCCTCAAAGAATGTAACTGGCATGCTCTAAAGTACCTCAGTCTAGATGGCAGTTGAATTTTTAATACTACCTTCCTGAACATCCTTAATTACCATGCCCCCATAAGATTTTCCAGAACCAAAGCACAACCCTCCCCATGGCTACAGAAAACCACTAAGTCAGAAATGAAAAACAGGGATAAAGCCTGGGAGCACTGGTGCAAAACCAAAACCCCCACAGCTAGACAGAAATTCCTAGAGCTACGCAATAGAGTCAAAAAGCTAATAAATCGGGACAAATTCCAATACTACCAGTCTGCCCTAGACTCCTCACAACACAGCCCCAAACAATTCTGGTCCTCCATAAACTCCATCCTCCACCCAGGTAAAGTCAGTACCCCTCCTCCTAACATCCCTCACTCCTCAGAAAATATTGCTACCTCATTCAACACACACTTCACCCAAACCATACTATCACTAGCTAAACAACACAACCCTCCCTCCAACCCACACCTTCAACTAGTAATCTCACCACTGCCTTCTCTTTTTCTCCTGTACCTACCTCCAACATAAAAAACTCTTAACTAAACTTAAACCCACCAAATTAGCAGCAGACAACCTCCCAAGTGAATACCTACAAATCGCAGCTGATGCTCTGGCCTACCCAGTATCCATCTAGATTAACCGATCTCTGTCAGAAAGTTACGTTCCCACATTGTGGAAAGTCTCACATATAATTCCCCTCCACAAAGGCGGACCCTCTGCAGAACTAACCAATTACCGCCCCATAGCTATTCTCTCTCCACTCTCCAAAATACTAGAGAGATGCATACACTCTCAGGTCTCAGACTACCTCCTTACTAACAACCTCCTTTCCAGTACTCAGCATGGTTTCTGACCAAACCATAGCACCACCACTGCCTTACTCTCCTTTACTAACACTATCCTTCAGCATAAAAACAATGGCTATCTCTCCTCTGCTACTTTCCCAGACCAATCTAAAGCATTTGACATGGTCCCACACAAACAACTTATCTCTGTCCTCAATAACCTATCCTTCTCACAATCAGTCACCGACTGGTTTCAGAGTTACCTGTCTGACCGCCAACAATCCGTTGTATGGCAGAATGACATATCTCCCCAACTACCTGTCTCCATAGGGGTTCCCCAAGGATCCATCCTTGGACACCTACTTTTCTGTGTTTACACCAATAATCTAGCCTCTGCCACCAAACATGGCACACTCATCCAATACGCAGATGACTCATCATCTGCTCAGCCCAGTCCCTACCCAGACTGCAAAAAGTCACACAGGAAGCCTTTTCCTCTGTTGAAACATGGTTATCCGATGCCCAATTAATACTCAACCCAAACAAAACTAAACTACTCATCTTCCAACCCACCAAACATACTCAAAACAACTCTCACTTTAACATCACAGCAAAAGACAACACCACTATATACCCAACTGAACACACCAAATTGCTAGGAGTGGAAATAGACAATAAACTAAAATTTGACATTCACATGTCCATGACCATAAAAAAAGTCCACAAAAACTAGGAGCGTTATACAGAAATAAACAATTTCTCACCAAAGCAGCAAAGATTTCAATAGCAAATTCCCACCTTATCTCCACCCTACTATATGCCTCTCCAGTATATACCAACCTAAGGCAATGTGATCTAAACAAGCTAGAAACCTGCTACAACAAAATTGCCAAATTCACCACAGGGGCATCCTACCATAGTCACCACTGTCTCTCACTTACTGAACTGGGCTGGCTTGAAGTCCCTCACCTCCTTCAGTGGTATCAACTCTCACTCGCCCACAAACTAGTAAACCATCCACTAAATGTCCCATCCCTCCAGAATATACTCCAACCCTATCGCACCACCAGACTACAAAGATCCAGCAACAAAAATCACTTGCAGATCACTAAAGCCAATAACTCTGCTGGTGAAGCACTATTCCCTTGCACCATAGCCAAATTATGGAACTCACTCCCACCCACAATTACCTCTGTACCATCATGCACCAACTTCAAAACTTTATTAAAAGCGCACCTAAAACATGCTGGCTATGCCCTTGCAACTCCCACTCTAATATCATCCACCCCATCCAACTACTACCTTTCTTTCCACTCCACTAACTACCTTGATTATAGCAAGCTCAGATGCTCATAAGCCTAGTACTTATTATACAGCAGGAACTTCTCATTGTTACATTTGTTAATGCCTGTTATGTACTTCACAGATAAAGATTCTAGTTGTCTACTGATGTACTATGTTCTTCATCTGTAAATATGTTGTAAGTAATTTCTATATTAAATTGTTAATCGCTATGTAATCCAATATAACTAATGTCTGTTTATTTTACTGTGGAATTAGTTAAGACCAAGGAGAGCACTCCATCAGTGCAGTGTTTAAGACCAAGGAGAGCACTCCATCAGTGCAGGGTTTAAGACCAAGGAGAGCACTCCATCAGTGCAGGGTTTAAGACCAGTGACAGCACTCCATCAGTGCAGGGTTTAAGACCAGTGACAGCACTCCATCAGTGCAGGGTTTAAGACCAGTGACAGCACTCCATCAGTGCAGGGTTTAAGACCAGTGACAGCACTCCATCAGTGCAGGGTTTAAGACCAAGGAGAGCACTCCATCAGTGCAGGGTTTAAGACCAATGTGAGCACTCCATCAGTGCAGGGTTTAAGAACAATGAGAACAATCCATCAGTGCAGGATTTAAGACCAATGACAGCACTCCATCAGTGCAGGGTTTAAGACCAAGGACAGTACTCCATCAGTGCAGGGATTAAAACCAATGAGAGCACTCGATCAGTGCAGGGTTTAAGACCAAGCAGAGCACTCTATCAGTGCAGGGTTTAAGACCAATTAGAGCACTCCATCAGTGCAGGGTTTAAGCCCAATGACAGCACTCCATCAGTGCAGGGATTAAGACCAATAAGAACTCTCCATCTAAAGCTTCCAACATAAAAGGTCTGGATAACATTAAGGAATTGCTGCTCAGCTATAGAAGCCATAAAAGAAAACACTCAACAAACACTCCTTACACTGGAAAACTACTTGCTGTGAATATTGCTTATCCCTGGCTGCATTTAATTTTGATTTGAAGCTCTTCATTTAAGGTTTGATCATTTCTATTTTGTATCTTATTCTAGTGTTACATTTGTTTTGTTTTAAGTTTTTCTGTTCTGTTGGAGTTTTAAGAGCTCTTGGCTAGGGTCAGTTAAAAAAGTTATCAAAGTATTCCTTTGCAAACTGTGGATAGCGTCAGTTAATTAGTGGGGGGAACTGAGAAACAACATCGCTCTTTTATTTAGAAATATCTGTATTTAACTGAAGTGTTTGTGTGGCCTGCTTGCTCTAAATATCACACATTTCTGGCTACATTAAATTTTGATTTGAAGCTCTTCATTTAAGGTTTGGTCACTTCAGTTTTGCATCTTATTCTAGTATTAAATTTGTTTTGTTTTCAGTTTTTCTGTTCTATTGGAATTTTAAGAGTTCTTGGCTAAGGTCAGTTAAAAACTTACAGAAGAATTCCTTTGCAAACCATGAATAGCATCAGTTAATTAGTGTGTGTGTGTGTGTGTGTGTGTGTGTGTGTGTGTGTGTGTGTGTGTGTGTGTGTGTGTGTGTGTGTGTGTGTGTGAAGGGGGGCTGAGCAACAACATTGCTCTTTTGTTTAGATATATCTGTATTTAGCTGAAGTGTTTGTGTGGCCTGCTTGCTCTGAATATCACTCATTTCTGTCTGCATTTAATTTTGATTTGAAACTGTTCATTTAAGGTTTGGTCACTTCTATTTTGTTTTTTTTTTCAAGTATTGCATTTGTTTTATTTTAAGTTTTCTGTTCTGTTGGAGTTTTAAGAGTTCTTGGCTAGGGTCAGTTAAAAAATTTACCAAAGAATTTCTTCGCAAACTTTGGATAGCATCAGTTAATTAGTGGGGGAGCTGAGAAACAGCATTGCTCCTTTATTTAGAAATATCAGTATTTAGCTGAAGTGTTTGTGTGCCCTGCTTGTTATGAATATCGTTCATCTCTTCCTGCATTTTCCCCTTCCATCCACCCAAGTTCTCATTGTGTTCTTAAATGTGGTGGCTTTTGAGTTGCCTGCCCCTAATATCAATCTCATTTTGGACACTCCTCCCAGTCCCATTTCATCAGCTCATTCTACTGAGTAGAGAGAGATCATTTGGGAAGGCCCGCCCCTTAGTTTCTCAAACCTTGAATTATTTTGGTTCCTCCTTTCTCACGTAACCTAAAAAAATGCTATTCAATTGCTTTTACTGTATTTGTCTGTCTTCCTACTTTATTACTTTATTTTGCTTTTGCTGCTTGTTCTTAAAAGTATTACATTACATTTATTCTGCTGCATTATTACTACTTGTTAGTAGCCTGATTAAATTGTAACTGTTATTCTAAGCCTTAAGCACTTGGGCTTCAGGCCAGTTTTACATTAAGAAGGTTTGTGATCTACACTCTTGTGGCAGAAGACTTGGCTTACATCCTTATAAGCTGGGAATTGCTGGTTGAAGGCTTACTGTGTCTGTTATTCTAAAAGTGTCTTAGTTCTGGTTTAAGTGCTTGGGCATCAGGTTAGTTATTTTACACTGTTGTGAGAGGAGAGGGCATATTCTGCCCTTCTGAGCTGCTGGGAATTGCTGATTGAAGGCTTATTGTGCCAACTTATTTGAACTGTTTCTTTCTGTACTCAAAATACCTGTACCAAGCTAAACCTGTCATCTATCATCAAATACGCTTTGAACCCACTCACATTCATCTCATCCCTCAAAGAATGTAACTGGCATGCTCTAAAGTACCTCAGTCTAGATGACGTGAGTTGAATTTTTAATACTACCTTCCTGAACATCCTTAATTACCATGCCCCCATAAGATTTTCCAGAACCAGCACAACCCTCCCCATGGCTACAGAAAACCACTAAGTCAGAAATGAAAATAGGATAAAGCCTGGGTGGTAAAACCAAAACCCCAGCTAGACAGAAATTCCTAGAGCTACTTAGGGACAAATTCCAATACTACCAGTCTGCCCTAGACTCCTCACAACACAGCCCCAAACAATTCCATAAACTCCATCCTCCACAGGTAAAGTCAATCCTCCTCCCAACATCCCTCACTCCTCAGAAAATATTGCTACCTCATTCAACACACACTTCACCCAAACCATACTATCACTAGCTAAACAACACAACCCTCCCTCCAACCCACACCTTCAACTAGTAATTTTTTCTCCTGTACCTACCTCCAACATAAAAACTCTTAACTAAACTTAAACCCACCAAATTAGCAGCAGACAACCTCCCAAGTGAATACCTACAAATGCAGCTGATGCTCTGGCCTACCCAGTATCCATCTAGATTAACCCATCTCTGTCAGAACATTGTGGAAAGTCTCACATATAATTCTCCACAAAGGACCTCTGCAGAACTAACCAATAGCTATTCTCTCCACTCTCCAAAATACTAGAGAGATGCATACACTCTCAGGTCTCAGACTACCTCCTTACTAACAACCTCCTTTCCAGTACTCAGCATGGTTTCTGACCAAACCATAGCACCACCACTGCCTTACTCTCCTTTACTAACACTATCCTTCAGCATAAAAACAATGGCTATCTCTCCTCTGCTACTTTCCCAGACCAATCTAAAGCATTTGACATGGTCCCACACAAACAACTTATCTCTGTCCTCAATAACCTATCCTTCTCACAATCAGTCACCGACTGGTTTCAGAGTTACCTGTCTGACCGCCAACAATCCGTTGTATGGCAGAATGACATATCTCCCCAACTACCTGTCTCCATAGGGGTTCCCCAAGGATCCATCCTTGGACACCTACTTTTCTGTGTTTACACCAATAATCTAGCCTCTGCCACCAAACATGGCACACTCATCCAATACGCAGATGACTCATCATCTGCTCAGCCCAGTCCCTACCCAAACTGCAAAAAGTCACACAGGAAGCCTTCTGTTGAAACATGGTTATCCGATTCCCAATTAATACTCAACCCAAACAAAACTAAACTACTCATCTTCCAACCCACCAAACATACTCAAAACAACTCTCACTTTAACATCACAGCAAAAGACAACACCACTATATACCCAACTGAACACACCAAATTGCTAGGAGTGGAAATAGACAATAAACTAAAATTTGACATTCACATGTCCATGACCATAAAAAAAGTCCACAAAAAACTAGGAGCGTTATACAGAAATAAACAATTTCTCACCAAAGCAGCAAAGATTTCAATAGCAAATTCCCACCTTATCTCCACCCTACTATATGCCTCTCCAGTATATACCAACCTAAGGCAATGTGATCTAAACAAGCTAGAAACCTGCTATAACAAAATTATGGAGATTAAGCCACAGGGGCATCCTACCATAGTCACCACTGTCTCTCACTTACTGAACTGGGCTGGCTTGAAGTCCTCACCTCCTTCAGTGGTATCAACTCTCACTCGCCCACAAACTAGTGTAAACCATCCACTAAATGTCCCATCCCTCCAGAATATACTCCAACCCTATCGCACCACCAGACTACTAAGATCCAGCAACAAAAATCACTTGCAGATCACTAAAGCCAATAACTCTGCTGGTGAAGCACTATTCTCTTGCACCATAGCCAAATTATGGAACTCACTCCCACCCACAATTACCTCCGTACCATCATGCACCAACTTCAAAACTTTATTAAAAGCGCACCTAAAAACATGCTGGCTATGCCCTTGCAACTCCCACTCTAATATCATCCACCCCATCCAACTACTACCTTTCTTTCCACTCCACTAACTACCTTGATTATAGCAAGCTCAGATGCTCATAAGCCTAGTACTTATTATACAGCAGGAACTTCTCATTGTTACATTTGTTAATGCCTGTTATGTACTTCACAGATAAAGATTCTAGTTGTCTACTGATGTACTATGTTCTTCATCTGTAAATATGTTGTAAGTAATTTCTATATTAAATTGTTAATCGCTATGTAATCCAATATAACTAATGTCTGTTTATTTTACTGTGGAATTAGTTAAGACCAAGGAGAGCACTCCATCAGTGCAGTGTTTAAGACCAAGGAGAGCACTCCATCAGTGCAGGGTTTAAGACCAAGGAGAGCACTCCATCAGTGCAGGGTTTAAGACTAACAGCACTCCATCAGTGCAGGGTTTAAGACCAGTGACAGCACTCCATCAGTGCAGGGTTTAAGACCAGTGACAGCACTCCATCAGTGCAGGGTTTAAGACCAGTGACAGCACTCCATCAGTGCAGGGTTTAAGACCAAGGAGAGCACTCCATCAGTGCAGGGTTTAAGACCAATGTGAGCACTCCATCAGTGCAGGGTTTAAGAACAATGAGAACAATCCATCAGTGCAGGATTTAAGACCAATGACAGCACTCCATCAGTGCAGGGTTTAAGACCAAGGACAGTACTCCATCAGTGCAGGGATTAAAACCAATGAGAGCACTCGATCAGTGCAGGGTTTAAGACCAAGCAGAGCACTCTATCAGTGCAGGGTTTAAGACCAATTAGAGCACTCCATCAGTGCAGGGTTTAAGCCCAATGACAGCACTCCATCAGTGCAGGGATTAAGACCAATAAGAACTCTCCATCTAAAGCTTCCAACATAAAAAGGTCTGGATAACATTAAGGAATTGCTGCTCAGCTATAGAAGCCATAAAAGAAAACACTCAACAAACACTCCTTACACTGGAAAACTACTTGCTGTGAATATTGCTTATCCCTGGCTGCATTTAATTTTGATTTGAAGCTCTTCATTTAAGGTTTGATCATTTCTATTTTGTATCTTATTCTAGTGTTACATTTGTTTTGTTTTAAGTTTTTCTGTTCTGTTGGAGTTTTAAGAGCTCTTGGCTAGGGTCAGTTAAAAAAGTTATCAAAGTATTCCTTTGCAAACTGTGGATAGCGTCAGTTAATTAGTGGGGGGAACTGAGAAACAACATCGCTCTTTTATTTAGAAATATCTGTATTTAACTGAAGTGTTTGTGTGGCCTGCTTGCTCTAAATATCACACATTTCTGGCTACATTAAATTTTGATTTGAAGCTCTTCATTTAAGGTTTGGTCACTTCAGTTTTGCATCTTATTCTAGTATTAAATTTGTTTTGTTTTCAGTTTTTCTGTTCTATTGGAATTTTAAGAGTTCTTGGCTAAGGTCAGTTAAAAACTTACAGAAGAATTCATTTGCAAACCGTGAATAGCATCAGTTAATTAGTGTGTGTGTGCGTGTGTGTGTGTGTGTGTGTGTGTGTGTGTGTGTCTGTGTGTGTGTGTGTGTGTGGAAGGGGCTGAGCAACATTGCTCTTTTGTTTAGATATATCTGTATTTAGCTGAAGTGTTTGTGTGGCCTGCTTGCTCTGAATATCACTCATTTCTGTCTGCATTTAATTTTGATTTGAAACTGTTCATTTAAGGTTTGGTCACTTCTATTTTGTTTTTTTTTTTCAAGTATTGCATTTGTTTTATTTTAAGTTTTCTGTTCTGTTGGAGTTTTAAGAGTTCTTGGCTAGGGTCAGTTAAAAAATTTACCAAAGAATTTCTTCGCAAACTTTGGATAGCATCAGTTAATTAGTGGGGGAGCTGAGAAACAGCATTGCTCCTTTATTTAGAAATATCAGTATTTAGCTGAAGTGTTTGTGTGCCCTGCTTGTTATGAATATCGTTCATCTCTTCCTGCATTTTCCCCTTCCATCCACCCAAGTTCTCATTGTGTTCTTAAATGTGGTGGCTTTTGAGTTGCCTGCCCCTAATATCAATCTCATTTTGGACACTCCTCCCAGTCCCATTTCATCAGCTCATTCTACTGAGTAGAGAGAGATCATTTGGGGAGGCCCGCTTAGTTTCTCAAACCTTGAATTATTTTGGTTCCTCCTTTCTCCGTAACCTAAAAAAATGCTATTCAATTGCTTTTACTGTATTTGTCTGTCTTCCTACTTTATTACTTTATTTTGCTTTTGCTGCTTGTTCTTAAAAGTATTACATTACATTTATTCTGCTGCATTATTACTACTTGTTAGTAGCCTGATTAAATTGTAACTGTTATTCTAAGCCTTAAGCACTTGGGCTTCAGGCCAGTTTTACATTAAGAAGGTTTGTGATCTACACTCTTGTGGCAGAAGACTTGGCTTACATCCTTATAAGCTGGGAATTGCTGGTTGAAGGCTTACTGTGTCTGTTATTCTAAAAGTGTCTTAGTTCTGGTTTAAGTGCTTGGGCATCAGGTTAGTTATTTTACACTGTTGTGAGAGGAGAGGGCATATTCTGCCCTTCTGAGCTGCTGGGAATTGCTGATTGAAGGCTTATTGTGCCAACTTATTTGAACTGTTTCTTTCTGAAACTGGTGCTCCTTTGTTTGCCGTAGCATAGACTAGATTTAGACCTGCTGAATCTAGCTCTGTTTGTATAACTTGAGCACTAATCCAGGCCGTGTTTTTTTTGAAGAGGGTTCCACTACACACTAGTGGCAGGATTGTGCAGTTAGAACTTGTCTGATTGAAGGTTGCTGGAAAAGGGCTCAGTTTTGAGCTTTTTTATTGGTTAATTGGTTAATTTGTTTAAATCAGTTTGCTCTTGTTTGCTACTGTTATATTTAAGTGTATATCTGTTCTGTGTTACATTGACCTAAACAGAGTTTAAATGTCTTTAACATAGTCTGGTTACAGGTTTTGTTATATCCAGATCTGTTTGTGTGATTCCTGTGTTTCCTACTATGCCATCTTGTGTTGGCTGGGGCATGCCTGCACTTAGTGGGAGTAAATTAACTGGCTGGAACTGGTCTGGCATAGGGTGTTGAGCTAAGAGCTCAGGGACTAGGGTTGATTGGCTAATTCCTGTGTTTCTATTTTACTTTTATTTTTACGGTATTCAAACCCTGCATTTGCACTGATTTGTGCTTGTTTGTGCATCGGACGCTGCTGCTGTACTGTTTTAATCCTTTGTGAGGTAACTCAGCTGCATTTTTTCTTTACCAGCACTCCTGTTTAAGTGAGGCCCTCACTTGCAGCTACTGTATTGATTTTATCCAGCCCTACTCACACCTACAGGTACTCTCCTTAGATATTACCCACTCTACTATCCCTGACCTCTCTTCCACAAATTCTACCAACCATGGATGGACAATTTCCTTTGGTTTCTCCTTCTAGTTTGGTTGATATGGGCATCCTGAGACAGTGTAGCAACTGTCTTATATACATGGACAACTCTCTTCTACTGCCACCCAGGAACACAATATGTGAGAGATGCAATTACATTAAGAAACTAGAATCCTTGCTGTCTCAATCACAAGCCAGTACATCTGCACTGCGAAGGTTGTCTGCACAAACACTATGAACACCACACCTCTAACACCACCCACGCAGGTATAACACACTCCTACATATGCAGAGGTTCTCAACAAAAACATACCTAAGCAAAAGAGACCTCAGAAGCAAAAATGCACACGCACATCACAACCCACTGCACCAAGCATCACACACAGTCCACCCACCTGTGTCTTACAGCCACTAAGCCCTAACCATAAACCCAACATATTAGTCATAGGAGAGTCTATCATGAGACACACAGATGTTCAGGCTACACAAGGAGAAAGTCACAGTAAGTTGCTTGTCAAGTGCTAGAATCCACCATATTATGCACATACTCAAGTATCTGAACCGCAGGTACTTTTATGACTCTGTCATAGTCCATGTTGGCATAGATGACCTGAGACATACCTCTCTCAACTATATGAAGAGAGCATGACAGAGCTCACTGAGCATGTGTCCCAGGCAGGTATGTTCCTAGCCTTAAGCAGCATCCTACCATCACCCAGAATGATGCCTCAATACAAACAGAAAATGATTGACTTTAACAATTGGCTTAGTTTCTGGAGTCATTCCAAGGGGGATCCAGTACCTGACAGTCTGGGAAGACATGATTGACAGACCATGATGCTTTGCCAGAGATGGCCTTCATCTAACTTCCCTGGGTTTCAGGCTTTTGGCAAAGGGTCTTGCCTCCTCCAAAGTGCCTTTTTAGGCAATGCCATGATGTCAAAGCTACCAACATGAAAATTTTCATCAAAACACAAATTAAAGGGTCATGCTGATAAATGCTAGGAATCTAAACATGAAACTGCACTCACTGCAAGCATTCTCAACCCTGGAAGATGCTGACATTTGTGCAGTCACAGAAGCCTGGTTCAAAGCCAGGGACAGCAAATCAGCCTTACCAGATTACTTATCCTGGAACAGAAATAGTTAGAAAGCCACTAGTCCACTACGCATTTGAATCGCATTATTGTCCACTCCAAAGCATTTGAATCTAAACGCATTCTTTTATTATCCCAAACAAGTAACGCTTTCGCTTACAGTTGACAGTTTCTTTCCCAAAGCGCGTAAAATAAATTAGGCAATGCCCCATTTTTTAAACAAAGGAAACAGTCGTAACTATGCAAGAAGTAAACATTTTTTCGCATTGATAGAATTAAAACAAATCTATTAAAAAAGATGACACATTGCCGCTATAAAACATTTTAGTACAGACTGCCAACTTACAGCAGCGGCACCTGTCCGAAGTTGTTACCTAAAATTCTAAGTAAAAACGGGCATAAATTTGCTGAGCGATATATAACACATCAGATAATGCCACAATACCTCACAAATATATCAGATGTAACTTGTTAACCTGCAAAGCATCATGTCCGGATGCAAGCACAATCGTGTTACAAGATGTTAAAACCTTTTAGGTTTGTGCAAAGAAGAAAAGACATCCTGTCTCTAATCATGCGGTCCTGCCTGGCAATTCAAATGCTATCAAAAAATCCCACCCCCTCCAAACAAAACGGCAGCCCATCAAGTGTCACAATATCAAACCAGATATACTGGCTGTAATCCAAATGGTTATCTACACTCTGCCATATTGTAGATAACTCTAAGGAAATCTACAAGACTCACAAGCAGAAAGACCCTGATGATCAATAAACCAGATCCAGCCACTAAAAGTTACAAAAATAAAATGAAATAAATGAAATTAAGGATAAATAAATAAATAAGAGACTACAAGCCAAACCACACCACCAAAACAGTGGACCTCCTCATTGTAACAGCCAACAACAAGCACAAAAGATGTGAACAGGGTCATACAAGAAATACCCTGTCAGGTCCCAGTCATGGCAACAAGGCAGCTGTAAGCTGGCCATAACCATGAAGCAAGGGTAGTAGCCCATGATTAAAAGTGTAAGTCGTGCCTATAAGAAATCCCATATTTGAAAAGTCAAAGTTTCTCCTTTTTATTTATACAAACCAGAAGTGATGATCTGAAAATGTGGTATTATCTCAAATAACTCCTTAATTTTAGTAAACAAGAAATATTACAATTGTCATTGAGACCTGGTGGTTGAAATGCATCGAGTTTTAGTTGCCACTCGAGCTCTTTTGTTTCCAAGATGATGGAGGAGGGGCCACCTCTAATATTATGAGGGACGTGGTCAATGGCAGAAAAAAGGAAGTTGTGGTCTTTATTTAAGATGATGTGTTTTGAGAGTGCATTGTCATCCTTGCTTTTTGATTGCATAGGTGTGTTGGTATATTCTCAATAGGATTTAGTATTGCAATAAAATCAAGATGTGTTTTATTTCTAAAAGTTCTTTAAATTTTGCCCTCCTGTAAACAATCACTGGTTTTTCCAGTTTTCCCCTAGGCCACTATGACTAGAAATGAATTTTGAATAAGATAGAATTAATCATCCTGGAGTCCATGTTATACACTGTGATAAAACCAAGAGAGAAATTATTCAGAAGGTGACTCACAAGGAACTGGGGACTTAATGTTAGCATTGAGTCATCAGCTATGGAGACATCCCCTGAGTGTCCAAAAATGCTAAGTAGTGGTCTATAAAGCCTCCAGTCTTACTTCTGTGATCAAGTCCTCCAATAAATCGACTGTTTGAGAACATGTCAAAAAGTCTGCATTCCTTTTAAAAAGGTCCAAGGTACTAAATGAAAATTACAGTAAGTAGGCTTCCTATGTATAGATGAAATTAGTGTTATTCATATCAGCTTTTCAAGATAGGCCAAGTAGTCAATAGAGTCAGTAGAAAAGTGAAAAGTGAACTTGAAAAGATGTAGTGCCATTCATAAATTCAATGATGGCAGTAGCATCCTGTTCAGAACCTTGGAAAAGGATGAAAATATCATCCAAATATCTTGTGTAGTAAGTGACATGTTTCATTACTTGGGGGTTTGAAAGGAGAAATTTTTTCTCCCAGTAGGCTACCATGTTTGCAACTGAAGTCCCACAGGGTGAGCCCATAGCTATACCCTGAGTCTGTAGGAAATATTGGTTTTCAAATATGAAGAAATTAGATGTAAGAATGAAAGTTCAGTAACTGTGTCTATTTCCATTTGGGGGGCTCCCAGTTCGTGCAGCAGAAGACCGACCCACTCTGATGCTTCCTGGTGAGGAATAGAAGTGTACAAGTCCACGATATCGACTGTCAGAAAGTTGAAATTGTGGTCTAGTTTTAGCTGGTTGATGTTGGCCAGAAAGGACCAGGAGTCCTTACAGACACAAGGTATCATTTTAAGGTATTTACTGAGGGGCACAAGGGTGGGTCATAGACCTCCCATCAATTAGTGCCCAATTGGTGGGTCATTATGAATATTCGAATCGAAACGGAAAATTACTGGTGTCTTAGGTAAAGTGATATCTATGAAGTGATAGATCTAACTTTTCCTGCAAGGAATAAGTCCCTGAAGTAACCTCTATTCCTAGAAAATGTGATGTTCATTTCATTGAGTGAAGAGGGGCTATAAGCTGGACTGTTGAGAATTTTTCTACATGCTCTGAGTAGTCATCTTTGTTAAAATGACTAACCCCCCACCCTTATCAGGTTTAAGGACTCGAATGGGTATATTGCCAAGTTCCCTAAGTAAGTTGTGCTGCTCTTTAGTGATGTTGGAGTTATGTTTCCTAGCCAAGCATTTAGCTTGGGTGTCTAGGTGTCTGAGGTCAACCTCACAAGCTTTTTCAAATAAAGCTAACGTGGGGTGTAAAGGTGGATTGTACACACTTGATAGTCTCAAATTATTTAATTCACGCTGCATAGGAGAGGAAAATAATAACCCTAAATTAAGTTTTCTTGTAAAATATTTAACATCAATTATAGTTTCTGTGAGGTTGAAGGACAAGTAGGGACAAATGAATTACCTAAGGCAAGAAGATCTATCAATTCTTGCTCTATTTTAAATTCAGTAAAATTATAAATCTTAAAGTCTCCTTTACTATTTTCAAAATGGAAGGTATAGTTGGAGTGTGTTGACACCCCTATTGTCCATTGAGGTGTCTCAGTTGTTCCAATTCCTTCTCTGTTGTTGATATCTGGTGTTGTATCTTCTCCCTAAAAAACCAGTGTTGTCTGGATTCTGGTTTTGGTTTTGAAAAGGGGAGTTTAACCCAGGTTGTGCCGGGTTGTTGTTCCTGGTATTATTTCCATTAAATTGGTTAGTCCGCATTCTGTTGCTCCGTTTTGGAGCTGTATTAGAGCCTGAGAAATTTTGTGATGTTGAAGGTAGATCATATGAATCAAAGTCTTCATCTAGCCTGCCTTGTTCAAAGCCTTGTGATTGTTCATTCACAAGGTAGGGTCGAGGAGGAAAAAGTTTTTCGTATGCTTTGTTTTGTTGGTATGCCAAGTTGTCCCGCTTTAATTTTTTTGTCTTGTTGGCCTTCAATTTCAAGAGGAGAGCATCTATGCTGTTGAAAATGCGTGTATAGTCATATTTGAAATTATTAAAGTCCAAGTCCTCCTTGATGGAGTTGTCAAGATCATTGAGTTCAGTGGTTAATAATTAACTCAAGGAGTTGGAATCCCTGCTGGTCAAAAAGTGTTTTAAGGTCATTGAGAAAGCAGTCATCATTAATTATAGGTATAATTTTATCATTCAAACATTGTTTGTTTAACCAGTTTATTATCAAAAGTATGGAGTTTGCTCACCATTGAGTCCGTGGAGTTGACTGTCCAAAAGAGACACAATTAGCTAAGCACCTGGTGATGATTGTTGTCGGTAGGGCCAGGTCTGGTCCTATCTGATGTGATAGACGAAGTAATGGGAGCACCTCCAGATTGTGTTTGAATGGGCCGTTGAGCCGCTGTAATAAAGTCAGAACTGTTCAGTGAAGAAACACTGTTACCTGGTATACTATTGTTGTTTACTATTTACTTAGAATTTTAGGTACAGTCTGTACTAAATGTTTTATGACGGCAATGTGTCATCTTTTAATAGATTTGTTTTTAATTCTATCAATATGATAAAATGTTTACTTGCTAACTTGCATAGTTACACTCACTGTACAAAAAGAAACTGTCACAGACTCGCTGAGTGGACTAGTGGCTTTCTAACTATTTCTGTTCCAGTCTGTTCTTCTTGGTTTTTTGTTCGAGTAACAGATTACTTATCCTATCATACTATCTAGATCAGGGGAGGTCATCGTACCTCTTTACTCATCCCTCATCAGGCCCATAATTGAGTACAATGCCCCTTTTGGGATGTACCTTACCAGACACCTGCAGCAACTGGAAAGACCCCAAAAGTACCTCACCAAGAGGATCAAAGGGCTCAAACAGATGCCATATGCTGCCCGGTTAAAGAAATTCCAGCTCTACTCAGTGGCATACCACCTGCTCAGAGGCGATCTGTGCCTGACGTATAAAGCCATGTCCAACCCAGAATTAATGGACATGCTGCACCTCAGAAAATCCAAATCCCATCGAGCTACGGACTCGAGAGACTTGAACCTCAGCACTGAAATAAATAGGACATGCTGGAGGGACAGATTCATAACCCAGAGGCTCCCTTCACTCTGGAATAAAATCCCAGTCCAGGTTAGGCAGAGTCCCACATTGACTCTCTTCAAGAGGAATCTTGATGAGTGGATGGGAGATCATAGGTTTACCCCGGCTATCACTTCTGTGTCACTGTTAGACAGAGGCACAGTATACTAACCTCAAAAAACGCATAGCAAAATTAATTTAAAATGGGTGGCAAAAGCCAAACACACTCTGGCTAGGCTTATAAATGCCCTAGGGCAGATAGCCTAGTATGAACCTATGAACCTATACATTCAGACCCCAAACCATGGGCAGCAAAGCAAAAGGAGATGGACACTATTCTCTTGCACCATAGCCAAATTATGGAATTCCCTCCCACCCACAATTATCTCCATACCATCATGCACCCACTTCAAAACTTTACTAAAAGTGCACCTAAAATCATGCTGGCTATGTCCTTGCAACTCCCACTCTAATATCACCCACCCCATCCAACCACTACCTTTCTTTCCACTCCACTAACTACCTTGGTTATAGCAAGCTCAGATGCTCATAAGCCTAGTACTTATTATAAAGCAGGAACTTCTTATTGTAACATTTGTTATTGTCTGTTATGTACTTCACAGATAAAGATTCTAGTTGTCTACTGATGTACTATGTTCTTCATGTGTAAATATGTTGTAAGTAATTGCTATGTAAATTGTTAATCGCTATGTAATCCAATGTAACTACTGTCTGTTTATTTTAACTGTGGAGCTTTTCTCCCCAGGCCTCCACTGAAAATGGACCTACGTCCAGTCGGACACTCCCGGTCAACAAATATAAAAAAATAAATAAATAAATAAATAAATACATACACACCTCCAGACTGGTCATGGCCCAAACATGAATGCCCAGAGATTCCTCGACTATGTCAATGACAGTGCATTGGATCAGCTGGTTGATACCCCAATGAGAGGTGAAAATATCCTGGACTGATCACTTTTGAAGCACCATCTCCCCTGACGCCCATCAAGGTCAAACAAAAAAAACTTTTCTTAAGCTGACTACAATATGCTGAGAGCAGGTATAAGCAGCTACAAGGCCACCATCCCTTCAGTTGGAACTAGCACTAATTTCCAAGCCTACACCAAAAAACTATATGTACCTACATAGTTGCATGGAATCAGGAATACCCGACAGAACAAAATCATCCTCCTCAAGGAAGAATAAACTTGTCTGGGGTACATCTGCAATAAATAAACTCTATAATAAAAGGAAAAAAGTGATGTCCAGGACCAACAAGTCGCAGGTGCTAAGTTGGAAGCAATCTCTCCTTTGTCTGAACAAGCAAATAAGGTCACTGGTGAAACCCACTAAGGCTAACTTTGAGTCCAACTTGGCCACATCTACTAAAGACAATCATAAGGCATTCTTCACATATGTCTGCAATCTCAAAGGAAACACTCAGATTTGCTCAGACGTGGTGGTCAAGGACACCACATACACAAATGCCATAGATATAGCCAACCTGCTGGCAGGTTCAGCAAAAACTTCACCCCTCTGTCCCTCCCATCAGTAAATCAGGACACCACCAGCACCTGGCCCCCCTCCCCTTATCTCTAGGGAGCAAGTCATCACTGCCCACTCAAAGGCAAAAAATACAGCCTCCATGGCACCTGATAACATCCCAGTCTGCATCTACATGAACTCAAACAAGAACTTGCAGCACCATTAGGCACCCTATTCAACCAAAGCTAATGTACTGGCTTCATCCCAGCCAAGTGGAGGACAGCCACTGTCATCCCCTTGCACAAAGCTGGAGCTTCCACCGATCCAGAAAACTATTGACCCATCAGCCTAACTAACCTGATCTGCAAGGCCCTGGAATGGATTATCATAAACCTCATTAACAAGGACATTGGCAATCTCCAAACAATCAATCCCACACAGTTTGGTTTCATCAAGGGGAGGTCATGCTTGTTAAATTTGGTCGACTTCTTTGCCAGAGCCATGGACAAGGGGAAAATGGTGCACACTTGACCTGGCCAAAGCCTTCAATACTATTCCCCACTCAGGTATATTAGGTAAGCTCTGTCAACTAGGCATCAATCTGTATGTTACCAGGTGGGGTAGCAAACTGGATCACTGATAGAACCCACCTAGTCAAAATAGGGGAATCCACCTCAAGCAGTAGACCCATAATGAGTGGTGTACCACAGGCATTCGTCTTGGGGCCTCTGTTGTTTGGGATATACTTTTCTGAGGTGCTGGCCATGGCTGACTAAGTTTTCAGATGACTGCAAGCAGGGCACTGTCATTAATTCCCCTAGTGATGTGAACTTCATTGAATAGGGTCTCACCCAAACAAATGACTGGTGCCAGAATCATGGCTTCAAACCGAATGCCAAAAATGCATCATTATCCCCTTTGGGGACAGTGACATCCCCACAAATTATCACATTAATAACAAGGTCCTAAGCACGCAATCAGTCATGAGGGAGTTGGGCACCCAGGTTAATAAGGTTCCTATTAAATTATTGAATGTTTCAAAGTTTGAATGTTATATAGTTGACATCCTATGATCAAACTTTGAAATATTCAAAGGTGAAAGGTAATGGCTCTGTACATGCAGAATGGGAAAATTTCCCTTTTCTGCACTGAAGTGCGGTCTTGGAGTTGATATATTTAAGCCCTGCTCAGAGTGTTAAGGTAAGTGTTTTTTTATTTTTTTTTTAAGTTTTTATTATATATTCAAAGATTGAAGTTTCACTCATATGTTGTTGAACATATGAGGTTCGAAATTTTGAAGCTTCGAATATATAATATAGACCCAGTTGATATCAACCTGACTTTTGACCACCATATTGCCTCCAATGTATGGAAAGCTTTCTACATGCCCCACCTCATTAGGAAGGGTATCTCATCCAGGGACAAGGAGGTCATAACATCCCTGTATTCTTCCCTTATAAGACCCATTATTGAATACAATGCCCAATCTCAGCATGTACCTCACAAAGAACATGCAACAGCAACTGGACAGACCACAGAGGTTTCTCACCAGGAGAATCCAGGGCCTCAAACATCTACCTTACACAGAGAAGCTAAAAGCCCTGTTCCTCTACTCAGTCTCATACAGACTCCTCAGAAGTGACCTCTGTCTGGCATACAAAGCAATCTCAGAACCCAGCTTGGTGGGGCTGTTTCATATCCACAAGTCAAGTTCCACTCATGTAACCCATATGCGTGACCTCAACCTGGTCTGTGACATCAATAGGACTTGGTGGGACAGATTTGTTTCCCAGAGTCTCCCCCATCTGTAGAATAAATTCCTTCTCTACATAAAGCAGAGTACCTCATTATCCCCTTTTAAGCTCAATCTGGATAACTGGATGGGGAACAGAAAATACACCCCTGGAATTCTACCTGTATCTATGCTGGACAGAGGTATTGGATGCTGACTTGCTGGAACATGGGTTAAATCCTTGGCTAGGGGCCAATAGCATTGTAACTTCCTATGATCCTATGTTCCTAATAAATAAGACATAAGTAACCTACAAGCTCTTTTTTTCCCCCAAACATCTTTATTAAATTTACACATATGACAAAGGCAATCTTACATTTATATAAATGAAAAACATACAAAATTATATCACTTTAGTGAAATCTACAAACTCTTGATCCAGGACAGTTTAAATTCATCAAGGGTAGATCCTGGTCTTGTTGACTTCTTTGAAAAAGTTACTGTAGTGATGCATGAGGGCAAATCAATACACAGCAAATATCTAGACCTCACAAAGGAATTCAACACCATACCACACTCAGGTATCATAGGTAAGATATCCAAGCTAAATGCAAATACCTATATCACTCACTGGATAGCAACTTGACTCACAAGTACAACTCAGAAAATAAATATGAGTGGCTCTACCTCTTCCAAAAGACCTGCTACTAGTGGTATACCCCAGGGTTCATTTCTTGGGACGTTCTTCTTTGGAATTTACTTCTTGGAGGTTAATATTAATGTTAAGGGTTTGTAGGTGACCATAGGTTTATAGGTTCATAGGTGTGTACTAGGCTAATGGCCCTGGGGCCCTTATAAGCCTAGCCGTAAGATTACCCTGGCGTCATCCCACCTGACCTTAGTTCCCAGTGCCTCTGTTGAGTAGAGCCACTGGAGTTATCCTCAGGGTGAATTTTCTATTTCCCATCCGCTCATCAAGATTTCTTTTGAAGAGGTTCAGTGAGGTGCTCTGCTTGACATGTATGGGAAGTCTATTCCATAGCATGGGCAGTCTCTGGGTTATGAACCTGTCCCTCTAGAATGTTCTGTTGATTGTGGTAATGGGGTTGAGGTCTCTGGAATATGTGGTGTGGAGGGATTGGGATTTCTTTAGATGTAGCATTTCTAACAGAGCTGGATCAGACATGGCTTTGTAAGTCAAGCAGAGATCGCCTTTAAGTAGGTGATATGAGACAGAGAATAGTTGGAGTAAGGCCTAGGATCCTCTTTGTGATGAACTTTTGTGGCCTCTCCAGTTGTTGCAAGTGTCTAGTGAGGTACATGCTAAATGGGGGATTGTATTTGATGACTGGCTTAATGAGGGAAGAGTAGAGGGAGACAATGACCTCTTTCTTCCTGGATGCAAAACCCTTAGTAATGAGATGTGCCACATAGAAGGACTTTCTGACCGCAGTGGCAATGTGGTGATCAAAAGAGAGGTTGCTGTCAGCCTCTGTTCCCAGATCTCTTATAACACCTTCTGTGTTCAGTGGGCTACTATCAATGTTGTAATTCATAGGAACTGGGTTTTTCCCAAAGGAGCTGGTGACAAATTTTTTGGCATTGAGCTTAATGCCATGGTTCTGACACCAGTCATTGGTCTCAGTGAGGCCATTCTGTAGGATGTCAACATCACTTGAGCAGTTAATAGCTCCCTACTTGCAATTGTCTGTGAACTTTGTCAGCCAGAGTCCCTTTGTGTTGGCCTAGACTTCAGAAAAGTAGATACCAAACAGGAGAGAACCCAGGACCAAATCCTGTGAGACTCCACTCATGACTAGTCGGCAGTCTGACTTGGAGTCAACTACTTTCACACTGTGGGTTCTATCTGTGTTTGTTGTTGAGTTCAAGCTTTATGGCATTATAAACTCCACAGAGGACATCATGATCCTCCAATATGGCATATTGCAAAGAAATAGCTGGTTTCAAAACCATGACACAAAACTAAATGCCAAGAAATGTGTAGTCATATCCTTTGGCAAGCATTAACTCCCTTTGGAATTATTTTATTGACAGCACACCCCCTGAAGATTGATCCTGTATTCAGGGATCTAGGAACCTTTGTCGGCAATGAACTGCCTTTTGATTATAATATATCTACTACTTTAAAGAAGTCCATTTTATTGCACAGCTTATATCTAAAGGTATGGTGTACAGGTCAAATGTTATAATCATTCCACTTACTCAGCACTTATTAGGGTAGTCACTGAGTATAATGCCCTTTTTTGTATGTACCTGTTGAAACACTTGTCATAACTGATATGACCACAATGCTTGCTCAATGAGAAAATTAAGGGCCTAAATGATAAAAATTATGCAGACTATCTCAAAGCCTTGTCCCTCTTCCCTGTATCATACAGGCTACTGAGTGGTGACCTCTGTCAAACATATAGAGCCTCAGCAGACCCTAGCCTGCCACAGCTATTACACATTTGCAAGTACAATAGGGCATAAAAACCTGTTTGAGGGATCTCAAACATTTCTGCCACTTAACTAGAACATGCTGAAGAGATAAGTGTGCATCACAGAAAATTCTACTTCTGTTGGACTTTCTACTCCACATGAAGCAATGTACTTCATCTATCTAGCTTTCTGTCTATCTATCTATCTATCTATCTATCTATCTATCTATCTATCTATCTATCTATCTATCTATCTGTCTGTCTGTCTGTCTATCTATCTATCTATCTATCTATCTATCTATCTATCTATCTATCTATCTATCTATCTATCTATCTATCTATCCTTAGTTGACTAGGGTAGTCTCACTATACTAGTGGGCTCTTTTCAGGGGATACCTGAGGTGGCATTTCCACTACTAGGTGAAATTTGGTCATGGCATTGAGGAACTTCCCCTACTCCTGGTAGTCAGGGGAAAGATTTGTTTGTTACACATCCTGACTTCCTGCTTCCTGTCCAGGCACAGAGGCAGCCATGAGGATCAGGAAGAAAATATGGATGATTCAGCTTTGGCTAAAAATAAAGTGAAGGTTGATGAAAATGTAGTTATGGTAGAACCGTTACCAGAAGTTTTTTCTGATGCTGTGGGTGCAGGAAAAGCAGTGATGTTGGAAGAAAAGGAGATTGTAGCTGTAACAGAGATGGATTCAGAGAAAATTTTCAGAGGAGATTGTTTGAAGGAGAGGCAGTTACCTCTGAGAAATGCATAATTGCAGCCTTCCATTTGGGAGGTTGTGTGATGATTATTTGGAAGAAATGGAAAACCAAAGTGAACCAGAAGGTGGAGCAGCAATTTCATGGAATGACATCATGGAGAACATAGAAGAAGAAAAAGGAGAAGAAGAGACCGTGCCAGAGAAAGTTCCAGAGACAAAAACTTATGCACAAACTGTGGGAGAAGGAGCAAAGAAGAAATAAAAGAAACAAAAAAGAAGTATACAGTCCATGTGAGATGTAAAAAAGAAGAAAGTTTGGATAGGTATAAGGTCTGGAACTCTATCATAGCACCTCTGGATGTCAAAGCAAAATAGGTAAGAACATTCATTTTAATTAATAAAGAGACTTTTTGTGATTTGATATTTGAGAATGGGCAGGTCATGGAAATTTTTTTGGGTGCATATGAACAAAAGAAAAATATTCATCCAAGGTCAGAATATGTCATGCGAGCTTTTTAGAGACAAACAAAAACAAAAATAATAATAATCCAGTTTAGAACTGAAGTTGGAACAAAACAGCTGAAAAAACATTTGTTAACTATATGTAAAGAAGTAGTGGATACTACACAAATATATGAAGAAAGAGGACTATGGACTGGGGGATGGCAATGTGGAGTAATACTGAAAATGGAAAATGATAAAGTTATGCATGTACCTAGTATTATTATTAATGTTCATGGTAATAGGGGTTTAGTGAAATACAAGGGTCAACCAAAAACTTGTTATTTTTGTGGAAAAATTATCATTTAATCAATGAATGTGATAAAAACATGTTATTTTTGTGAAAAAATGGGGCATAATGCAAAAATGTGATTTTAAAGTGCAAAAACGTGGCAATACTGATCATTCATGGCTAGAATGTAAAATGAACATGCATGAAAATGAAGTGATACAGGATAAAGAGATAGATGAATGTGTTATATAAGGAAATGTACAAAAAGATGTAACTGATAAAGAGGTTATACATGAAGTTAAAGAAAGTAACAAGGAAAAAGTAGACAACTGAGAAAGAAGCTGATTGGTGTACAATAAGAAATAAAAAGAATTTGATAGAGAAAAGAGTTAAAAACAGGAAAAGGAAATTCAAAAACATAATGCTCAGAGAAAATAAGAAAGGAAAGGGATAAACATTTCATTATACTAACTGTTCTTAAAAGCTGAAAATGTTACCTTTAAATATGAACAGTATGAAAAATCTAAAAAGAGACTAGGTATATTACAAAGGTGTGTTAGGTATATTAAAATGGTGTGCTGCAGTATAGAATAGGTAGATTACAGTGGTTTGCTGTGGTAGAGAATAGGTAGATTACAATGGTGTGCTGCAGTAGAGAATAGGTATATTACAATGGTGTGCTGCAGTAGAGAATAGGTAGATTACAATGGTGTGCTGAAGTAGAGAATAGGTATATTACAATGGTGTGCTGCAGTAGAGAATAGGTATATTACAATGGTGTGCTGCAGTAGAGAATAGGTATATTACAATGGCGTGCTGCAGTACAGAATAGGTATATTACAATGGTGTGCTGCAGTAGGGAATATGTATATTACAATAGTGTGCTGCAGTAGAGAATAGGTATATTACAATGGTGTGCTGCAGTACAGAATAGGTATATTACAATGGTGTGCTGCAGTAGGGAATATGTATATTACAATGGTGTGCTGCAGTAGAGAATAGGTATATTACAATGGTGTGCTGCAGTAGAGAATAGGTATATTACAATGGTGTGCTGCAGTAGAGAATAGGTATATTACAATGGTGTGCTGCAGTAGAGAATAGGTATATTACAATGGTGTGCTGCAGTAGAGAATAGGTATATTACAGTGGTGTGCTGCAGGAAAGAATAGGTATATTACAATGGTGTGCTGCGTTAGAGAATAGGTATATTACAGTGGTGTGCTGCAGTAGAGAATAGGTATATTACAATGGTGTGCTGCAGTAGAGAATAGGTATATTACAGTGGTGTGCTGCAGTAGAGAATAGGTATATTACAATGGTGTGCTGCAGTAGAGAATAGGTATATTACAATGGTGTGCTGCAGTAGAGAATAGGTATATTACAATGGTGTGCTGCAGTAGAGAATAGGTATATTACAATGGTGTGCTGCAGTAGAGAATAGGTATATTACAATGGTGTGCTGCAGTACAGAATCAGTATATTACAATGGTGTGCTGCAGTAGAGAATAGGTATATTACAATGGTGTGCTGCAGTAGAGAATAGGTATATTACAATGGTGTGCTGCAGTAGAGAATAGGTATATTACAATGGTGTGCAGCAGTAGAGAATAGGTATATTACATGGTGTGCTGCAGTAGAGAATAGGTATATTACAATGGTCTGCGGCAGTAGAGAATAGGTATATTACAATGGTGTGCTGCAGTAGAGAATAGGTATATTACAATGGTGTGCTGCAGTAGAGAATAGGTATATTACAATGGTGTGCTGCAGTAGAGAATAGGTATATTACAATGGTGTGCTGCAGTAGAGAATAGGTATATTACAATGGTGTGCTGCAGTAGAGAATAGGTATATTACAATGGTGTGCTGCAGTAGAGAATAGGTATATTACAATGGTGTGCTGCAGTAGAGAATAGGTATATTACAATGGTGTGCTGCAGTAGAGAATAGGTATATTACAATGGTGTGCTGCAGTAGAGAATAGGTATATTACAATGGTGTGCTGCAGTAGAGAATAGGTATATTACAATGGTGTGCTGCAGTAGAGAATAGGTATATTACAGTGGTGTGCTGCAGTAGAGAATAGGTATATTACAATGGTGTGCTGCAGTAGAGAATAGGTATATTACAGTGGTGTGCTGCAGTAGAGAATAGGTATATTACAATGGTGTGCTGCAGTAGAGAATAGGTATATTACAATGGTGTGCTGCAGTAGAGAATAGGTATATTACAATGGTGTGCTGCAGTAGAGAATAGGTATATTACAATGGTGTGCTGCAGTAGAGAATAGGTATATTACAATGGTGTGCTGCAGTAGAGAATAGGTATATTACAATGGTGTGCTGCAGCAGAGAATAGGTATATTACAATGGTGTGCTGCAGCAGAGAATAGGTATATTACAATGGTGTGCTGCAGTAGAGAATAGGTATATTACAATGGTGTGCTGCAGTAGAGAATAGGTATATTACAATGGTGTGCTGCAGTAGAGAATAGGTATATTACAATGGTGTGCTGCAGTAGAGAATAGGTATATTACAATGGTGTGCTGCAGTAGAGAATAGGTATATTACAATGGTGTGCTGCAGTAGAGAATAGGTATATTACAATGGTGTGCTGCAGTAGAGAATAGGTATATTACAATGGTGTGCTGCAGTAGAGAATAGGTATATTACAATGGTGTGCTGCAGTAGAGAATAGGTATATTACAATGGTGTGCTGCAGTAGAGAATAGGTATATTACAATGGTGTGCTGCAATAGAGAATAGGTATATTACAATGGTGTGCTGCAGTAGAGAATAGGTATATTACAATGATGTGCTGCAGTAGAGAATAGGTATATTACAATGGTGTGCTGCAGTAGAGAATAGGTATATTACAATGGTGTGCTGCAGTAGAGAATAGGTATATTACAATGGTGTGCTGCAGTAGAGAATAGGTATATTACAATGGTGTGCTGCAGTAGAGAATAGGTATATTACAATGGTGTGCTACAGCAGAGAATAGGTATATTACAGTGGAGTGCTACAGTAGAGAATAGGTAGATTGCAATGATGTGCTGCAGTAGAGAATAGGTATATTACAATGGTGTGCTACAGTAGAGAATAGGTACATTACAGTGGTGTGCTGCAGTAGAGAATAGATAGATTACAATGGTGTGCTGCAGTAGAGAATAGGTATATTACAATGATGTGCTGCAGTAGAGAATAAGTATATTAAAATGGTGTGCTGCAGTAGAGAATATGTAGATTGCAATGGTGTGCTGCAGTACAGAGTAAGTATATTACAGTGGTGTGCTGCAGTAGAGAAAAGGTAGATTACAATGGTGTGCTGCAGTAGAGAATAGGTATATTACAATGGTGTGCTGCAGTAGAGAATAGGTATATTACAATTGTGTGCTGCAGTAGACAATAGGTAGATTACAGTGGTGTGCTGCAGTAGAGAATAGGTATATTACAATGATGTGCTGCAGTAGAGAATAGGTATATTAAAATGGTGTGCTGCAGTAGAGAATATGTAGATTGCAATGGTGTGCTGCAGTACAGAGTAAGTATATTACAGTGGTGTGCTGCAGTTGAGAATAGGTAGATTACAATGGTGTGCTGCAGTAGAGAATAGGTATATGACAATGGTGTGCTGCAGTAAGTGCACATATTATTGTTTTAGAAGATATCAGATTATTAACAGAGGAAGAAAGAAAAGAAGCTGAAAAAACTTTGGAACAGTGCGGTAGTTTGGAACATGGGGAAAGAAACATACTCAGGCATATGTATATTATGTCAAGAAAGCATTAAAATATTGAATGTAACCACAGTGGAATTAGGATGAATTACAGTAATAGAAGTCGGAAAAATATGTGCATAGAATTATAGCTTTATATGCATATGTAACAAAAAAGTGAGAGAAATGACATTTAAAAATATTCTTGAATATGTTTGTGTAAATATGGACGTTATAGTGGTGGATGATTTTAATTGTAATTTAAGTAAAAATAAGAAAAATTGTGATAATAAAATGGTTAAAATAATTATGAGAAGTGGAAAGTTAAGTGTATGGGAGAATAACTACTGGACCTATAAAATGAATGAAATTAGGACAGAAATTGTTTTTTTTTTAATATCTGATTGTTTAAAAGTTATAAAAAAGAATTACGTATGCTGGATTTTCAGATCATGTGGCTATATGGGTTAAAGTACAGCAAAATGAAGACTATATAAGACTAGGAAAAGGGATAAAGAGAATTAATGAAAATTAATTAGATTTAGAAGAGAAAAAATAACTTATGGAATTATGGAAAAATCATATGAATGTCAGGGAGTGTTATGAGAATTTCACTATTTGGTGGCTTAATTTTAAAGTGAAATATAAAAAAGTGTTTTTAGAATGTATAAGAAAGAAAAGAAAAAGAAAAAAGAGATATAAGATATTAAGTCAAGAAACATTTAGACTTATTAGGGAAGAAACATTCCTTTTATGAAAAAGAAAGAGAAATTTATAAAATTAATCAAATTAAAATTAATAACTTGTTATATGAGCAAAAATATTGTTTACAAAGAAAGAAAGAAGAGGTAGTACCATATTTGAGTAAAATAAAAGAAGGAAAAATAATAAGAGAATTAAAAAACAAGGAAGCAAATAAGACAGCAAGAAGAAATATATGAAACAATTAAAGAATATGTATTCGGATTTTTTGTTAAAAGAGAAAAAAACATAAAATAAATTTATAAAGGTGAAAATTTAAATAAGAAAGATAATGAGTATTTAGAACAAAAAATAACTATGGAAGAACTGAATAAAAATCTAAAAGATATTAACATGAATTCTGCAACAGGACTGGATGGAATTGAATATGGTATGTACAAAGAAATTAAAGAGTGGCAAAAAAAAAACTTTTATAGAAATTATGAATGAATGGTTAGAAACTGGAATTAAAGAGAAAAACATATGCACACGAGTTTATAATTTATATTTTAAAAAGGAAATAAAAAGGAGATAAAAAATTGGAGACCTATAACATTGAATAATACAGATTATAAAACTTTTATGAGAATAACAGCAAAAAGGTTACAAAAATGGATAGAATATATGGCCAACATCTATTTAGAAGAAAAGGAAAAGGAAGTTGAGCGGTATTATGAATAAGAGAGATAATTTATGATATCATAATAAAAATGTAGAAGTAAAGGTTATGATAGGGGATATAAGTAAAGCCTATGATAATATTCAATATAAATCATTATGGGGAATCTTGCAGGCATAAAATACAAGCAAAAAATATTACAAGTAATAAAATCTGTTTAAGAAAGGAATTACGTGAAACTAAATGTAAAAGGCTGGATTGAGGAAGAAATAAAAATAGAATGTGGAATAAAGCAGGGCTGCCCAGCTAGTAGTGTAATGTTCTTATTAGTTATTTATGTAATAGTGAAGGAAATTAATAAAATATCAAGTAGTGGTGGATACAAAATAATGAAGGAAGTACAATTGTCAATGATGTATAATTATGCAGATGATATTGTTTAATTCTTAAAAATAAAGTATGGATGGAAAAGGTAAATGAAAAATCAAGTATACATTTAAAAACAATGGTATAAGTATATATAAGAAGAAATGTAAATGATTTAGTTGTGAAGGTATTATAGGAAGTGTTGAGTTCAATGAAAAACATATAGATATATTAGGAATAACATCTGGAAGGAATGAATACAGAGAACAACAATGGGATAATGTACTCAAAGAAGTAAAGGATATGAATAATGTTTTGAAATCATATAGATTTTCATATAGAAAAAGCGCAGTTGTTGAATACCATGGTAATAAGAAAAATTGCTCATGTTGTTAATGGTTTAATATCATTTAACGGATCGCACAACAGCAAATTGTGGTTATGTTGAGGCAAAACCTCGAAACTAACAATGAACGACAATAAAATCAAAGTGTGGTGACTGTAAATGTCACCTTTGACATTTTTGAACAGTCACCACATTTCCAGGGGCAAGCCCTCCTGTGCCCCCACACCCCTGATACTTAAATATACTAACACTGGGATCACACTATAGTGAGGGTAAGGGTACATTTCCCAATCCCCACTATAGTGCGAGCTGCATTGAAACATCGGAGCTGACAACAGAGATTGCTGTATTGCATTTACTGTTGTCAGTTCTGACATTTTCTTTGTCGACTTAATGAGTCAGTGACAGCAAAATTCGAGATTTTGTCAATTGCAGGAACTGCGATTGACAAAATGATAGTAAACCTTGTTAACATCTATATGATTCCTATTAAGTATGAAAAGGAACTAATGATGATTATATTTTCTTTTATATGGGTGTCTAGACTAAATCCAGTCAAGAGAGGGATTCTATATATGAAAGAAGAGCAGGAGAGTTTGGGTTTAATAAACCCAGTACATGCAGCATCTTTAATTTTATATAAGGTATTAAAAAGAAATTATGAAGGAAAATAAAAACTTTGTAGAAATGTTGCTATATTATAAATACAAAGAAGTGTGAGAAGGAATGGAAGTTAAAAAATGAAGTAAAAGCATTGTGAATGAAGAAATGAAAGAGTACCAAAACAAAATTGTTTTATGGAAAATAAAAAGAATATATGTCAGAAAAATAGAAAGGAATGGTACTTAAGCATTGATCCAGGGAAAGATTTAGAAATAGATAAAAAAAAGCCATAATAATGAAATATAATAATTATAAAAAGATTAAAGAATGTAATGATTTTTTATGGCGATTGTCTACTAGAAAATTACCAGTTAAGGCAAATATGCCAAACAAGAAAGCAAGATAGAATATGTAATAAATGCAGAGAGTTTGAGACTACTGAGCATGCGTTTTTGAAATGTGAAAGAGTTGATAATTTGTGAAAAGAAATATGTAAGGTTAATAGGGTGAAAAGTTTGTTAAAATTTGAACAAATAAATATGGACATAATAGACTTTGGTTATTATGGTACACAAAACCATGAAGAAGGAAAGAAAATAGACAGAATAATATTTTATGCTTCATAGACTATATGGAACAAGAGACTAAACGGAATTAAATACAATGGAAAATGGACTTTGACCAAGATTTTGGAAAAAATAATGTTATGGTTGTTCATAAAAGAGTGGGGGAGATGCTTAAATTGAAGTTTATAATGTATGGAGATTTGTAAATAGATGTAAATAATGTAAATATGTAAATATGTAAACATGTAATGTATATATCAATAAAAAACCCTACTCATTATTGTTGTGAGTGTAACCCATTTTGGAGTACTTCCTGATTCCATTCCAGGCACAGAGGTGGTTCAGAGAAACAGGGAAGCAGATGGAGAGAGAAGGAGATGATGGAGTGATGAAAGAAATGAAGGAGAAAGCAAATATTGAGACCGGAGAATGTCTGCAGGATTCTGAGGAAATGTTTCAAAGAAATCTGTTTGATGGAGATGAGTCAGCAAACGATGAATGTATAATTACAACCCTCCAGTAAGGAGGGATGTAGGATAATTTACTTGAAGAAATGGTGGTGCAGAATGATTCAGAAAATGAAGGAGATGTTTCCTGGGAAGATACTATGGAGAAAATACAAAATGAGAATGCCGAGACAATCCTGAAGAACAGTGGTGAGATGAAAAAGAAAACATAGGTCGAGAAAGTAAAATTAGGCAAAAGTGGAGTAGTAGAAAAGAAGGCAGAAAAAAATGTAAACTAGACATACATGGTAAGGATTCAAAGTAAAGAAGACAAAGAAATGGAGAGGTATAGAGTGTGGGGCAATTTAATAGCTCCTTTGAATATAAGTGCACATAAGGTAAGATCATTTATTCTTATTAACAAAGATACTTTTTGTGATATTATACTTGAGACTGTTTTTTCACTAGAAAATTTCCTTGAAAATATGAAAAAAAGAAGGACTGTATCCCATGGAATCTTTATGTGATAAAAGCATTTAACAGGGAAACAAAATAGAAAATCCATGTACAATTTTGAACAGCGGTAGAATGAGAGACTTTGAAAGGACATTTGAAAGGTTTATGTAAAGAAGCACCAGCCTTTGCAAATGTTTATGTCAAAAGGAGTTTATGGACTGGTGGCTGGGATTGTAATATTGTGTTAAAAATAGAAAGAGAAACATTATACATATGCCAAGCATGATAAATGTGGAGGGAAATAGGGCTGTAGTATAATACTGGGGACAACCCAAAACATGTTTTTTTTTTTTTGTGGCAAAGAAGGGCATTTGATAAATAACTGACAAAAGAAAATGATGTATTTGTGGAGAAATGGGACATGATGCAAAATAATGTGAATTGAAATGTCATAAATGTAATAAAATTGAACATGTATGGATGGATTGCAAAAATGAAAATGACAGTAAGGAAAAAGAAAGAGAAGAAAATTAAAGAGAAGAAATTTTAGAAGTAATAGAAATAGAAAAAATAGATGAAAAAAGTAATAAAGAGGATATACAAGAAGGTTCTGAAATAAGTGATGACGAAGACTTAAACTGGGTGGTAGTAAAAGGAAGAAGAAATGCATTCTGTTGATAAAATGGTAAAAGAAAAAGAAAATTTAAAGGGATAAGTAAAAAGAAAAAAGAAAGGAAATGAATGAAAAAGAATATATAGAGCTAAAGATTGTGGCTTGGTATAATGGTTAAAATATCTGACTCACAGACGCAAGCTACACTGTTTGAATGTCACCCTTGGGAAAGAAAATTAGGCTTAGAATGGCCTATTAAGAAAGCTAACCTAGTAATTAGCTATGCAATTATGAAACTAGGAATCTAAGGAAAAGGAAAAATTAAAAATCTAGAGTGCTTTTAATAAACGTGAATAGTATTAAGAATATAATAAGGAGACTAGGAATTTTGGAACAATGTAATACATATGATGTAAATGTAATTATATTAGAAGGCACAAGATTTTTAACAAATGAAGAAATATTACAAACAGAGAACTATGGGGAAGAATGATAATGTGGATTTTAGGAAATGAGAGATATTCTGCAGAAATACAAGATTGACAAGCGACAACCTACCTGAACTATCTCCTACCCTGTCCCACGGACCTGGAAACTTTGATAAGGTTCTCACGATACAGTTTTACCTGTATGTATTTAAAACTGCTAGCTGAACTGGGTCTATAGCACTCCACGACACCCCTGCAAATTAGACTCTAATTCTACCTCTGCTCCTCCTAAACTCAGTAAGCTAATTAAAAAGTAGCTGAAAATTTCAGTGTTTTTAACTGAGCAGTCAAAAGTGAGTAGCATACTAACAGCCTAATTAACCCTAACATAAGGCTTGCCTTAAGAAAATTGAAATAAGGAATTTATGGTAAACAGAAAATTGAAATAAGGAATCTATGATAAAAAGGATATTAGCAAAGGAATTCTGGAAAAAGTGTAACATATATAGCATTATATTGTACTTACCAAAGGAATACTAGATCATAGGAACTTCGTGGTTGGGATTAGCCCTGCTCTGCTTGCCCTCACTGTAATTGGGCTCGCTCCACACCCCACCCCGCCCTGCCCCTTAATGCCACCCGCCCCTACTACTGCTAGATTTAAGCCCAATAGACCACTCCCCTCCCATCCTCAACCTATCCCAAACAACCTCCACTTCTAATCCCCTCCCCTTCCTTTTGCTCATCCTCTGGATTCCCAACCCATACTCCATAGCCAAGTCCAACACTAACTATTCAGAATGAGACCCACTATGTTCCTCTCAGCAATATTGCTCGCACTTTATCTCCTCACTATCTACGAAAATCAACCTTACCTTGGCTTTCACCACCCACAAAACCAAACTAACATGCTTCCTACCTGAAATAAAGCAGATCAACCCTTAGCTTACTTCATACCTGTTCTTTCCACATATAACAACCACCAACTAACTAGACCATGGTCCATCTCCCCCAAAACCAGATACTATAATAAAATGATTAGTAAAGCCCTGAAAATAATACTAACTGTCCAACTCTGTTTGATAAGGGATGGTGACATTCACCCTAACCCAGGACCCACCATTCCCACAAGCCCTCCACCCAACACTGTCAACAATTTCTGTCCAAATGTTAGGTCCACAAACTCTCTCCTGACTTGTCATCTAAACATCAGGAGTATTAACAATAAGGTCCACAACCTTCATGCCCTCTTGGCAGTCTACTCACCTGCGGTACTTTGTCTTTCAGAAACCTGGTTCAAACCAGGAACTAAAGACACTGAAGCTATTCCACCAGGGTATAACATACTCCACCTAGATCGTGTCACTAGGAAAGGTGGAGGCATAGCAATTCTGTTTAAAAACACACTAGATATCATCCTTGCCCCACAACAGCCCCCCCCAATTCAGTAATGTAGAAGCAATCCTCTACAAACTACAGCTTAACAAAATCAAATCCCTATACATCGCCTGCACATACATCCATCCAGGCGACAACACTAATACCTTAGAAGACTTCCTACAATGGCTTTCATACAATTACCCCCATGAAACCATGGTGTTAGGGGATATTAACATTGATTAGAACAATTGTTCCTCTGAATCCCCTACTGCCCACATAAATCTTTATGGCTATACCCAACTCATATCCTCACCCACCAGGATAAATAAACCCAACTACAAAGATAGTATCCTGGACTGGATACTTGTCAACAACCACCTAGACCTGTATAACGTTGGTACCTTGCCAGATGACCTAAGTGACCATCTACTCACTTACATCATTAAACATAAAGTAAATAACCACCACCAAATTCTCTACAAAACTATCAGATCCCACAAGAACTTTAACCTTGTCGCCTTTCAGAATGAACTCAAAGCATGCAATTGGGCCATCCTAAAAAATCTTCCACTGGATGATGCTGTAGCCTATTTTAATTCCAAATTCCTCACCATCCTAGACTCCCATGTGCCTATCCGCACCCACAGAGCCAAAGCCCAGACAGCCCCCTGGCTCACCAAGGTAACCAGAACTAAAATTTTGGCTAGAAACAAAGCATGGGATAAATGGCTTACCTCTCAAGACCCACTCGACCATATTAAATTTAAACAGTTAAGGAATGATGCCAAGAAAGCTACATTATTAGACAAAAAAAAAACTACTACCAACACATTCAGCATAAACATCAGAACAAACCTAAAAAAATGTGGGCAGGCATTAACAAACTGTCCACCCCGGCCAAACCACCCCTCCCACTCCCACTCCGTCCGTTTCTAACCAAAAAACTCCAGAGGAAACTGCTAACATCTTTATCAACTTCTTTACCAAGACCATCCAGTCACTAGCTAGCCAGCTACCCCCATCAACCCCTCACAGAATTCCTCCCCAACCACCGCCCAACCACCTTTTAACTTCCAGCCTGTATCCACATCTACCATCAAATCCCTACTTACCAAGCTAAAGCCCACTACCCTAGCAGCTGATCTCCTCCCACCCGAATACCTACAGAAAAGTGCAGAGGCCATTGCATACCCCATTTCGATTATAAACCACACCTTGTCTGAAACTTATTGCCCCTCTCTCTGGAAGGTCTTCCATGTCATACCCCTTCATAAGGGAGGTAACTCAGCAGACCTCTCTAACTACAGGCCAATAGCCATACTATCACCACTGGCCAAAATAATGGAAAAATGAGTCCATAACCAATTAACCCACTACCTCACCCAAAATGAACTCCTGGCCAACTCTCAGCATGGCTTTAGGCCTCATCATAGCACCACTTCAGCCCTCCTGCCCTTCTCTAGCTCTATTAACATCAACCAAAACAATAACAAACTAACCTCAGCTCTCTTCCCAGATCTCTCTAAGGCCTTTGACATGGTCAGTCACCAGCTACTTATCCATACCCTGAAGCACCTGTCACTTAACTGCAGCCCTATTAAATGGTTCCAGTCCTATCTGACTGAGATACAACAAGCAGTATTATGGAAAAATACCCTATCAACCTGGCTACCTATTACTCTAGGACTCCACCAAGGGTCCATATTAGGACCCTTACTCTTCTCAATCTTCATCAATGACCTACCCACTCTCACCCTCAAGGCCACCTGCATTCAATATTCAGATGACTCTACACTAATTTGCACAGTGTCTTCCTTAACTGAGCTCAAAATCCTATTCCAAAATACTTTCTATGAGGTAGGAAAATGGTTTGCTGTCAGCTTCTCTTAAAAACCCCAATAAAACCAAGCTCCTGATCTTTCCCCCACTAGTAAAACCATTTTTTACTTTAACTTTACTTTAACTTCCAACAATGGCACTGCTATCTCCCCAGATACTCACACAAAACTCCTGGGCATCACAGTTGGCAATGCCCTAAAATATGACACCCATGTCAATCAAACAATCAAATCTGTTAACAAAAAACTGGGCTCCCTCTATAGGATCAAATCTTTCCTCACCCCATTAGCAAGAACTACTATTCCCCGATCCCACTTACTATCCACCCTACTCTACACCTCCCCTCTTTACACTAACTTGAATAAAGCCTCTCTCACCAAACATGCTAGCTGTTATAACAAAGTTGCCAGATTCACCACAGGTACACCCTCTAGGACCCACCATTGTATCAACCTGACTCAACTAGGATGGCTTGAATGGCCTAGTCTTGTCCAATATAACCAACACATTATAGCCACAAGGTTTTATACCAACCTGAATGCACACCTGCATTAAATGAGATCATTGAACCATATAACAACCTGAGGTCCCTGCGCTCTGCTGACAAACTGCTGGTGCAAATGACTAAGAGCAAAAATGTGGCAGGGGACTCACTATTTGTGGCAGGGGACTCACTATTTGCCAACTCAGTAGGTAAAACCTGGAACTCACTACCTGCCATAGTCACTCTCCAACCCTCCCTAACCCTGTTCAAAAAAAGCCTCAAACACCACCTCCAAATGCAATAGCAGTGTCCCTGTTTAAATCCTGACTCACTACTACCTGTGGTTTGTGAAAACCCTGTCTTATCATATGCTGATAGAGTCCATACTCTTAAGGGACCTAGTCCTAATATGAATGTCTTAAATATTGTAACCATAGCGAAGTCAAACTTGTCTGTATGATTAGAACCAAAATTAAGTATTTACTTATTTAGTTGTTAGTGTTTTGTTTATGTATTTTTACATATAACAAACTATGTCAGGTTCATTTACGATTTAGGTATGTGTAGCTTTAATGTTTTTGGTGGGTTTTTTAAACAATTAAGAGATCTGATTACTATTTAACCTTGACCGTAAAGCCCAAAAAAATGTTAAAGTCCTTATTGTGAAGGCTGTTTGCAATACAAGTTGTAACACTGAAATTGAAATCCACTTGCACGTATAAAGCCACACTGAAGTCGGAAAAAACTTAAACCTTAACGCACTTTATTGTTAAAACAAGCGTTTTCAATGTTTTATGGTTTCCAACTGTTTTAAAAGTATGAAACTACATACTTTTGAGAATGCTCCTAAACAGAGCTTTCATTCCCTGAATTTACTTTTGCAAGAAATGCTGCTAACACACCTTCATTGTGATTGCATTACTAATTAAGGCGAGGGTGTGTTGCATAAAAACTTGACTCTGACACTGCATTTTACTTTTGCCTCTGATGAAGCTGTAGTTTTAACCACAGCGAAAACGCTTGTTTTAACAATAAAGTGCGTTAAGGTTTAAGTTTTTTCCGACTTCAGTGTGGCTTTATACGTGCAAGTGGATTTCAATTTCAGTGTTACAGCTTGTATTGCAAACAGCCTTCACAATAAGGACTTTAACATTTTTTTGGGCTTTACGGTGCTGGTCCGGACTGCTTTTGTGCATTTTACTGGTTTCTGTTTGTCTGCTTTAACTATTTAACCTTGGATATGCAGTATTGCATTGTTCTAATAAAGACTGGAGTTTTCAGTTGAAAGTGCTTAACCAGTGATCTACTCTTTTATTGTGTGACAATAAATTTCTTTCATCCTTGTGTACAAGCGGTTTTTATCCAAGAGTCTGCACATCCATTTTGGTTCTATAGTTGGTGTTGCTCATTTACTGGATTTGTCTGTATGATTGCATCTTACTGATGAATGTATTTTATATATATGTATGTTTGCGCCTTGCTGATTAATGTATTTTACATGTATTTCCAAATGCCTCTATTGTCCTTATGTAACTGTACTTTTAAAACTGGAGCTTTTATCCCCGGGCCTCTGCTGGAAATGGACATATATCCAGTCAGACTTTCCCGGTAAACAAATGTGAAATAAATAAATAAAATAAATGCAGTAAATATATCAGATGTAACTTTAGCAAAATGGGAAAATTAATCATTGTAGATTTAAAATGGAAAGAACAAGTATATATAACTATAACAGTATATGCTAATACTAACTGCAAAGAAGAGGAACGCTGATTTCATCAGATTTTAGATTAGGTAGTGATAAATATAAATATTGTAACAACAGGAGTCCTTAATTTTGATTTATGAGGCAAGTGTAAAAGGAAAGGAAATGATATAAGGAAAAATGTTAGAAGTTATAAGATGTGGTAAGTTAAAACTTTGGAACACAATTTCATGGACTTACAAAAGAGGTATGTATAGAACTGATTTTATAGTATCAGAAAATTTAGTTATAGGAGAAAGGGAGGTAGTTGAAACAGGATTTGCTGATCATCTTGCAATATGGCTAGAGATAAAAGAAAACAAGGAATATATAAAAATAGGCAATGGAATAAAAGGCATACACGAGAAAGCCTATAATAAAGATGAAAAGAGATTAGTAATATAGTTATGGAAAATCATATTACTATGACAGCATTTTATAACAATTGGTCTGAATAGTGTAAAAATATAAAAGTGTTTTTATATTTATTGTGACAATATGATGTAAAAAAGTAGAGAAAGAAAAATATAAAAGAACATATAATGAGGCTTTGGAAGATTTAGAACATAATGATAGACAGTACTTTGACAAAATGAATTATATGAAAGCAATAAAAAATAAAATAATTGTTATATAAGCAAAGATATTTCTACAAGGAAAAAGAAAAGAAGTATTGAGTTAGACAGATTAGTAAAGGAAGATGGTAGTGTAATGACAGAAATAAAAATGTGAAAGGAGAAATAGAAAGAAGGCAGGGAAAGATTATGAATAGTGTAGTACAACATGTATGAGAATGTTTAAAGAAAAAAGAAGGTGGTGAGAAAAACATGGAAAGTAAAAAAGTTAACAGAAAAAGAGAATAAAGAGCTGAAAAGGAAGTTTTCTTTAAATTAGCTTCATAAAGTATTACGACAAGTAAATATAGATTCAGCTACAGGCCCAGATGGAATAGGGTATGAAATGTATAAAAATTTAAGGGACTGGCAAAAAAAAAAGTAAAGATTTTTAATGAATGGTTAAATGAAATTTTATGTATTAAAAATTATGTAGTGGAATACTTAAATTCATATGGAAGAATGCAGATAGCAGAGAATTAAAAATAATGTAAAAGAGATTTGAAATTAAATGGAAAATATTATGGAATATAGCATATACAGTATAAAAGAGAAGGGTTGTCAAGAATTATTAATAATAAAGAAATTGTGGCTGATATTATGAACATAAAAGAAGAAGCAAAAATCATTATAGGAGACCTTAATAAGGCATTTGACACAATTGGGCATGAAATCTTATGGGTAATAATGAAAGAGTATAATATAAGTGAGAAAGTTAAGAAGTTATATATGTCAGCATATAGTAATAACAAATTAAATGTAAATGACTCATTTAGCCAAGAGGTAGATGTGAAGAGTGGTATATGACAGAGATGTCCTATAAGTTGTATACACTTTGCATTAGTTATGAATGTGATAATATGTGAAATAAATTACAAAATGAAGGAGGCAAGGTATATAATACCTGAAGGGTTAAGAATTCCAGTTCTGTTAACATATGCAGATGACATTATAATAATTGGAAAATAGTTTGGATAAAAGAAGTAATAATTTGCACAAATGAGTATCTAGAGATGATAGGGATGGTTTTAAATAAAGAAAAAGGTAAAAGTTTAGGTGAGGTAGTGAATATTTGGGTATATATTTTACAATGAATTACATTTCTGTGGTAGGTATAACAATTGGGAATAAAGACATAAGTAGAATTCAATGGGAAAAATCAATAGAAGAAATAAAGCAAATGTGTCTTTTCTGGAGATCATATAAACTACCATTCAGAAAAAAAGGCTTAGTTGATAAATTCATTACTGATGGGAAAAATAGCATACTTAGCAAGTGTATTTATATTGCCAACAGTATTTGAAAAGGAATTATTGCACTTTTTTAATCTATATGGGGATCTAAATGGAACCCAGTAAAAAAGGAGTTTTGTATGTAGATAAAGATGTAGGGGGGGTTAGGGTTAATTAACCCAGTGGTATAACCTGCTTTATTAAATTTGTACAAAGTGTTAAAAGTTGATAAGTGAAACAGATGAGAGATTAGTAGTAAAACTGTATGATATCTGTTCAATTATAATTTAGAAAAATGAATGAGTAACTACAAATAGACAGGGGCAGCGTAAATGTCCAAACATATCCTTGTCTGCCTTTGGGTTATTTGTACACAAATTGCAAGGGGTAAAAACTGCTATGGGAATATAAGGCCAGGCTTCTTAAGATCCACACAGATTGTTTTTATCCATATTGTTAGTACATCATTTGTCATCACTCTTTGCACATTAGTAGTTTATGGTCATCACATAGTTGTAGAACTATCAAAACTCCTAAAAACCCTTATTATTTATACTACAAATTAAACTAAAACAAAAGTTTATATACTCCATTCTAAATTTGAAAGAGAAGAAAGTTCTCCAGATTATATTCTCTAGATTAAATTCACCACAGGGGCATCCTACCATAGTCACCACTGTCTCTCACTTGCTGAACTGGGCTGGCTTGAACTCCCTCACCTCCTTCAGTGGTATCAACTCTCACTTGCCCACAAACTAGTAAACCATCATCTAAATGTCCGATCCTTCCAGAATCTACTCCAACCCTATCGCACCACCAGACCACTAAAATCCAGCAACAAAAATCACTTGCAGATCACTAAAGCCAATAACTTTGCTGGTGAAGCACTATTTTCTTGCACCATAGCCAAATTATGGAACTCCCTTCCACCCACAATTACCTCTGTACCATCATGCACCCACTTCAAAACTTTACTAAAAGCACACCTAAAAACATGCTGGCTATGCCCTTGCAACTCCCACTCTAATATCACTCACCCCATCCAACCACTACCTTTCTTTCCACTCCACTAACTACCTTGATTATAGCAAGCTTAGATGCTCATAAACCTAGTACTTATTATACAGCAGGAACTTCTTATTGTAACATTTGTTAATGTCTATTATGTACTTCACAGATAAAGATTCTAGTTGTCTACTGATGTACTATGTTCTTCATCCATAAATATGTTGTAAGTAATTGCTATGTTAAATTGTTAATCGCTATGTAATCCAATGTAACTACTGTCTGTTTATTTTAACTGTGGAGCTTTTCTCCCCGGGCCTCCACTGAAAATGGACCTACGTCCAGTCGGACACTCCCAGTCAAGAAATGTAAATAAATAAATAAATATATATATATATATATATATATATATATATATATATATATATATATATATATATATATATATTACCTGGACCAGATGGATTTGTTATTTCTGTGTTTGAGAATTTTGTTCAGCATTTCTAAAATATCTGAAATCTTACTGACATTACATTTTAAACACTAAACAGGCTGACAGACTAAGTCTGAGAACATAATGTTTTCAGCACCCCCTGAATCTATGTTGTTCTTTCCAGGGTTTTACCTAACTGCTTCAAGTCCCCATAAGATAACTTGGCAACTGATTCACACACACACACTTTGTTCCCTTCAAGCACTTGCTGACAATGGCAGTTTAATGTCATGTTTAATAGCCTGGATT
>NC_056746.1:1331755541-1331763041 GCF_019279795.1 Protopterus annectens | reverse complement strand
GTTGTGAGACTGACTTTCGGACTGGAGATTGCACTACAGTGGGGACTGGGAATTTTGGCTTTTTCCTCACTGTAATGCGATTTCTGAGTTGTAATATATAATTAGCAGGAGGTGCAGGGGGGTTTGCCCCCCTATAAAACATGTGTAGACAGTCAGCAGACATCAAGGTAAGTTGTGGAAAGGTTGACAATGTCAGCATTAAACTGTTGGCATTTTGAATGTGTCGTAAATGTTATTGTTCCATGTTGTCATTTTACGACATTTTATTTCACGTAAGTAATCACTCAATGAAACGTTGACATCGGGTCTATATTACATCTTCGAAGTTTGAAAACTTTGAACATTAAATAATTGAATTTGAATAGTGCGGTCTCGGAGTTGGTGGGGTGCAGGGCCCTGCCTACAGCCCTTAGTTTTGGGTTTGGGTTTTTTTTTACTTTACATATGTTCAAAGTTTTATAACTTTGAACATTTAAATTTGATATTTAAATGTTAGAAGTTATAAGCCTTCAAACATATCATATAGACCCATTGACATTATGATAGTAAACCATATAAATAATAAATATGTACACATATATTCCAAATACCTTGCATATTTCAAATACTTTTGATTATCTTTGACATGTTAAGCCAGAGATGTTTTTTTTCCATTTGGTATTCTTTGCCTTTAGTTCAGCAAGTATTACTTGGCAATCAATGCTTAAATATTCTTTTTTTGTATTTATATAAACATGTATAGCTGAAAATAATTATATAACCACACTTTTTTTTTTCTCACCGTGGAGCTTTTCTGTCTTGGCCCAGATGGCCTAACTTAGTTAACAATTAGAAACAAATAACAAATAAACAAATAGACACATAAATAAATAAATACATACATACATCTATACATACATACATCTAAAATAAATGATATAAATATACTAATCATATAACTTTTTGGAGGCTGCTGAGATTATTTTTATCACAGTTTGTACTATTATATTGCCTTTATTTCATTTTGGTGGGCCAGGTCAAGTACTTTTCAAATAAGTAAAATAGGCAAACAAACAAGCACATAAAATTCTCCCCAAATAAAACAGCTACCCAAGTTTGATAAGGGATACAGACTTTCTGTGTCATATAGGCTGTCACTAAGCAGTTAGGAAAAAACAAACATAATGTCCATTATCACTCACACACGTCTGGTCCTCATATAATGTCCATTATCACTCACACACACGTTTGGTCCTCATATAATGTCCATTATCACTCACACACATGTTTGGTCCTCATATAATGTCCATTATCACTCACACACATGGTTGGTCCTCATATAATGTCCATTATCACTCACACACACGTTTGGTCCTCATATAATGTCCATTATCACTCACACACACGTTTGGTCCTCATATAATGTCCATTATCACTCACACACACGTTTGGTCCTCATATAATGTCCATTATCACTCGCACACATGGTTGGTCCTCATAGTGCAGTGGCAGCTGACCATGAAGAGAGTCACAAAATGACAGAGACAGACTGGCCAATATAAACTGTGTGTGGAGGGAGGGATTGTGGCAACCACTAATTCACCTAACAAATGCTCTTTCATAATCAACTCTTGAACTGAATCAGGTTAGTGTAAGTTTAACCTGAAGGCGGACATTACTTCTGTATGGACACAGTATTATAATTTTTACTTTATTTGTTGAAAGCTTCTCTAGTGTTACTCCTTGGATGATGCTAAGCCATAATATTGAGTAGCACAGCCTTGTATGCCTTGCAGAATGCATCTAAAATAAACATGAACAGAGGCTTAGTTATCTAAATCAGAACCTTTCCTAACCCCCACCCCCTCCCCTAAAAACAAGTACAAGTAACAGAAAACTGATACAGGACTGTATATGCCTTACCAAAAAAAGAAAGGTTTCCATGCAATGTTTTGTGAGGAATACCCACACGTTTTGTTTTCTTGAGAACTTCAGACTCATTAACATATTTTTTTCCAGAACAAAGAAAGATGTTCAAATTTCTTGTATTAACTTAATGTATATCTCCTGCATTTAATTCACTTCTAATACCATGTGTAAGAGTTGTCATTTTAATACAAGATAGTTGTTTTACACTTAAAGAGACAAGAGAGAGACTTTCCTTCAGTTTTGAAAAGATTTTCTGCTGTTATGGCATTCAGGTGAGCAGTAACATAGGACACTAGAATGGTCTACCCATCTGAGGTCTTCTCTCTGTTCAGTGAAATCTTCACAACTGGTAATGGCTGTTTGAGATTACAAAAACCTACCACTCAGTTGGCAATGTCCTTGCTTGTCAGGCAGCCACCTTCATTAATCTCCTACCGACTCCTATTATGTATGAACAAGCTGCTGAATTTCGCAAACATTGTCTTCACAATGATGCACCACATGTTTCATTTTCAGTTCTTTTTTTAATGAAAACTGGCCCACTGCAAGCAATAGGGAAAGGGGCCCTTTCCTGCCTGTGTCACACAAGGAACTAAATTAGCCCCATAATGACAGCTTTCCAGCCACTTAGGTCAGAGGGTCTGCATGATTCAAGTTATGACTAGCAGTTGAGAAGCAAATTTCTAAATGGTCACATATGCTTATTTTATCAAGACCTTTTCCTTTACCACAGCTGATGAGAGGAGTTTCCTTAGCATCTGTATGCAAATGAGATGCTATTTCCTTTGCCTGGAAGCATATAGAATTAGTGAGCATAACAGAGCTAGATATTTCAGAGATGTAGTTTGTTCACAACGTCAGCATCCTTTGTCTTGATGTCATTACTGCCACTTGCAGTCTAATGTCCGAAACAATGAAAAATACCTGAAACTGGGATGCAATTAACACGATAGAAAACAAAGATGATGGCTTTTCATTTCCTTGCAGCTGTATGCAGGGTTTTAATTCATTCAATTCTCTAAGCATGCATGACTTACAAAAATAGTCTTTCAAAACAAGAAGGAAAGAATGACAGTTGCCCTTTGAAATTGTTGTCATGTAAGAAAAATAGACAAAATACCTGTCCAGGATATGACACACAAGTTTCTGAGTTTTGGTTTTGCTTCCACTAATTAAAAAAAAAAGAATTGAAGAAAGAAATAAAGAAAAAAAACATGTCTTACACATCTACGACTTTCTTAATGTCTTAGCTTTTAGAAAGTATTAAGAAGTTAACAGCTTTGCTTGCCTCTTAGTTGGACCATAGAAAACTCTCTTTGTATATGTGCTCAAATATCTTTGGACCAGAGAAGTAGAAAATATTAGCAGGTACATTTTCTGTCGAATTTGATATAGGATTAATCTGTAGGTTTGAAGTCTTCATTTTGGGCTAATGCAGGCATAGACCAAGAGCCTATCCAGTTAATGTTATGTATGTCTATGTTGTGATTTTGGACACTTTTTTAAAATTAAATTTTTATTTATTTATTTGTTTACCGGGAAAGTCCAAATTGGAACAAAGCCAATTTTCAGTGGACGACCGGGGAGAAATGCTCCAAACGCATGTCTTTTGAAATTGCGGGAGGAAACCAACATGAATGCAGGGAGGACATGCAGGCTCCACACAAAAGGCACCCCAGCCGAGAATCGAATAGGATAACTTCTTGCTGTGAGGTACCACTGCACCACTGTGCCATCCATACAAATAAATAAATTATTTATTTATGCCATATTGACCTAGTCATTTGCTACTAGGCAGCTGCTTATTTCCAAGGGAGGTCCAAGGTGATATTTATACTGTCAAATTCCTTCTAATCTTGGGATGATGAAAATTAGTTTTGTTATGTATCAGTTTTTACACATTATGTAAGATGAGTGCTGGTTTTATAGCAAGAAAGCAATACTTGGATATTACTCATTTTTTTACTTACTGGGTGAGTTGCAGTTTATTACTAAACAACCTGTTTTACTTTATAATAAGCAAACAGGTGCTACACTGTTACAAAAGCAACCCAACAGTACAACGCATCACTCCTGCAACAGTATTTTTGAAGAACTTTATTAAAGATAATTAAATAGCAACAATAGAATGAACAAACAATAGCATCATATGTACGCATTTCCAACATTTCTAAATGTTCAAAAAGTAAAACTGATTTTGCACTGAAAAATAAAAAAAGTTCACTTCTTTCAGGTTTGAATCCATGTAAAGGTGAGGAAGTGACTAACAGGCACATGTCTACACTTCCCTTAAAGTGCCTGCTGGGATAATCTGCACATCTTCTGAACTTGTGCAGTTCTTATCTAATATCACCAACTACCTTCCAATGTTACTTTGCACAGACAACTATCGCATGTTACTTTTCAGAGACAACCTTCCCGTGTTACTTTGCACAGACAACCTTCCCATGTTACTTTGCACAGACAGACTTTCCATGTTACTTTGCACAGAAGACCTTCCCATGTTACTTTGCACAGACAACATTCCCATGTTACTTTGCAGAGAGATATCATTTGGCTTACTTCTTTGTACCAGCATTATCTACCACTGACGTAAACAGACATACATGTATAGTCATGTGATGAAGGGTGTGCACTTATTCAAATTTTTGCACCTTTTCTGTCACTCTGACAGCCATTCTAGTTCCCTAAATCAGTTACTGGGTCTACTGGCAAAGCGGTCTTCTCTAGTCCAAAATCGATGTAAACAGTGCAGTAATCAATGTAAGCTGTGCAGTAATCAGTGTAAGCTGTGCAGTACAATATATACAGTAAATAGTATGAAAACAGTACAGTATTATTACAGTAATAATCAGTGTAAGCTGTGCAGTAATCAGTGTAAGCTGGGAAGTACAATATATACAGTAAATAGTATGAAAAACAGTACAGTATTATTACAGTAATAATCAGTGTAAGCTGTGCAGTAATCAGTGTAAGCTGGGAAGTACAATATATACAGTAAATAGTATGAAAAACAGTACAGTATTATTACAGTAATAATCAGTGTAAGCTGTGCAGTAATCAATGTAAGCTGTGCAGTACAATATATACAGTAAATAGTATGAAAAACAGTACAGTATTATTACAGTAATAATCAGTGTAAGCTGTGCAGTAATCAATGCAAGCTGTGCAGTACAATATATACAGTAAATATATGAAAAACAGTACAGTATTATTACAGTAATAATCAGTGTAAGCTGTGCAGTAATCAGTGTAAGCTGTGCAGTACAATATATACAGTAAATAGTATGAAAAACTATCGTTTTATTACAATAATAATCAGTGTAAGCTGTGCAGTACAATATATACAGTAAATAGTATGAAAAACAGTACAGTATTATTACAGTAATAATCAGTGTAAGCTGTGCAGTAATCAGTGTAAGCTGTGCAGTACAATATATACAGTAAATAGTATGAAAAACAGTACAGTATTATTCCAGTAATAACCAGAGTAAGCTGTGCAGTAATCAGTGTAAGCTATGCAGTAGAATATATACAGTAAATAGTATGAAAAACAGTATATTATTATTATAGTAATAATCAGTGTAAGCTGTGCAGTAATCAATGCAAGATGTGCAGTACAATACATACAGTAAATAGTATGAAAAACAGTACAGTATTATTACAGTAATAATCAGTGTAAGCTGTGCAGTAATCAGTGTAAGCTGTGCAGTACAATATATACAGTAAATAGTATGAAAAACAGTACAGTATTATTACAGTAATAATCAGTGTAAGCTGTGCAGTAATCAGTGTAAGCTGTGCAGTACAATATATACAGTAAATAGTATGAAAAACAGTACAGTATTATTACAGTAATAATCAGTGTAAGCTGTGCAGTAATCAGTGTAAGCTGTGCAGTACAATATATACAGTAAATAGTATGAAAAACAGTACAGTATTATTACAGTAATAATCAGTGTAAGCTGTGCAGTAATCAGTGTAAGCTGTGCAGTACAATATATACAGTAAATAGTATGAAAACAGTACAGTATTATTACAGTAATAATCAGTGTAAGCTGTGCAGTAATCAGTGTAAGCTGTGCAGTACAATATATACAGTAAATAGTATGAAAAACAGTACAGTATTATTACAGTAATAATCAGTGTAAGCTGTGCAGTAATCAGTGTAAGCTGTGCAGTACAATATATACAGTAAATAGTATGAAAACAGTACAGTATTATTACAGTAATAATCAGTGTAAGCTGTGCAGTAATCAGTGTAAGCTGTGCAGTACAATATATACAGTAAATAGTATGAAAAACAGTACAGTATTATTACAGTAATAATCAGTGTAAGCTGTGCAGTAATCAGTGTAAGCTGTGCAGTACAATATATACAGTAAATAGTATGAAAAACAGTACAGTATTATTACAGTAATAATCAGTGTAAGCTGTGCAGTAATCAGTGTAAGCTGTGCAGTACAATATATACAGTAAATAGTATGAAAAACAGTACAGTATTATTACAGTAATAATCAGTGTAAGCTGTGCAGTAATCAGTGTAAGCTGTGCAGTACAATATATACAGTAAATAGTATGAAAACAGTACAGTATTATTACAGTAATAATCAGTGTAAGCTGTGCAGTAATCAGTGTAAGCTGTGCAGTACAATATATACAGTAAATAGTATGAAAAACAGTACAGTATTATTACAGTAATAATCAGTGTAAGCTGTGCAGTAATCAGTGTAAGCTGTGCAGTACAATATATACAGTAAATAGTATGAAAACAGTACAGTATTATTACAGTAATAATCAGTGTAAGCTGTGCAGTAATCAGTGTAAGCTGTGCAGTACAATATATACAGTAAATAGTATGAAAACAGTACAGTATTATTACAGTAATAATCAGTGTAAGCTGTGCAGTAATCAGTGTAAGCTGTGCAGTACAATATATACAGTAAATAGTATGAAAAACAGTACAGTATTATTACAGTAATAATCAGTGTAAGCTGTGCAGTAATCAGTGTAAGCTGTGCAGTACAATATATACAGTAAATAGTATGAAAAACAGTACAGTATTATTACAGTAATAATCAGTGTAAGCTGTGCAGTAATCAGTGTAAGCTGTGCAGTACAATATATACAGTAAATAGTATAAAAACAGTACAGTATTATTACAGTAATAATCAGTGTAAGCTGTGCAGTAATCAGTGTAAGCTGTGCAGTACAATATATACAGTAAATAGCATGAAAAAACAGTACAGTATTATTACAGTAATAATCAGTGTAAGCTGTGCAGTAATCAGTGTAAGCTGTGCAGTACAATATATACAGTAAATAGTATGAAAAACAGTACAGTATTATTACAGTAATAATCAGTGTAAGCTGTGCAGTAATCAGTGTAAGCTGTGCAGTACAATATATACAGTAAATAGTATGAAAAACAGTACAGTATTATTACAGTAATAATCAGTGTAAGCTGTGCAGTAATCAGTGTAAGCTGTGCAGTACAATATATACAGTAAATAGTATGAAAAACAGTACAGTATTATTACAGTAATAATCAGTGTAAGCTGTGCAGTAATCAGTGTAGTAAATATAAAAATA
>NC_056746.1:1331744192-1331755041 GCF_019279795.1 Protopterus annectens | reverse complement strand
ATACTTAAATAATAAAATATCTTCACAACCAAACACTCCCCATTGTCTACTTAACAAATAATACTTAAATAATAGAATATCATCTTTACAACCAAACACTCCCCCAAGTGTCTACCTAACAAATAGTACTTACATAATAGAATATAATCTTCACAACCAAACACTCCCCCAAGTGTCTACATAACAAATAATACTTAAACCATTGAATATCATCTTCACAACCAAACACTCCCCCAAATGTCTAACAAATAATACTTAAATAATAAAATATCATCTTCACAATCAAACACTCTCCAGTGTCTTCCTAACAAATAATACTTAAATAATAGAATATCATCTTGTCAACCAAACACTCCTCCAAGTGTCTACCTAACAAATAATACTTAAATACTAAAATATCATCTTCACAATCAAACACTCCCTGGTGTCTACCTAACAAATAATACTTAAATAATAGAATATCATCTTCACAACCAAACACTCCCCCAAGTGTCTACCTAACAAATAATATTTATATATTAGAATATAATCTTCACAACCAAACACTCCCTAAGTGTCTACATAACAAATAATACTTAAATCGTATGATATCATCTTCATAACCAAACACTCCCCCAAGTGTCTGCCTAGCAAATAATACTTAAATAATAGAATATCATCTTCACAAACACTACCCCAAGTGTCTGCCTAACAAATAATGCTTTAATAAATAGAATATGTGACTGAACACCTCTGCTTAATTTTTGAATGATATAGAACACAAAGTTCTCTTCACCTTGAATATCTTGGGACAACACTGTTAGCAACCCTCTCCTTGATGCATTCATGAATAAGTTAACTTCAATCTCCTTCAATGCCAATTCTACCTCAAAACTAAGATTTTTTCCTTCTGTGAGATCTATCAAAGAACAGACAATAGTAATAAAAAGTAGGTACAAATTTTCTGTAGTACCTGCTAGCCCTGGGAAAACCCTCACTTGTCTTCTAGTGGAAGGTATAAGCAAGCTTTTTTCTAGTTCTTCCAATCAGATATCTGAGATATTTGGTGTGAACTTTGGGGAAGGGGAGGAGGCTGCCATCCTACTCAAATAGAATTTGATACATAATTCTATCATTTGTAAATATAAATGTAAAGTACAGGCTTGTTTCTTAAATGAAAGTAAACACTGTAAAATGTGAACTTCAAGATTATAGCAACATTGACGACTGCTGTAAGGTAAACTAAGCCAAGCATTTTCAAGTGTTCTTTGAAATTAAAATTATGTTCTTTGATCTGTAGAGCTCAGAGTCATTTCGTCTGGGCTATCACATTCTTTCTATTGTTTTAACTTAAGGAATAATTATTAGAGTGTACATGTAAGATGTCTTTTATTGTTGTAGTTTCCTGAGCAGGTGTTAGATTATTAAATAATGTAGCCTGTTGGCCTGGGAACTCCAGACTAAGTGTCAAAATGACGTAATGTGGTATACTGGGAAAACCTAAGTGTCAAAATGATGTAATCTGGGAGGGCCCAGCAGAAATATTAGTGATTTTAAACTATTGCCCAGAGAGAGACTCTAAGTATTTTGATCTTAATAGCTAACCTTCAGCACTGCCTTATGCTCTCTTTATGTAAGTAGATTTTAGAAGTATGTTTTCTTGTAGAAATAGCTAGGACTATAAAGATTAGACTTAAGTGTTTTTCTGTTATGCCAGCACTGTACTATGGAATTGTTTTAAGTTTCTGTATGATCTCTGAACTATTGGATAGCACTGTGGTGTAGTAGTATTGTCTTGTGTTTTAATTATTTCTTCTTCTTCTCCTTTCAGCTTTTCCCGGTTAGGGGTCGCCACAGTGGATCACCTGTCTGCTCATGATTGGCAGTGGAGTTTTACAGTGTCGAGTTGCCAGCCCCGTGCCCAACCTTCCACAGAAGGCACACACATGCATACACTCACACCTAGGGTCAATTTAGAGTGTCCAATCCACCTACAGCATGCCTTTGTGATGTGGGAGGAAACCGGAGCACCCGGAGGAAACCCACGCAACCACAGGGAGGACATGCAGACTCCACACAGAAGGCACTCCATCTGAGGATTGAACTGGAGAACCTCTTGCTGTGAGGTGGCTTCACTAACCGCTGCACTACCGTGACCGTCCATTTAAATTATTTATTATTAAATATTTTAAATACCTTTTACCTGTAACTGGTTTGTGTAGAGTAAAGTTAAGCTATAGAGTACATTGCATATTTATATAGGTTATTGTAATAGGCCACTCTAATAAGCCTTAGACTGATTAGTCACACTTACCAATCAGATAATAATATTGCATAGTAATAATTGGACAACCTTTTAAGGGCCTTTGGGCAGCTGATAATTATTAGCTGGTGGTGGCAGTAATTACTACCGTATAGTCTGGGTAAAGGGCACAGCTGGAGAATCTGTGTCAGCCTTTCCCAGGAGTGTCTGTGAAGTTGTTTAAATACTTATCTCAAAGTAGGTGTGGTGTGTCAGCTACCTGGGCAGAGACACGAAGCACTGGTGGGACAGAGAAGGTACTGGAGGTTAGCTTGCTAGCTAGGCTGAGATCTGGACCCTATAGCTGTGCCAGTGTGGTGTCTTATTGGGGACATGGGGAGCAAGGGAGCAACCATCCCCAGATTGACTGTGATCTCTGTGTGCACTTAAGGGAAATTGTACTTTACTGTGTGTATTTGTTATCCATTCCTCTTATATGAGACACCCTCCCTGGTGTTAGTGGTAGGGATTGAGGCTCCTTGATTGCTGGGCCAGGGCACAGCCATCACCTTTGGCTTCTGCTATAACCAACTAATGCTATTTAGCATTCACAGTCAAACTTACTTGTCTGGAACATTCTAGCACAACTTGCTGTTTTTGTGCGTGAGACTCCTGGTCATCTCTGTGCTGGACCATGTCATTTAGGCATCCAGCCATGTATCATGTCTGGTGCTTTCATACTTTATCCATCAATCTCTGAAACATAGCCAGAGCACCAAGTAGGACAAATGGTAACACTGTGTAATAAAATAAACTGGCACTCATTTGAAATCTCAAGACCCACTTTGTTGAGCCCCAAGAAGTGGAGACTGAATGGCTAAGATTCTGAACTTACGTATAGTGCCATTTCTCAGAATAGTCCCTTTTCTCTGAGGTATGGTGATCTTGGAGTTGGTATTTATAAGTTCAGGGACACCTCCTACATCACAGAGGTGCATGGGAACTTGACCCCTGCAAAAAGAAGTTTAAAGAAGAATGGTGTTTGCTGTTCACTCTTCTCCCACATTTTTATTTTTTTTCAGCGTGGTGGGTCTTAGCATTTGGAGAATGGACATTTAACAGGGATTAAATAAACCTTCAGGATTTACAAAAGCTGCTTTTTGTTTGTTTTTTTCTTTCTTTCTTTCTTTCTTTCTTTCTTTCTTTCTTTCTTTCTTTTGTTTTAGTAAAAGGGAAAGCAGTATCTGCCAATACTCTTTCAACAAATCTAGTGCTGTTAAGTATTTTGATTTTTGTAGATTCTCTATCAACTTATCAGTCCTGCACATAGGATAGCTATCAAACTGTGAGTAGTTATCTGACTTCCTAAAATTGTTAGGTAATCCAGCACTAATGTCATACTTATAAACTTGCATTAATGGAATGTTCCAGTCATCCTGTAATTCTTCTGTTCTACCGCTTGACTGTACCTCATTATTAGTCTGAGTCTTAAAAATTTTTTATTCCTTACTTTTCCACATTGAAGGGTCTGTCACATATTGATTGCTAACAATTTTAACAGATATTCATGGAAAGTAATATACTGAATCATATTATTCAAACAAACTTTAAACAGAAAGTAACACATTTTAAACATGCTGTGAAGTTCCTAGCCAAAGATGCAAGTGTTCCACAGTTTGCCAGTTTGGTCCACATTTTGTCCATTTGTTCCACGAGAAACAATGTTCCACATTTTGTCCATAGGTTCCATATTATGAGAGTTAATGCTCCACATTTTGCTCATTTGCTCCACATTATGAGAGGTAATAGTTTAAATTTTGCCCATCTGTTCCACAATATGAGAGTCAAGAGTAGTACGTTTTGGAGAGACAGTGTTGAACCTCGTGTCTTCTGTGATTCCTAGTTTAGCACCTTTGCACTTCTTCACTTACTACTTATTTCCATGACTCTTGCAGTCTGTAAGGTCAAAGTTTAACCTATACTCCAGGTGCTATTTCTATATTATGCTCTATTGAAAACTAAAAAACAAAACAAATATAGTTTGGAGTAACTAATAAGAAACTTTGTTGAGTCATTAAAGTGAAAGCTTTCATTTATCAAACTGATTTCAAGAGCTGCAGACTTCTTCAAGTCACTGCCAAAGCCATTGTAATTGCATTTCTAAACTTAAAAATGTTAAGATCAAGTTATCTTTCAGCAGTTTGAATTAAAACTAAAAACTATGATGTAATTGTCAGTTTGGGTGTGAGAGAGGGAGAGGTGTCAGGGTCAGTCTGGGGCATGGCATAGGTGTGGGTGATAAACAAGGAAAGATATCAGGGTCTGTCTGGGGTATGGCATGGGTGTGGGTGATAAACAAGGAAAGGAATCAGGGTCTTCTCGGCTGTGGCATGGGTGTGGGTGATAAGCAAAGAAAGATTTCAGGGCCTGTTTGGGATATGACATGGGTGTGGGTGATAAGGAAAGGTATCAGGGTCTGTCTGGGGTACAGCATAGGTGTGAGTGATAAACAAGGAAAGGAATCAGGGTCTTCTAGGATATGGCTTGGGTGTGAGTGATAAGCAAAGAAAGATATCAGAGTCTGTCTGGGATATAGCATGGGTGTGGGTGATAAGGTATCAGGGTCTGTCTGGGGTACGGCATGAGTTTGTGTGGTAAACAAGGAAAGGTAAAGATTCTGATAACTAATTCTATCATCTAGATATGGAATTAAAAAGACTGTGTGAATTGGTCTGCATGGGGAGGTAGGCTTTGGGCTTTGGCCCAGGTGCCGAGATTCATCAGAATAAATGGTTGAAAACCTGGGGGGTAGCAGACATGCAGACATTCTGTATGGGTGTAGTGTGCATAGCAGAATGTATCCATGGTGAAGAAAATGTTGCCTATATTAAAAACACATCAAGTACTAGGATGCGGGAGTATGCAGTGCATGGTAAACCAAAGTAAAATAGGTGAAGAGAGGATAACAACACGGAAAATATGCAAACAATCCTAAAATATGCAAACACTAACAAAAATATATATCTCCAAAATCATCTTTCAAAACTACCCTGAAAGACTTTGCAGCCAAAAGCTGTCTCTGTTCATGTGCAACACCAGGATAAACTATATCCAAAATGTGAACAAACACTTTTTCATACCTCACATCTCCTTACTCGCCCTTCTTTTCTCACTTCCTCACTTCTATCAATTTATCTTTCCTGACTTTCTCTCTAAATATACCATAAACCTGCTTTCTTCTCACTTTGCACTGCAATTCCTGTTTAGATTACACTAACTAACCTTTAATTTCTTTATAAACTGGCTAAAATTTCTCAAACTATTAAATCATTATCATATAACTTGTATCTATTCTTAACCAATGTTTTTATATTAAGCGTAATATGGTATAGTTAATTAAACTATAGTTGTTTCTTGTATTTTTTTTTTAAGACTGTAACATTATTGTTCTTAAAATGTTTCGCAATACTTTGGAGCTTTTCTCGCCAGGCCTCCACTAAAAATGGGCTCCTGCCCAGTCAGACTTTCACGTAATCAAATGTCAAGAAAGAAAAAAAATAAGACTGAAAATAAACCGGGTAGACAGCATGGGACATCAGCAGATTTAGTGAGAGAGGCCGAACACCAAACTCAGTGGGTAGTCCAACAGCCAATGAAAGCACTGCATCATCTTTAAGATCCAAAATAACTTAGGAAACCTTTTCCATAGTGGAGTTGAGAAAAATATTGTGGAGTGAGTGTGTGTAGGGGATAAGTAAGAAAAACAAGTATGCCATAGAATAGGAGTGGGTAAACATGTACCTCTGCCCCTCCAGTTCACTTAGCAGATTAAGTGGCATAAACATCCCATTGCAAATACTATTTATACATAGTGACAAACCTTCTAATGCTGGACACATGAACCAGATTATGAATGGAAATGTGATTCAGATTATCATGACACCAGTATTCTGCACACAGCTCAGGGAGGTGAGGGTCTGAGAGGCTGCATGGGAAACAGTGAGCATACTTAAAGACCACTGTGAAAAGAAAAAACATATAAAAATTACCTGCCTGTTTCCACTGCATGTGGCAGTTTACTTGTGTTAGCATTCATTTGCTAACTCTTGGTCTCATTCATGAAGGTCTATATCACATCGTCAAAAACACAAATTGTCAATTAACTATTCAGTGAACACACCTTGTCAAAAACACACTCCATCTCACGGCTATTTAATTGAAGTTTATCACAGGGAAAAAGTTAGCCAACATCGGCAATTTGCCCTTTTCCCCACTGTAGTGTGATCTCGGATCTCGGATGTGATGGCCACTAGGTTGGCCAAGTGTTTTGTTTTTTTTTTCCTGTGAAAAACTTCTTTTAAATTGGCATTTCGATAGAGTAAGGTTTCAACAAAGTGTGTTGGTTGAATAGTGATTCGACAATTTGGGTTTTCAAAGAGGCGATATGGACCTCATTCATGGACAATGGTGACCAGTAACAGTATAACCACAACCAATGCCATGGTCTATGGAGGATGTTTTACATTGTGCACTATTATGTAGAAATAATCTAAAATGCTTACTTGTTAGAACTACAGCAATTATGTAATTTACTAAAATTATTCAGATAAAATAACATCTCAAGCAGCACGATTTGTGAAAAAGCATAGAACAACAGCTCAGCAGTTTAATTACATTTTATCAGCATAACAATTACGGAGTTACAGTCACTCCCACATTTTCTGAGTGGCATTCTGTTAACTGCAAGTATAAATCTCCCAAAGTAATTTCTGAGACATGCATGCATTTCTGTAACATATTAACAAATGTGGAAGCAAGGTAAATATTCCAGAATTTTTCTTTGTCTTTTATCCTTCAAACATCCATGTCAAAGCAACTATCCAAATATTCTGGAGTTTTATTTCCATAGATTTTTTTTTTTTTTGAGAAGCTTGCATTTCTAAATTTTACAAGTAATTTGGTGTTTCAGTTCTGAATTAGTTCTGTTCTAGGCGTGTGCTGTTTTCTAGCAGTGGAACTGCTGATCTGTAAGGATAGTCTAATCCATATTTACTAGATGGTTCAACAGTGCAATAATTCAGTGAACAGATCAATACAATTCAGTTTGCTTGTCTTATTAAGTCAGCAGAAATATTCTTTTTAGAAGGGCTGCATTATGTATTGCCCCCGTGTGCCTCATTGAGATCCACACTGGGAAAGTTTCCAGTCCTAAACATTCCTCAGTATATAGCCTGCCATCTCTTAATCTTTTCATGTAATTAAGCTGTTGGAGTGTTTGATGAGTGGACCATAAATTGGAGGGCTGGTGTTGATAACTGTATCGTCTATTTCTTCCAGCAGGACTGATGCAGCAAAAGAGAAACATTAGGCATAGGACATTGTATTATATATCAGTTTATCCAGGAAAAAGAAACATTTATTTTTTACTCTGATATTTCTTATTTATATTTTTAATCTCACATACATCTTTTGTAAAGAGTATTTTTAACGTGACACGTCTACATGATGCATCTTGAAGGTGTGCAATCAACCTTTTTCTTCTAAGCTCTGTGCACTGTTAAATCTCTGGTTAGCAGTCAGTGTGTTTCTGAAAAGTGAGTTTTGCTATTTGAATGACCCCCCCCCCCCCCCGTAAGAAGAATCAGAATGTTTGTTAGAAGTCTGTCACACAGATTCTTTTTGTGAACTGTTCCGTGAACAATTCTTACTTAACTACCTCAAAGACTTTCAAGTATGTAGACACATGGTAGACCCATCCTCACTCTGCTCTTGGTGTGGCTGGACTAAATGACGAATTATCCAGCCCCACCCACTCCAATGTGCAGTGTAAACAAATGTTATGTACAGTAAGATACCCAACACTCTTTCTTTTTTTCTTAAAAAGATAAAAGGTAAGAATCAGGTGTGTACACTTCATGCAACAGTATAAAAACATGTTTTGTATGTCCTGTATTCAGAGAAACATATTGTTAAAGTCAGGATAAAATGGAGGTTACAAGGAATTTAGCCAAGTCACAACTCCAAGTTAGTTTCTGATGGATCACTGTCACAGCTAAGCATTTTAATGGCTTTTTATTTTATTTTGTCAGCTTTAAAAGAACTACTTCATTAAAATGGCCTTCAGTTCTTTTAATTTGGGAGATATTCATTGGATAAATATTCTGCAAGGTGTGTTTCTTTGCACACACATTTCTGAGAATATGAATACATTGAAAATCCTGACATCCATTCAAGAATCAAAATAGCCATCAGCTTCTGAGTTAGTATAGCAAATTTAGTTTGTGGCCTATAAGTTTATGTTCAGAAAATGTAGTATTAGGTGCACTTCCAATAATCCTGCATGTTGCTCTACAATGTGGCATTAAAGAACTGTATGTCTTGTCATGTTTCATGAAGGATTACAGCATCAAAACAGCTGCAATATATCCATTTTATAACAAGCTGTTGCATGCACCAATATCTGAATGACAATCTAGGCCTGGAGTTTGGCCAGGCCTTTTAAAGTGACTTTAAATATTATGTAAAACAGACTAGTATGGTGCTAATTTGTCTGTTTCTACAAATGGAGAGAAGTAAGGCCGTGAGTGTTGAACAGGACCTGTTCAAGGCCGTGAGCGTTAAACAGGACCTGTTTAAGGCCATGAGCATTAAACAGGACCTGTTTAAGGCCGTGAGCATTAAACAGGACCTGTTTAAGGTCGTGAGTGTTAAACAGGACCTGTTTAAGGCCCTGATTGTTAAACAGGACCTGTTTAAGGCCGTGAGCATTAAACAGGACCTGTTTAAGGCCGTGAGCATTAAACAGGACCTGTTTAAGGTCATGAGCATTAAACAGGACCTGTTTAAGGCCCTGATTGTTAAACAGGACCTGTTTAAGGCCGTGAGCATTAAACAGGACCTGTTTAAGGCTGTGAGCATTAAACAGGACCTGTTTAAAGCCGTGAGCGTTAAGCAGGAACTGTTTAAGGCCGTGAGAGTTAAACAGGACCTGTTTAAGGCCGTGAGCATTAAACAGGACCTGTTTAAGGCCATGAGCATTAAACAGGACCTGTTTAAGGCTGTGAGCATTAAACAGGACCTGTTTAAGGCCGTGAGCGTTAAACAGGACCTGTTTAAGGCCGTGAGCGTTAAACAGGACCTGTTTAAGGCTGTGAGCGTTAAACAGGACCTGTTTAAGGCCGTGAGCATTAAACAGGACCTGTTTAAGGACATGAGTGTTAAACAGGACCTGTTTTATTGTGCTTCTGAGTTGGTATCTACAAGAGTTCAAATGATACTGTCAAACTCAAAAGATTGCTGAAGCTAGCGGTATTACATAGCAGAGATCTTCAGACACCATGTATTTCTGTTGATTAGTACATTGAAAGCTTCACTGTGTAATAAAAAAGAAAATGCATCACAGAATGTAATCTGTCAGGCAACTATCTATTAGCAGAGGTTTGTGTGGTCATATCTTAACGACTGCTGCAGCAGCTGGAGTTTAGTGTTCACATTCAAGGACAGGTAATATCATTTTATGCATGTGAATGTAGAGCTGCATTTATTAAACACTTAATTAACCATGCTTTGATCCCAACACCTCTTTCATCACCTCTGCAAACACCGTTTTATCTGTTTGCACAGACAATATCAGTGAAGAGAATGTTTTAACGCTGGTTTATGAAATGGTGCTGACATTTTACGTTTTTACTGAGGGTTATTCGAGGTTTTATGTTCAACATTCAGTGTTCAGTGCAGTTATTTATTTATTTTGCATTTGCTTAACAGGAAAGTCACTCTGAGCATCTGAAATAAGCCATTATTAGCAGAGGCCCCAGAAAAGTTCCACAAATAAATTACAAAGTTATGAAAGTCACAAGTTTTAATTGAAAATTGCAAAGACATAAATTGCAAATATACAGGGAAAAGCCAGTTAAAAACTGTTGAAATGAAAATGTAGAACATTATACAAAAGTGTAGTACAATGTATAACGGAAGTTAGAATTTTCTCCTGCTCTCTTTGCCCCTCCCCCACCAAGTCTTCCTTCAGCGATTAAGCGCAGCCTGACTGACTCATTGTCCAATACTTTCTGGCATCCAAGGACATTGGGCATGGGAGGTAAGAGCTGGGGACTATGATGAGTCAAAAGATTTTGCCAGGTTTCATCTTTTAAGATGGGCCTGCTTCTTAGCAACAAGATCTGCTTAGTGTGATCTGAAGCTTGTTCCAAAGATGCTGGAGTGTGCAGGGTACTTACTTGCAAAGATTTATTTTTTATTTATTTAAAGTTTGTGTATTACCATACTCTGATGCACCTAGACCATTTTTAGTCTCAGCCAAAGAAGCAATAAGCTTTAATCAATATCACTACAACAGTTGTAATGAAAAAGCAAATATGCAGAGAGGTACGTAGCATCAATGAACGTAACCATACGTAGGCATTATGCAAGAGTCTAGTCAGTAAATTGGGTCTAGCATCACGCAGTATGAAGTACAGTCAAGAAGACATTGTGTAAGTATGCATCTGTCCCGTTCCCAGCTTGAGGACATCCAGGTAGTACTACAGAAGTTTGAGGACATGTTGACCAATAAGCCATGGTGCACCCATTTGGTGAAGCACTATGTAGACACAGGGCATGTGTGTCCCA
>NC_056746.1:1331681692-1331739192 GCF_019279795.1 Protopterus annectens | reverse complement strand
ATTGCAATATTACTAGCTTATCATTTTAATGTAACATAGGCAATTTATCCTTCAAGAGTAACAGGCATTTTTATTTGTAGATTTAACAGTGAAATATCAAGTTGTTTGTTAGCAGCAGCCTCTTTATTAGTTAGAGATCCCTTTAATGTGGAATTATTTAGATGACTTACTTCTGCAGAGATTTTGCATATTTACTGATATTGGATTGTAATGACAGAAGTTTGAGTGGCCTTTTATGGTTGAATTTTTCTGAAATGAGTAGTCTTGTCATTACTGGTTCATATATTTTGTTTCATTGCTTACTAGAAGACTGTTCAAAACTACAAATTTAAAACACAATCTAACAACTGGTGTTGTATTATACAAGGAATATAATTTAATACAATCAGTAAGGTGAATCAAAGAATGCATACACGTGTGCATGGCCCTAAAAATGTGTTTGAAAACAGCCCAGAGGAAAGTGTGAAAGGCTCAAAATCATGGGAAAATTGTAAGCTTTATTCTTGTTACCAAAGCAATGGATGAAGGTAAAACAGTTTACACCACATTACCTTAACCTGGCTAAGCCTTTAGACACAATCCCCTACTCAGGTGGAGTACAAAAGATGAATAATGTAGGAGCAAACACTTGCATCACTAGCTGGATAGCCAGCTTGCTCACAGGATGCAGGAGATAAAAATAGGGGAGGAAACCAGTTATCAATGGAGTCCCCCAGGGTTCGGTGCTGACACTTTTTCTGTTTGGCATATACATCTAAAAAGTAAAAGGAAATACCAAAGGGCTTTGGCTGGCTAAGTTTGAGATGACTGCAAGCTCAGTATTATTATATTAGCAGTTATTGAATCCCCAAATGATTTAACCATCATGTAGGAAGGTTCGTCCCAAACAATAACTGGTGTAAAAATCATAACAATACCCTCTGGGAACTGACCCAGTTGTTTCGTATTTGTGAACTTGTGTGTACAGTGACCTAACCTTTGACCAACATGTGCCCAGAGTCATAAGAAAGCCTTTCTATATTGCATAGCTTATAAACAAATTGAATGTGACTAGATCTAGAGATGTTGTTGTCCCCCTTTACAAAGCTCTCATTAGGTGAAACATTTTGTATAATGCCCACTCTGGCATGTATCTGTCCAGCCCCATGCAACAACTGGGATACCTTCAGAGATACCTTACTTAAAAGGATACAAGTCCTAAACAATAAGTCTTGCATGGACCATCTCAAAGATTTATTACTATACTCAGTATCCTACAGAGTGCTTAGAGGTGACATGTCTGGCATACAAGGCATCCTCTGACCTAATACAGATGGACCTACTGAACATCAGCAAGTCAAATGGCATCAGAAATACTCAGTCCAGGTATCTAAACTGAATGTTGTGGAAAGATGGATTTATATCACAGAGGGTAGCACTGTTCCAGAACAGACTATCCATAAAAATAAAACAAAGCTCATCTCCCCATATTCAAATGCAACTTGGATCTAAGGATGGGTAACAGAAAATGTACTCCAGAATGGCCCCTCATGCCACTAATGGATAGAGGCAGTTCCTAAATGCTGCATTCCTTACATGGGTCCCCTAAAATTATCTATGGAATGATCACAGTTATTCTCACTAGGGCTAATATGCAATTATCAGCCATGGGATAGGTAAGACCAATCAGGAAATGTTCATTCAAGCACCAAAAGGGAATTGGCTAAACTTAAAATGTCCTCCAAGTGAACCTATGTTGTGTTATTAAATACTTATAAAAACTTGCCCTTTTTAGATCACTAAGTGCCCCTCTCACCTTCTGCCCCACCCCAGTCTTTGGTTCCCTATTACACTGTCACAGACGCAGGTTGTCAAATGTATCTTTGTCGAACAGTAAAGCGTGAAAAAGCAAAATAGCAAAGCGGCTGTTCAGCGAATTCTTTCCCTGGGAAAGAATTTGTTTGGCTGCTTTCACTATTTTGTCTTTTTGGCACTGTAGTGCAATCTCGGAGTTGGTATATTTAAGTAGGGGGAGTGTGACGGGTGAAGCCCCCCACATTAGGTAATGTTTTACTGGGTTTTTTTTCGGAACAGTGATTGTTTTCCATTGGAAAACAATCACTGTTCTGAAGTTTTGACGTTGTAAGCTTTCGCTTACATGGGGTCGATTATCTGTCATTCACTCTTCTGAGCATGCAATATGATAATGTAGACCCCCAGTCTTCTATAGCTCCCAGCACCTAGGTATCTGGATGCCTTTGCATGTATTTCTCTTTGAATATCTTTGGGGCTGCTTTCTTTATATTGATTAATTAGGCTTTCTCCTTTACAAAAATATTGCACCATATCAAATCTCTCTTTCTTTCCCATGTAAACATTTATTTTTTATACTTTTCAAAAATCTCTAGGTTTTGTTGTTTATATTTTTGCATTGAGTCAGATGCTTCGTTTTCAAAACAGATCAATGTTTCCTGATCTAGATATCCTTTTCACAAATCTGTTGTATTAATGAATACAATTTTTTTTAATTTGAAGCTTCTGGCAGTTTTCCTTGTGGAAGTATTTTTCTTTCCTCTAATTTTTCTTTTAATCATTTTGTATATCTTGTGTCTGGAAATTCTGGGTTTTTTGCATAATAGTAACAATTCATCATTTGTTTCTTATCTTCAACAGTCCACTTTATCATCATTATGGCTTTTCTTTGGCCTATCAGTTTTTGTGATTTTTGTGGACTACTACTTCCTTCTACAACAGGGGGGCCATCTTCCCCCTGGGCCTGGCTTGACCCCATTGTAGGAATGTTTCCATATTTTGAGGATTCTGCACTGTCATTTTTTTCCAGTCCTAGCACTGGCACGCCTACCAGGATCAGGCACTTTTTACCCTGGGTCTTGTGCACCCAGCTATCTTTTTAATTTTAATCTATGTCTGTCTATGATATATGCTGTATAAATACAGTCTATATATCAGTGTTGCCTTGGTGAGATTTTGTAAAAAACAGGGTCCACTTTGTGAAGGTACTCACCAAGATTTGAGGATGAATTTGGTTTCAGCACTACTACTGTCCCTTGCTTGCCAACTTTTCCACTCTCATTCAGATCCCCAGTAATGGTACTGTAAGGTCTTGCTGAGGTGCTCTCAGCTTATTATTACTAATTCCATCTCCCCCATGTGCTTTGTTTGAATCTGGTTTGTGCAATACTTTTTCAATATAATCTAATTTGATTTCAGTCTCTGTGGTTATCTGAATGTTACTGGGACAACTTGACACCCTCTTTGTGGAGCCAGACTGTTTTGCATAAGATTTGGTAAATATATTTATAATCTGTTGTGTCTAAGAATACAGTTTAGAATCTGCACACAGTTTATCAATGTGTGCATCTTTACTCCTTCTATATCTTATGTATCTATAAAAATGTTTCCTATTATGCTCAATATCATTATATGCATTTTCTTCAATTTTTCTTGATCTTGTCTCACACTAATTTATTTGTTCATCTTGTTTATTTCAGTTTTCAAAGTTGAAGTTTGGCCTCTTCAATTTCTTATATTTTTTGTCTCTCACCTTAATCGGGTATCTTGTTCTTATGGAGATATATCCCCCTGATGTTATATGCCTAAATCCTGATGTTAAACATGTTTTTGATTTTTATGCATTCAAACAATTTCTCTTTCAAAACCTTCCACATTCAATCTGCAGTTTTTCCACTGAACACCTCACTCCAGTTAGTTTTATATAGTGACTACTTCGCTTCCATATAATCTGCAATTAATCTTTTGTGCATTGGTTTAGATTTCAGTTTGGCTAAAATACCACATTGGGTCTCCCCTGAAAAGAGGCTACTAGCCTAGTAGGACTAAACCAGTCAACAAAGAATAAATAAATTGTTACCTTTAATTATTTTAGTTTCTTGATGAAGAAGATTCCAGTAAATGTATGGCTTCAGTTCTGTTTTTCTTAGGAATGGCATTTAAACTAAGTGTGAGGGGATCTGACAAGGACATTTAAACATCTTTTGTTTTATTTTACTGGCAAGTGCAAAGTGATTTTAACATACACCTCAAAGTGATTTAACATACACCTCAATGTGATTTAACATACACCTCAGTGTGATTTTAACATACACCTCATTGTGATTTAACATACACTTCAATGTAATTTTAACATACACCTCAATGTGATTTTCACATACACCTCAATGTGATTTAACATACACCGCAATGTGATTTTAACATACACCTCAATGTGATTTAACATACACCTCAATGTGATTTTATCATACACCTCAATGTGATTTAACATACACCTCAATGTGATTTTAACATACACCTAAATGTGATTTTAACATACACCTCAATGTGATTTTAACATACACCTCGATGTGATTTTAGCATACACCTCAATGTGATTTTAACATACACCTCCATGTAATTTAACATACACCTCAATGTGATTTTAACATACACATCAATGTGATTTTAACATACACCTCAATGTGATTTTAACATACACCTCAATGTGATTTAACATACACCTTGATGTGATTTTAACATACACCTCAATGTGATTTAACATACACCTCAATGTGATTGTAACATACACCTCGATGTGATTTAACATACACCTCAATGTGATTTTAACATACACCTCAATGTGATTTAACATACACCTCAATGTGATTTAACATACACCTCAATGTGATTTTAACATACACCTCAATGTGATTTTAACATACACCTTGATGTGATTTTAACATACACTTCAATGTGATTTAACATACACCTCAATGTAATTTAACATACACCTCGATGTGATTTTAACATACACCTCAATGTGATTTAACATACACCTTGATGTGATTTTAACATACACTTCAATGTGATTTAACATACACCTCAATGTGATTTTAACATACACCTCAATGTGATTTAACATACACCTCAAAGTGATTTAACATACACCTCAATGTGATTTTAACATACACCTGAATGTGATTTAACATACACCTCAATGTGATTTTAACATACACCTCAATGTGATTTAACATACACCTCAAAGTGATTTAACATACACCTCAATGTGATTTTAACATACACCTGAATGTGATTTAACATATACCTCAATGTGATTTAACATACACCTCAAAGTGATTTAACATACACCTCAATGTGATTTTAACATACACCTGAATATGATTTAGCATACACCTCAATGTGATTTAACATACACTTCAATGTGATTTTAGTATCTGCCTCAATGATTACTGACTGATGGTGATGAAAACTGAGTAAAGTGAGTTTGGACAACCAGCTGGGGAAGGAGTGAGGCAGGGTGAGAGTGCAGACTACTGCAGCAATCTGGAAGGGGATTTAGGTTTAGGGATGGGGATGAGAGCTATTTTTTTAGGGACTGGGGGGTTAGCATTAGGTAAAACGAAGGACATTTTAGGGTTAGAAAGCAGGAAAGGAGTCTTAGGTTTATAGAGTAGAAAGGGAGTATTAAGTTTAGAGAGCATTCAACAAATTTAATTTTAGGGAGGGGGTTGCAGTTTTAGATTAAGGAAGGGAAGACTTATGTTGGGAATTGGATAGCAGTTTTATGGTTAGAGTTAGGACCCTGGTTGTGCTATACAGATTTATAAGGCTTGGTGTTAAGAGGGCAATTCGTTATGGGGGATCAGGCTTGTGGGAGTTAAAGAACTTGCTTTTATTGAGCAAGAGACAGCAAGCAAGTGTGTTTCAAGCTACTAGCATGTGAAGACTTGTAGCAGACCCATTCCAACAATGTTCTCTGTACAAACATTTCCATAGTGATCCATGAGATGGTATTGAGTGCAATAGGTTTATAATAGTCTGGATAATTCTTAGAACCAGCTTTTTTTAGGGGAACTTGCACCACCTTCCCAAAGTCCAGCTGTAGCAGGTTTCAATAATAAAGTAGTCTCAACTTGCCTTTGGTCATTCAATTTATTTATGGCAAAAGATTGTTTAAGAAACTGGCCATATTTAAATGGCCTATGGGCTGACAGGGATTTGCGCTATCGCAGATCTGAGTTAATTTAAAAAAAAGCTGTCTTACCATTTTAGAAAAGTGCCATTGACTTGTGATCCTTCTTTATGGAAGAGCCTGTGTCGACATTATTTACAAGGGACATTAACATTCCTGAATGTATTACTTCTCATGTGCATACTGTCTGACAATGCAATGAATAATCAGCACATTATTTGAATATATTTTGTACCAGTGACAGAGTGAGTTTGAAATACTTAATGTAATCAAGTACTGCTAACTTGTATAATTTCTTATTCATAGTTTAGTGGTCCTGGTAGGTCTATTAGCTGCTGCTGTTTGTGATATCGTCCTGTAGTGATGACAGTCTCGATTCATGACACTGTTTGGATAAATGGATCCTACAGCAGTTAAACAGTGATAATTACATTTGGGTAACTAGAGAAAGACTCAGATTATCACAGACCATTCTAAAGTGAGAGACTAACATTTCGGTTGGGGGTGGATTGCCAGGTGAATAAACATAATAGGAGAAATGTCTCCTCCATTGAAATACCTGCTCTGAAAACTTTACTTTGCTTATCACTGTTCTGTAACTGTGGAATTAGTATACAGTGGTTTTGAGATGGGAGTGTCCCTCTAAAAGTGATATTCAGCTTTGAGGTTTTGATGCATCAGGACTTGCAGTAATCCTTGTTGGCCAGTTGTCAGGACTCACTGTAATCATTGTTGGGCAATCGTCAGGACTCACTGTAATCATTGCTGGTCAGTCATCAGGACTCACTGTAATCATCGTTGGCCATTTGTCAGGACTCACAGTAATCATTGTTGGCCAGTCATCAGAACTCACTGTATTGTTGGCCAGTCATCAGGACTCACTGTATTCACTGTTGGTCAGTCATTAGGGCTCACTTTAATCATTGTTGGTCAGTCATCAGGACTCACTGTAATCATTGTTGGCCAGTTGTCAGGACTCACAGTAATCATTGTTGGCCAATCATCAGAACTCACTGTTATTGTTGGCCAGTCGTCAGGACTCACTGTATTCACTATTGGTCAGTCATTAGGGCTCACTTTAATCATTGTTGGTCAGTCATCAGGACTCACTGTAATCATTGCTGGCCAGTCATCAGGACTCACTGTATTCATTGCTGGTCAGTCATTAGGGCTCACTGTAATCATCGTTGGCCAGTCGTCAGGACTCACGGTAATCATTGTTGCTCAGTCATCAGGACTCACTGTAATCATTGTTGGCCAGTCATCAGGACTCACTGTAATCATTGTTGGCCAATCATCAGGACTCATGGTAATCATTGTTGGCCAGTCATCAGGACTCACTGTAATCATTGTTGGCCAGTTGTCAATACTCGCTGTAACCATTGTTGGTCAATCATCAGGACTCACTGTAATCATTGTTAGCCAGTTGTCAGGACTCTCTGTAATCTGTTGGCCAGTCATCAGGACTCACTGTAATCACTGATGGCCAGTTGACATGATCCTGGGAAGGGTATACCAGACACAGTTGTCAACTAGTTTAGCACCTTGAGAACTGGCTCATTTTGAATTCAAGTTTATTATTGTACTTAAGTATTAAATACTGTCCAAAAGCAAAATATATCAATAAAAATTTACATTAAGTACAGAAAGGAATGATATGCCATTCAAGTAATAAAGAGTAACTGATTGAAAGACTAACACAGATCAAAGAAACATATTTTAAAAGTTGTCTTAAGGTCTTTTTATTAATAAGCTAATCACATGCATCTACAAATTAATCCCCTAACTTCAGCTAAACCCCACGCAATTGGTATGGTCCCCATCTTGGGTTAATAATCCAGTGAGGCTTAAAATGAAATCTCATGCAGCACTAGTCAAGCTGAATGGGAGGTTTGCAGAATAAAGTCCAAGCTATAGACCAATTTGTTGTTCCAGTTTTAGCTTACAGTTTAGGTGTGATTGATGGCCCCAAAAGGTACTGGATCATTTGGACAGAAAAACAGTGAAAAATGTTTCAAGCTTATCAAATGATATATAAAAATCAGTGCATACCAAGATGACATATTCCATGATCTGAAGGAGGTATGGGCCTTCTTGAACTTGATTACATGTGTAGATCTGCAGTCGTAGGACTGTATACATATCTGCTGACCTCACAAGACCCAAACATGGTGAAAGTTTTGTAAAATGAGGAAAGAAAGTCTAAGATGACCTCTCTGCTCTGTTTAGAAGAATGATTTCAGGAGGCAAACAGGAATAGAAATCAAACCATTAGTAAACAAAAATCAGACTGCAACTGAATGCACCAAAAAACAAAAGAAAGCATGTTAGAAGGATCAGATGATGAAGAAATAAATGTGGCAAACTCATAAATACAGTGGCAAGTACTGAGACCTGGAACAAGCTCATGGTGATCAGGGTTTGACATAGGAATGGTTAAGGAGGGGGTGAGTTGAAACCAAAGGATGAAAGGTTAAAAATGACAGTCCATGGTAGTGGACTACGTACTCGTTGGTTTACAAAGTCAACTGAGCATGAGGTAGAAGCATACAAATATATGTTCTATAGAAAAGCAATGGAAACAGTCATACATGTTGCTGCTGGGTATGATACACTCATGGCAGATGGCGTGTACACTGAAAAGTACAATAAAGATTTGGAGAAATTACAATGAGGTTTGAGGATTATATTGGAAGAAATTCTTATTTGTAATTTATTTTAGTTATGTGAGTGTGGTATTATCAAAAAAAAACTTTAAGGAAACCCTTGCCTTCTTACAAAAATGCTTTATGAGTGACAAAACAAAATAGTATCTTTAAAAATAAGGTTTCTGTGTTCTAGGTTAGATCATCCTTACAAAACGAATGAAAGGTCACACCTGAAAATATACACATGTACCTCCTGGGTCGTATGACTAATTAAAAGAAGTAGGATTTCATCTAAAGGGAAGTACAAAAAGCAGGGTGTATTTTTTTACAAAAGACTGGCAGCTACATTGAGAAAAGTTTTCAAAAACAGAACTTTCGGCAATCATATATCAGAGAAAACACTTTGGCACCATGAAATAACACTGTTTACATTAGTAGAAAAAAAAGGTTAGTTTCTTGATAAATTCTGAGAATCTGTCACTTTGGTGAGAAGATGGCATATATGGGTACATTAATTTTGTTACAGCAGCAATGCATGCCATCACAAACATAGACACAGATCTCTGAAACATGCAAACTGAAATTTAGATGAGATAAATAAAAGAGGATAATTTACAGAAACATATCCAATGTGATTCTTCAGGAATTATATTTACTCTTTCGGCGCAGCAGGAATGACGCTGTGCATCTGTTTATGTGATACAGCGCATGTGTTTATGTGATACAGTGCATGCGTTTATGTGATACAGTGAGTGTGTTTGTGTTTATGTGATACAGTGCATGTGTTTATGTGATGCAGTGCATGTGTTTATGTGATACAGTGCATGTGTTTATGTGATGCAGTGCATGTGTTTATATGATACAGTGCATGTGTTTATGTGATACAGTGCATGTGTTTATGTGATGCAGTGCATGTGTTTATGTGATACAGTGCATCTGTTTATGTGATACAGTGCATGTGTTTATGTGATGCAGTGCATGTGTTTATGTGATACAGTGCTCACATTGCATGCCAGCCATAACTAAACAAACAACAGGATCCAGCACTAGGCTGGAAGCTGTCCTGCTGACTTTAGCTTTCATTTGACCACCCAAATCCATCACAGTTGTTATTTGTAAATGCTACACAAGTACTGTTTGTGCATAGATACATGTTATGCCTGAAACTCCACTGTAAAGAATTACGTTTCATAACAGGGTCAAGAAACACAGCTAGACTCACTACAAATTACGTTGGTGACATTAGTCATTGACTACATCATGTCAGCAGGTTCATTCCCCCCCCCCCATCATCATTCAATAGATATTATGCCTCTGCCCCTAGCTTAATTATTAGCTGCTAAGGAACAGCTATGCGAAAATAACCTGTTATCCATATACATATTATCAGATTAAGTCATTTATCTACTCAACTAAAATACACTATTTCTATTCACGTTCTTCTTTTTACTGCTATCTGCTAATGCCTATGTACTTGTATCTTGTTTCAGGTAGAGCATATTATAATTTCAAGAACAATCTCAGTAAATGAATTAAGACTGTTCTAGCTTCTTGTGCACTTTGAGAAACATAATCGGCATTGATTTGCTCTCCATGTAATATTTAAATGCACGTCAGCAAACATTTGATATACCTTTCTGCTATCCTACACTTCTTATCCTTTGTTATCAAGTTGATTTTCATGGAAACGCAGCCCTTAACTCCTCTGATTTGATCACTGCCTAGTACTTCGTACTTCTCTGAAGTGGAAAACAAAGAAATAAAGCTCTTCGAATGCTGCTAGTTTGATAATTTGCATGAAAAACATTAAGAATACAGCTGGGAATATACTTTTCAGATCAAGCAGTCATTCTCATATTGCTAATATTGCCAGCTTTTGCTTTTTCCTTTTCAATGTTTTTGTGTGTGAATCTTCTGTACAGATCATCCAGTAAGCCTAATCGCATACGATGAACTGAAGAAGAGGATGCAAACTGCATTATAATATGAGCTTAACTTACGACTCATACAGAACTACTTGCCTTTTGTCCACAAGTGTTGCATGGTAAACATGAAATCATACATTATCACCTACACATGAAAAGCAATAACACAACACAACAATCCATTACCCTAAACCACTTACAGTGAGAAGCTTCGGCTATAAAATATGGTGACAAATAAATAAGCAAGCAATGTCTTTGTTGGCAGAAGGAAAGAAAAGAAAACATACTGAATACATAGTGGAATAATATTTTAAAGAAAATGTACCTTTTGTCTGTTACTTTAGGTTCATAGGTAGATACTAGGCTATCTGCCCTAGGGCATTTATAAGCCTAGCCAGAATGTATTTGGCTTCCGCCTCCCTATTAGATTAGCTTACTGTGCCTCTGTAAAGTAGGTCACAGAAGGTACCCTTTTAAGATTAGTTTACTGTGCCTCTGTCTAGCAGGGACACAGAAGAGATCCCAGGGGTGAATTTGCGATTTCCCATCCACGCATCCAGATTTCGCTTGAAGAGGGTCAGCGAGAGGCTATGTATAACATGAATTGGGATTCTATTCCAGAGTAAGGGGAGCCTCTGGGAAATGAATCTGTCCCTCCAGCATGTCCTATTTATTTTTGTGCTGAGATTTAGGTCCCTGGAGCATGTAGCTCTAAGGGACTTGGATTTTTTGAGGTGGAGCATGTCCATTAATTCTGGGTTTGACATGGCTTTGTACGTCAGGCATAGATCACCTCTGAGTAGGCAGTAAGCAACTGACTAGAGCTGGAGTTTCTTTAGTCGAGCTGCATAGGACATCTGTTTGTAGCCCATGATCCTCTTGGTGAGGTACTTTTGGGGTCTCTCCAGTTGCTGCAGGTGTCAGGTAAGGTACATCCCAAAAGGGGCAATGTATTCAATTATGAGCCTGATGAGTGATGAGTAGAGGGGCACAATGACCTCTCTTGATCTAGATGCAAACCCTTTCATGATAAGGTGGGCTATATAGAAGGTGTTTCTAACCACTTTGGCAACATTATTATCAAAGGAGAGATTACTATCTATGTTGGTCCCCAAATCTCTAATTACTTCTTCCATACTTAATGGATTACCACCTATGTGGTAATTTGTAGGCACCTTGCTTTTCCCAAAGGCGATGACTATGCACTTTTTAGCATTTAGTTTGAGGCCGTGGCTCTGGCACCAAGCATCCATCTCTGTGAGACCCTTTTGGAGGATGCTTGTGTCAGCTGGAGATTCGATTATGGCCCCCAGTTTTCAGTCATCTGCAAACTTTGTCAGCCATAATCCCCCCATGTTAGCCTGAACCTCAGAGAAGTATATACCGAACAAGAGAGGTCCCAGAACTGAGCCCTGTGGGACGCCACTTGTAACTGGTTTGGATTCGGACATGGCACCTGTGATTCTGACCATGTGGGTTCTATCTCTGAGCCAGTTTGCAACCCATCTTGTGATATAGGGGTTGATATTTAAGCTGGTAAGCTTATTTATGATGTCCGAGTGGGGTATTGTGTCGAAGGCTTTTGCGAGATCCAGGTAGGCTATGTGGACTACCTTGCCCTCATCTATGGCTTTGGTAACTGGTTCAAAGAAATCAATTAGGTTTAAGAGGCAAGATCTGCCCTTAACAAAGCCGAATTGGGTAGGGTCCTGTCAAAGGAAAAATATACTTTAAAAATGATCAATACACGGTAGGTTCAGGTTAAGGTACTTTAATCTTGCAGCAAGGAGACAAAAACATGCTAATACAGAGTTTGTCTGACTAGAATCAGGAAATGCAAGCATTTTTATACATTTTCTAATAAGACATTGCTTACCAAGCTGACGTAGTGAATCACAAGTTTTGTCATCATCATTTCGTAGTGATTGTTTTTACAATATTCTGCTTGTACTATCAATTTTTGTGAGAAACTTGCTAAGAAAAACAACGTGGCCTTGGCTACCACCGGTTAGATATATGCAATGTTACCATTCAAGGTACTATGGCTAATTCGAGCACAAAGCAAGTATAGATTGCAGTTCATTTCTCTAACAGTACTTTGTCTATGTTATCTCTAACTTCTGCAGCTGTGCATGTTCTCATACTTCGAACAGATCTGATTGTTTAAAATCATTACATTACAGAATATAGCATTGTTCATTCATTTCTTCCTGACCTAGCAGATAATCACCTGCTTCTCAAGTACATTTTTAAAAGGCATAAACAAATTCTATAACAAAAGAAGGAAGCTACTGCACGACAGAGCAAAATCCCATAAAGAGAAGGCATCTCTGACCAGCACTAGTAGAAAGCTACGTTCTCTCATAAAAACATCCAAGGCCAACTTTGAGAGAAAAATCGCTATGGACACTAAAGATAACCACAAGGCCTTCTTCTGCTATGTTAGAAACCTGGGTGGAAACCCTCAGATATGTTCAGAGTTAGTCCACAATGACAAAAAATACACTGAACCCACAGATATTGCCAACATTCTGGCAGACAGGTTCACTGCAAATTCCTCCCCTCCCTCACCCCCAAAAGAAGAAATACTTATCCCAGCTGAATGTAACCTCCCTGTAATCTCAGATGTCCAGGTGAGAACCGCCCTCAGCAAAGCTAAAAACACAGCATCAATGGGACCTGACGGTATCCCGGGTTGCGTGCTATGTGAACTCCAAGAGGAGCTAAACCCGCACATAAAAATGCTATTTAACCTTAGCCTTACTACAGGATATGTACCTGAACACTGGCGTACAGCAACAGTAGTCCCACTCCACAAAGGAGGCACCTCTACAGACCCTGGTAACTACCGCCCCATAAGCTTAACCAGCCTGGTCTGCAATGCTATGGAAAGAATCATTATGGAACTCATAAACAGAGACATTGGGGTCTTACAAACACTTGATCCCACCCAGTTCGGCTTTGTAAAGGGCAGATCCTGCCTTTTGAACCTGGTTGACTTTTTCGAAACAGTCACTAGAGCCATTGATGAGGGCAAGGCAGTCCATACAGCCTACCTGGACATGGCTAAAGCTTTCAACACAATACCCCACTCTGGCATCATAGACAAGCTCAACAGCTTAAATGTAAATCCATATGTCACAAGATGGGTTGCAAACTGGCTAAAGGATAGAACCCATAAAGTCAAAATCGCTGGAGCCATGTCAGACTCAAAGCCAGTCACAAGTGGTGTCCCACAGGGCTCTGTCCTGGGACCCCTCTTGTTCGGCATTTATTTCTCAGATGTGAAAGCAAACATAGGAGGGTTGTGGCTGACAAAGTTTGCAGATGACTGCAAACGAGGCGCCATAGACGATACACCAGCTGACACATACATCCTACAGAAAGGCCTCACTGAAACAGACAACTGGTGCCGGAGTCATGGCCTTAAACTAAATGCCAAAAAATGTATAGTCATCCCCTTTGGGAAAAACAAAGTACCCACAAATTATCACATAGACAGTAACCCACTGAGTATGGAAAAAGTAATCAGAGACCTGGGGACCCAAGTCGATAGTGACCTCTCATTTGACACCCACGTTGCCAAAGTGGTTAGAAAGACTTTCTACCTTGCCCACCTTATCATGAAGGGATTCACATCCAGATCAAAGGAGGTCATTGTACCCCTATACTCCTCCCTTATCAGGCCCATGATTGAGTACAATGCCCCATTTGGTATGTACCTCACCCGGCACTTGCAACAGCTAGAGAGACCCCATAAGTACCTCACCAAGAGGATCAAGGGTCTCCAACATATGTCGTATGCTGCCAGACTAAAGAAACTCCAGCTCTATTCAGTAGCATACCGCCTACTCAGAGGTGATCTGTGCCTGACGTACAAGGCCATGTCCAATCAGGAATTGATGGACATGCTCCACCTCAAAAAATCCAAATCCATCAGAACCACAAGAGCTAAAGATTTAAACCCCAGCACAAATATGAATAGGACATGCTGGAGGGACAGATTCATAACTCAGTGGCTTCCCATACTCTGAAACAGAGTCCCAGTTCATGTTAGGCAGAGCCCCTCACTGACTCTCTTCAAGAGAAATCTTGACGAGTGGATGGGAGATCGTAGGTTTACCCCAGGGGTCATCTCTGTGTCACTACTAGACAGAGGCACAGTAAACTAATTCTATTATGTAAAGGGGTCTTCACTGTGTCACTACCAGACAGAGGCACAGTATTCTAAATCTATTCTGTACCATTACATGGGATGGCGAAAGCCACATCACTATGGCTAGGCTTATAAATGCCCTAGGGCAGATAGCCTAGTACAAACTATGAAACTATGAAATATTGCTGTGCTAGCAATTACTAGGTCAGAGGGCATTTTGCAAGTTTCAGAAAGCCCACTGCAGTTTCAAAAAGCATCTTTTAGTCTCATATGAAACTCAAATGTATATAAAATAGTGCATATAAAATAGAATGAAAAACATGTTAACTTATTTAGTTTCTAATCAGCATTAAGCACACACATTAATACATATTTTTCTGACAGGTCCAGTGTCTGGAGGCTCCCAATGTCTTTGTTTATGAGTTCCATGATAATACGCTCCATAGCTTTACAGACCAGACTAGTCAGGCTTATGGGGCGATAGTTCCCGGGGTCCATTGTGGCACCACCTTTGTGGAGTGGGACTACTGTAGCTGTACGCCATTCTTCTGGGTACATATCCTGTAGTAAGGCTAAGTTTGAGCAGTGACTTAATGTGAGGGTTCAGTTCTTCTTGGAGCTCATGTAAGACACAGCCTGGGACACCGTCCGGTCCCATAAATGCTGTGTTTTTACTTTGGAGAGGGCAGCTTTCACCTGTGCATTTGTGATGTCAGGGAGGTTGCATTCAGTTGGGATAAGCATTTACTCCTTTTGGGGGGGGGGGGAGAAGTTTGCGCTGAATCTGTCTGCCAGGATGTTGGCTATGTCTGTAGGTTTGGTATATTTTGTACCGTTATGCAACAATTCAGAGCATATCTGGGAGTTTCCACCCATGTTCCTGACATAACTAAAGAAGGCCTTGTGATTATCTTTAGTGTCTAGGGCAATTTTCCTTTCAAAACTGGCCTTTGATGATTTTATGAGGGATCGAAGTTTCTTGCTAATACTGATCAGAGATGCCTTCCCTTTTTGGGGTTTTGCTCTGTCATGTAGTAGCTTCCTCTTTCTGTTGTATAGCTTATTTATGGCCGGGGTCCACCAGACCAGTCTCCTGTTTTTGGAGGAGTGAGTCTTGGTTTTATTTGGGATAGCACAATCCATGCATTCCTGCAGGTGCTCATAGAATGCATTTGCAAAGGATTCTGCGGATTGGGCTGTATTATCCTCTAGCCCGGGGGGCTTTGAAGGATTCCACCTCAGTCTTGAGAAGTGCAAAGTTGGCTTTTGAGAAATTCTTTACAGTGATTTCCTTGGCTGGGGATGGGGACGGGATATGGATGTCCAGGGAAATTTGTTTATGGTCTGATCTTACCAATGAGGGGTTTACCTCTGGTGTGGAACATAGAGTCCCCATGTTGGTGATGACCAGGTCCAATATGTTGTTCCCTCTTGTGGGAGTGGTGACCAGTTGTTCCATTGCATTAGAGTTTATAAATTCAAGGAACCGTTGGGCGAGGGTGTTTGGGCTTGAGTAGTTTTCCTAGTCAATGTTTGGGTAGTTGAAGTCACCCAATAACATAGTATTTGGAGAGACCTTCATATTCTCCAGTGTTCTCAGGAATGCCAAGTAGGGTTCCTGTAATAGGGAGGGTGTTTTGTAGCAGGCTACAAACTGAAAGGCAGTTTTGCCTGCTGTTAGTTGCACATGGATGGTTTGCGATGCTTCGTGCAGTGCCACTAACCTGGAGGTGTAGGTATCTTTGATGAATATAGATACTCCCCCTCCTTTTGTGCTTCAATCCGAGTTTTGGGGCCGAAACACATAGTATGAGTTATAACCTGGTAGTGCTGGGGTGCTCTCAGGAGCCTTGAAACAGGTTTCTGTTACTGCACAGACATCAATTTTCTCCATACTGAGGAGAGCCTCGAGTGCATGCATCTTGAGGTTTAGACTTCTGGCATTGAGTAGCATTACCTTTAGTTTTTTTATCCTTGGGTTGTCTATGGAGGTGGGTTTGTCCTTTGAGCCTTGCCTAAAAAAGGCATTATGGGGGTGGCAAGAGCCTTGGCCCCAGACTGACAGACACTGGATCCCCTTTGAATGACACCAATACTTTAGACAATTGTTGAAACTGATCATTTTGTCTTTATACTGTGGCATCATTCTTGGTGAGGGCAAGATGTTACTCAAGGTCAGGGTCATACCAGCCTGGGCTACATGGTCAGAGAGCTCCTCTATGTCTCTTTTCATGTAGTCCAGGGAGGTACGTCTCAGGTCATTCACACCAGCATGGACAATGACGGAGTCATACTTGTACTTGCTTTGGAGTGACCTGAGTGCTTGCATTATGTGGCAGATCCTGGCACTTGACAGGCAGCTTACAGTGACCTTCTCCTTGTTCAGTCTGGTGAGCGGGACATCAGTGTGCTGGACAATAGAGTCCCCTATAACAAGTGTATTTGGTGTGTTGTTTGGCCTTAAGGGCTGTGACTGTGAGGCACACTGATTTTGTGAGATATGTGATTCGTGGGTATTGTTGAGGGGTGGCTGTTGCTTGGATATTTGCTTAGGAGGTCTTTGCTGTTTAGGCAGATTTTTATTTAGAAACTCCGAGTAGGTTTTTGTGTGTTTATGTGTTGGGTATGCAGATGCAATAGGTCTGTGTGAGAATGGATTTATGGTGTGGGTGGTTACCTTTTCCTCCTGACTGACTGTGCCAGTCTTGGGTTGAGAGAGCTCTGCCTCCAGTTTGGCTGTGTAACTGCATCTCTCACATGTATTAGAGTTTGTTGGAAGGAGGACAGGGTTGTCTGTATACATAAGGCAATTGTAACATTGCCTCAAAATTCCCAGATTCACCAGCTGGACTGGAGAGTAACCTTGAAAATGACCCATGGACATACCAGATTAGTACAGGGAACTGTTTTTTTACTGATCAGATTAGGGAAGGGAACTGATTTTTCACTTGATCAGGAAGGACCAATCGGGAGCCTAATACTTATGAGAAGTCAAGGAGGGGGTAGTGCTTTAGTTAGTTAGTGTTTCCTTATAAGAGCTGAGCAAGTGCAGGGTTTAGAAAGAGAATAGAGTGATTACTTTGAGAGTTTGAACAGTTCTAAGGGAAAAAGTGAAAAGCAGACTTTGTGGAGCCTGGAATAGTTTAAACCTGTTTAGGCGGTGCTGCCCGACGCTGCTCAGTGCGCAAAACCGTGCAAAAAGAGAGTTGTAGGGTTTTAAGAGAGAGAGATCAAGGAGTTTAGAATTCACCCAAAATGGCCAATAAAACTACAGCTTCTAGGTAGTAACCACTCCTCCAGGGATAGGCAGGCTGTTCAGTGTTGACCACTACCACTGGTGAGCACAGAGACTTCCCTTTAGCCCAATCATGCACTGGCCTTCTAGAAACTTCCAAACAGTTCAGAACAGCAAATCTGTAACTGAACTTTCTTAACATTTAGAAAGTGGGAAAAAAAGCAAGATTTTTTTTTTTTTTTCTTTTTGTTGTAGTTTAAAGGTAGCAGAGATACACAAGCAGCAAAATAATCACAACAGTGCAATAAATGACCCCACACTTGAGTGCGAGGCCAAAATCAGGTAAAATGCAGTTTTTAGAGAAAAAAACGATTTTAAATTAAGTGCAACACAGTAAATGCAGTAAACAGGCTCTAGATGTGTTTCAAGTACTGTTACTGTTACAGATATAAACTTTAGCAAGCCGGAAAATGCCAAAAAGTAGGCGGCAAAGCAGTAAAACTTAACAAAAAATCTGAAGAAAATACTTAAAATCACAAAAGTGGCTCCCTTTCTTCTCTCAGCGTTTTCTCCCCTTGGTAGGTGCTTCAGCAACAACTAGCAAGCCTGAAAAGACGCCAAAACCACGTGGCAGTTGGGTTTTAAGAGAGAGAGAGATCAAGGAGTTTAGAATTGACCCAAAATGGCCAATAAAACTACAGCTTCTAGGTAGTAACCACTCCTCCAGGGACAGGCAGGCTGTTCAGTGTTAACCACTCCCACTGGTGAACACAGAGACTTCCCTTTAGCCCCATAACATTAGGATGTATTCAAGTCTCTGATAAACATATTTCTTTTGCATAATCTCAGGACTTCAACTACATTTTAAGTTATTATGCCCAACAATAATATTTAAGAATATAAGAACACCCATTTTCTATTTATAAAATGTTGCATATCTGGAGATTATGATTTTTCAGTATTTTGAAAGTACTAGAGATATAGATTCATAGGAAAGCACTAAGCTATCAGTCTGTAGACTATTACAAGACTAGCTAATAAACAGAGATCAGAATCATGTCCTGCACCTTCTTTTCCTAAGGTAAAAGCCTTAAGCATCAGACCAACCCCTCCCAGCAAAGTAAGGGTAAGGTCTTCCTATACAGTGAGAAAGTCTCAGGCTGTAGTAACTCAAGGAAGCCAGGCGAGGAGGTGATTGCATCAGTGCCTTAGGCAGTTAGCAGCATGCAGAAGGAAGGTGTGAATGTGGGCCTGAATCACACCAAAGTGGACATAAGAGTGAGTGTGTGCCTGAATCACACCAACGTGGACAGAAGAGTGAGTGTGGGCCTGACTCACACCAAAGTGGTCATAAGGGTAAGTTTTGGCCTGAATCACACCAAAGTGGTAATAAGGGTGAGTGTGGGCCTGAATTCCACCAAAGTGAACATAAGAGTGAGTGTAGGCCTGAATCCCACCGAAGTGGACATAAGAGTGAGTATGGACCTGAATCACACCAAAGTGGACATAAGAGTGAATGTAGATTTGAATCACACCAAAGTGGAGATAAGGGTGAATGTGGGCCTGAATCACACTGAACTTGTCATAAGGGTTAGTGTGGGCCTGAATCACACCAAAGTTGACATAAGAGTGAGTGTGGGCCTGAATCACACCAACGTGGACATAAGGGTGAGTGTAAGCCTGAATCACACCAAAGTGGGCATAAGAGTGAGTATAGACCTGAATCACACCAACGTGGACATAAGGGTGAGTGTAAGGCTGAATCACAACAAAGTGGACATAAGAGTGAGTGTGGACCTGAATCACACCAAAGTAGACATAGGAGTGAGTGCGGACTTGAATCACACTAATGTGGACATAAGAGTGAGTGTGGGCCTGAATCACACCAAAGCGGTCATCAGAGTGAATGTGGGCCTGAATCACATCAAAGAGGACATATGGGTGAGTGTGGGCCAGAATCCCACCAAAGTGGATATAAGGGTGAGTGTAGTCCTGAATCACACTAAAGTGGACATACGACTGAGTGTGGGCCTAAATCAGACCAAAGTGGACATAAGAGTGAGTGTGTTCCTGAATCACACCAACGTGGACATAAGGGTGAGTGTAAGCCTGAATCACAACAAAGTGGACATAAGAGTGAGTGTGGACCTGAAGCACAACAAAGTGGACATAAGAGTGAGTGTGGGCCTGAATTACACTAAAGTGGACATAAGAGTGAGTATGGGCCTGAATCACACCAAAGTGGTCATAAGGGTAAGTCTTGGCCTGAATCAAACCAAAGTGGTAATAAGGGTGAGTGTGGGCCTGAATTCCACCAAAGTGATCATAAGAGTGAGTGTAGGTCTGAATCCCACCAAAGTGGACATGAGTGAGTGTGGGCATGAATCAAACCAAAGTGGACATAAGGGTTAGTGTGGCCCTGAATCACACTAAAGTAGACATGCAAGTGAGTGTGGGCCTAAATCACACCAAAGTGGACATAAGAGTGAGTGTGTACCTGAATCACACCAAAGTGGACATAAGAGTGAATGTAGATCTGAATCACACCAAAGTGGAGATAAGGGTGAGTGTGGGCCTGAATCACACTGAACTGGTCATAAGTGTTAGTGTGGGCCTAAATCACACCAAAGTGGACATAAGAGTGAGTGTGGGCCTGAATCACACCAAAGTGGACATCAGAGTATGAGTGGGTCTGAATCACACCAAAGTGGACATCAGAATGAGTGTGGACCCGAATCACACCAAAATTGACATAAGAATGAGTTTGGGCCTGAATCACACTAAAGTGGACATAAAAGTGAGTGTCGGCCTGAATCACACCAAAGTGGACATCAGAGTGAGCGTAGGCCTGAATCACACCAAAGTTGACATAAGAGTGAGTGTGGGCCTGAATCACACCAAAGTGGACATAAGAGTGAGTATGGACCTGAATCACACTAAAGTGAACATAAAAGTGACTGCCAGCCTGAATCACAACAAAGTGGACATAACAGTGAGTGTGGGCCTGAATCACACTAAAGTGGACATAAGGGTGAGTTTGGGCTTAAATCACACCAAAGTGGACATAAGAGTGAGTGTGGACCTAAATCACACCAAAGTGGACATAAGAGTGAATGTAGATCTGAATCACACCAAAGTGGACATAAGAGTGAGTGTGGGTCTGAATCACACCAAAGTGGACATAAGAGTGAGTGTGGGCCTGAATCACACCAAAGTGGACATAAAAGTGAGTGTGGGCCCAAATCACAAAAAAGTGGACATCAGAGTGAATGTGGGCCTGAATCACATCAAAGAGAACATACGGGTGAGTGTGGGCCAAAATCCCACCAAAGTGCACATAAGGGTGGGTGTAGTCCTGAATCATACTAAAGTGGACATACGAGTGAGTGTGGGCCTAAATCACATCAAAGCAGACATAAGAGTGAGTGTGGACCTAAATCGCACCAAAGTGGACATAAGGGTGAGTGTGGACCTAAATCACACCAAAGTGGACAGAAGAGTGAGTGTGGGCCTGAATCACACTGAAGTGGACATAAACCTCTATTACAAAACACAGAGAGGTGTCAAACATGCTAGATTTTTGCAAGCCAATGACTTTTCTGGAATGAAATAAAAGACTCAAAAGAATCAAACCAGCGATTTCTGTAATTAATAAATTAATAATTACAATAATAACGGGCATGTTGGATATTTGTGGAAGTCCAAGTCACTGAAAGTTGGATGATTTGAAAAGAGTGCACATGTTCAAATAAAGCATCTGCAAATAAAAACACATTATAGCTTTCTGTCAGGTGCTTATACATATTTTCTGAACTCGTGAAACTAAAAAAAGAAAATGAGCAACATGAAAAGTGACTTGCAAACTGCAACGTAAATGTTTTCTCTAACAAATCATAAAGATGTTAAGATCACCCGCAGAATTTTCATTGCAGAGAAACCTGATCAATAAAGAGAAAAGAAACAAAGTAAGAATTTCATCTGCATGTGGCAGCAACATGAGCTGATGAAACAGGCTCCACAGGACAATGTCATGTTTCTTCTTTAACTGAGGAGGAAACACTATAACATTTAATATGTTTCCAGCAGACAGTAATGAGTGTGAAATGATTTAATTAAAATAAATGGAGTTGTCAGACTGGTGTTCTTAAATTAGTCATTCTGCCTTAGATGCAAACTCCAATCATCTACCTAGGGAAAAATGAGTTTTTTTTGTCAGCTAGAATCCCTAAAGGCAACCAGAGGGACCCACCAAGACATGCTTATTTATTTGTCAGCGTGACATACACTAAGCCAACACAGGAGCTGAAGCACAAACTTCTGTAGTTTACGGGAGAGTTAGTATCACAAATAGTCAACTGGCTGATAAAAAGAGCAAGTTCATAATACATTTATTCCAGACACAGATAAGGCATTGAGTTCTGAGCGGTATTATACATTACTACATAAAAACGTTAATATTAACATATAGTAGCATATAGTAAAATAATGAGCAAATGAAAGCAACTATCAGTAAAAACAATTAAATCACTCCTAACTTGCTTCTTATTTCTGCCAACCGAAATTAATTGTCATTGGGATAAATAACTATAACTATACATGTCTGTTGACCTTCTTTTGATTCCTAATTTTGTAAACGAATCAATCGATGGTGCCTCTTATTCTAATCCCTTAGGATCACTTAGTTTTCATGCATGTTGGGTAGCATTATATTCACAGACCAGATATAACTAGCATCACTTCATTCTGGTCACAAAGCAGCACCTTACATTAGCGCTTGACACTGAACTATGGATGGGGGATCCTCTGTCCCCTTGACCCCAATTTCATAACTCTTTCAAGCATTATTAACATATGTCAACAAAAGTTGCTAGTTATCCATGAAGTTTGCTCTGTAGGTGTACTTCCATTGCATATGTTTCCTAAGGAACTTTCTTAAAAGATATTGACTTGCCAGCAACAAATCTGATTTCCGCCTTTTGGTTGTTGCCTTTTTTACTGCTAATAAAATTAACCAAAGCAAGACCAATTCATTCTGTTTCCAATCTGCATAAGGAATATAGCCTTTTAAAAATATTAAATCATTTGCAGCCTCTGGGCCTACAGCATATCAATTAGAAGCTGTAGGCCAGCTTTATAAGATTCCAAGGCTTCACACCACCAGAAGACATTATTCCAAGAGCATTTTAACACAGTTTTGCATTTCCAACATGCATAAAATGCCCTAGATATCCTCAGTAATTGGCTTGTCTTATAAAAATGTTTGGGCAGACAATGTTAACAAAAGATGTTAATTTATTAAGATTTTACAGTCACTCTAGGTTACAAGGATACTCTCTTCTACATTGGTAGGTATATTATCATCTGGAGACTGCTCCAGTTTCCACTCTACCCAATTAATCACTGTGTCAAAAAGATGTACAGTAGAGGAGAGGCCTTCCCAACTCCTTGTCATCAACAAGAACTGAATCCATCTTGGACAATATACATGCCAGGTGGTATATCATTTTAGTATCGCCATCTTCCTAATGAGATGCCTTGATCTGAAATAATGTCTCAGAGATTCATTGCACTATGCTTTAAAGAATATCTAAACCCCATCCTTGATCTGCTAGCTGACTCCAGTAGACAAGGTTAGGCATTCTCTTAACAATTTCTTGAAATCCCTGATATGCTTATCTTTAGTCAAGGTAGACCTTATGAGAACTGAATCTTGAACCCAATTGTTCACAAATTTAATAAAGACAAATTAATTGTTGTACAACCTGCAATCCACCTGACTTTTATGGGCAAACAAACCCCAATTTTTTTTTAGGCAATGCTTTTTCAATTTCTAAGGGATATGCAAAATCTCTCCAATAAGCAACACAGTTTTGAAGATGACATAGGTATGCTATTCCAGTTTGCATAGCCCTACAGCAATTGTTGGTATCAGGTACCAGAAGACGACAGATATTGAGAGGGAGAGTTATCTTTCCTGAAATAATTTTTGCCCTAATCTCTACCATATTTAGAAGTTATCCAGATTTTTCCTCAAGCCAATGAATGTTTTGGGGTATATGGCGATAGCCTGAAAAGTACAAAACAGGAGGTGTAAAACATTTTGAATAGCAGATATTATTTGGTGAAGACCTGCTTGCAGTGTTTTCAATTAACAGTGTCTAAAATTAAACCCTTTACATCTATTTCTTACATCAGCATTAAGGATTTTCTTGGTCTACTTGAAAGAGTGCCAGCAAAACCTTTAATTACTGTAATGTTAAGGGTTCTACAGGTGGGGATACTGTGTACTGAAACAATCTACATTATTCACATGTGCAAGCAGATCCATCATTTAAGTTAATTCATCTGATATATTGAAATTCTTCTATGTTAGTGGAGTAAATCAAAGAGTTTAGAAAGGTTCTTTGTTTGGTCAGTTAATATATTGAAAGACTAACCTAAAGAAAGGGAAATACTGACCTCTGGTCCATTCAGGATTTAACTCAGTACCTCTATATTTATAAGAAATGATGCCAAAAGCAAATAACAAAGGGACAGCATACACCCATGCTGTGTCCCTCTTAGATATCAAAAATTTATCCAAAAGGCCAACTTCAACTTCATAGCTGAGAAGTCTATGTAAATAGTGTTCAAATATAGCCCAGCAGAGCACCACCCCTGTACTACTACATCCTTCCAATGTAACAAATCAACATAAAACAATGGCCTGCTTGTGTCCACCATGTCCTTGGACTTGTCAAAGGCATCTGATACTGTCTCACACCAGCAAACCTCATTCGACTCTCCTCAAAAGGACTTTCACAACACTCCTTGTTGTGGTTTCTTAATTACCTATCTGGAAGACAACAAGCAGTTAAATTGCAACAAACCTACTTATTGTTTCGACCAGTTACGACAGGTGTCCCTCAGGCCTCTATCCTGGGTCCTCTCCTATTTAATATATTCCACTCACCAAACTAGTTTAGTTCAGTGTGCAGATGACTCAACATTAATATGTGTGACCTCAACAATAAATAAGCTCTAAGACATTACCCAAACATATTTCTCTTCTTCAGAAACCTGGCTGAAAGAATCAGACCTCATATTCAACCCCAAGAAATTTAAGTTAATCCTTTCTTACCTCAAAATGTTGCCAAAATCAAAACAATCTTTTACCATAAAGTTATCAAATAATACTGTCATTGAAACTGTAACTCACTGTAAACTTCTAGGTGTTATAATAGATGAGCATCTCAAATATGACCAGCATATACTGCATACCATTAAATCTACACACCAGAAACTAGGCTCCCTTTATAGGATCAATGGATTACTTACAGATACTGCAAAAAAACTCTAACTACCACCTTCTTTTTGACAACTCTCTTATATGCTGCTCCTATCCTAACAAACTTAAACAATACACAGAGAAAGAAATTTGCCTCGTGCTACAATAAAATAGCTAAATATGCCATCAATCTCCCTCATAGGACCCACCATTGTCATGGCTTAAACCAATTAAACTGGCTTTAACTACACAACTATCTAACACATTCACAACTAACTACAGCACACAAACTCATTCATCATCCAGAAAAATGCCCTGCACTACAAAGCTTATTACTGCCCTACTGTCCAGCAAGGGACCTCCGCTCTAGTAACAAATTTTTAATACTCACAAACAAGTCAAATAATATTGTAGGAGACTCACTCTACTCCCAGTACATTGCTAAACTCTGGAATAGCATCCCCACACAAATAAAACTGTCTGACAAACTCAGTAATTTTAAACCACTGTGTAAACAACATCTTAACCAGTCCTGGTCCTGCACATGCTCATCATTAGGTTGACTTTGTGTTCACTGTATGATACTCTCCAAATACTCTCCTTAAACAGAATATTCTCAACCTCTCAGTAAAATGATGAAAACATTTTTATACATAACTGCTGCCTGTACAATCCACTGAGTAGCATGGGGTCTATATTATAACATCGAAATCTATAAAGATCGAATGTTATAATATCGAACACTAAATACCGAAATTCGCAAACATCGAGCAGTCAGAATAGCGATTTTTTCCCAGGGAAAAAAAATCCCTATTAGTTTCATAGTTTCATAATATAGTACTAGGCTATCTGCCCTGGGGCATTTGTAAGCCTACAATGTAAACCACCAACGACCAGCAAAAAAACGGTTTCGGCTATTCAGCCTTTATCATTGAATACAATAAACTAAGCTGAATAGCCGAAACCGGTCTGGATTTGAAGGAATTATAAATAAATAATCATTATTTCTTCATTACTGCATGTTCACTATCGTTTTTTGCTGGTCGTTGGTGATTAACATTGTTGGCTTGACCCTGCATGCCATCCTTGCGGAGCGTATGGTTGTTTGCATTTGTAAGCCTAGCCATAGTGATGTGGCTTTTGCCATCCTATGAAATGGTACAAAAAATGTACAGAATAAATTTAGAATACTGTGCCTCTGTCTAGTAGTGACACAATGAAGGTCCCCTTATATAATAGAATTAGTTTACTGTGCCCCTGTCTAGCAGTGACACAGATGTGACCCCTGGGGTAAACTTACGACCTCCCATCCACTCATTAAGATTTCTCTTGAAGAGAGTCAGTGAGGGGCTCTGCCTAATACGAACTGGGATCTTGTTCCAAAGCATGGGAAGCCTCTGGGTTATGAATCTATCCCTCCAGCATGTCCTATTCATACTTTTGCCGAGGTTTAAGTCTTTAGCTCTCATGGTCCTGATGGATTTGGATTTTTTGAGGTGGAGCATGTCCATCAGATCCTGATTGGACATGGCCTTGCACGTCAGGTGGTATGCTACTGAATAGAGCTGAAGTTTCTTTAGTCTGGCAGAATAAGACATATGTTGGAGACCCTTGATCCTCTTGGTGAGGTACTTTTGTGGTCTCTCCAGCTGTTGCAAATGCCGGGTGAGGTACATACCAAATGGGGCATTGTACTCAATCATGGGTCTGATGAGGGAGGAATATAGGGGTACAATGACATCCTTGGATCTTGATGTGAATCCCTTCATGATGAGGTGTGCAAGGTAGAATGTTTTTCTAACGACTTTGGCAATGTGGGTGTCAAATGAGAGGTCGCTGTCGACTTGGGTCCCTAGGTCTCTGATTACTTTTTCCATACTCAGTGGGTTGCTGTCTATGTGATAATTTGTGGGTACTTTGTTTTTCCCAAAGGGGATGACTATACATTTTTTGGCATTTAGTTTAAGGCCGTGACTCCGGCACCAGTTGTCCGTTTATGTGAGGCCTTTTTGTAGGATGTGTGTGTCTGCTTGTGTATCGACTATGGTGCCTAGTTTGCAGTCATCTGCAAACTTTGTCAGCCACAGCCCTCCCATGTTTGCTTTAACATCTGAGAAATAAATGCCGAACAAGAGGGGTCCCAGGACAGATCCCTGTGGGACACCACTTTTGAGTGGCTTTGATTCTAACATTGCGCCAGCGATTTTAACTTTATGGGTTCTGTCCTTTAGCCAGTTTGCAACCCATCTAGTGACATAAGGGTTTACTTTTAAGCTGTTGAGCTTATCTATGATGCCTGAGTGGGGTATTGTGTCGAAGGCCTTAGCCAAGTCCAGGTATGCTGTATGGACTGCTTTGCCCTCATCAATGGCTCTAGTAACTGTTTCGAAAAAGTCAACCAGGTTTAAAAGGCAGGATCTGCCCTTTACAAAGCCGAACTGGGTGGGGTCAAGTGTCTGTAGGTCCCCTATGTCTCTGTTTATGAGTTCCATAATGATTCTTTCCATAGCTTTGCAGACCACGCTGGTTAAGCTTATGGGGCGGTAGTTTCCAGGGTCTGTAGAGGCACCCCCCTTATGGAGTGGGACCACTATTGCTGTATGCCAGTGTTCAGGTACATATCCCGAAGTAAGGCTAAGGTTAAATAGCATTTTTATGTGTGGGTTTAGCTCCTCTTGGAGTTCACGTAACACACAACCCGGGATACCGTCAGGTCCCATTGATGCTGTGTTTTTTGCTTTGTTTAGGGCAGTTCTCACTTGGACATCTGAGATGACAGGGAGATTACATTCAGCTGAGATAAGTATTTCTTCGTTTGGGGGTGAAGGAGGGGAGAAATTTGCACTGTACCTGTCAGCCAGAATGTTGGCAATATCTGTGGGTTCAGTGTATTTTTTGTTGTTGTGAACCAACTCTGAGCATATCTGAGGGTTTCCACCCAGGTTTCTAACATAGCTGAAGAAGGCTTTGTGGTTATCTTTAGTGTCCTTAGTGATTTTTCTCTCAAAGTTGGCCTTGGATGTTTTTATGAGAGAATGTAGTTTTCTGCTAATGTTGATCAGAGATTCTTCCCTTCATGGATTTTGCTCTGACGTGCAGTAGCTTCCTTCTTTTGTTATACAATTTGTTTATGGCTGAGGTCCACCAGACAGGATGCTTACCTTTGGTGGAGAGGGACTTGGATTTGTTTGGGATTGCATGATCCATGCATTCTTGGAGATGTCCATAGAAAGCATTTGTGAAGGATTTGGCATTGTGGGATGTGGTATCCACTGGCACAGTGGGCTTAAAGGATACCATCTCAGTCTTAAGAAGAGTGAAGTCTGCTTTTGAGAAGATTTTCACTGTGGTCTTTTGTGCTGGGGGTGGAGGTGGGATATGTATATCCAGGGTGATTAGTTTGTGGTCAGATCTCACTAGTGAGGGGTATACTTCCGGTGTGGAGCATTTTGTCCCCATGTTTGTGATGATCAGGTCTAGTATATTATCTCCCCTAGTGGGAGAGGTGACTAGTTGTTCCAGTGCATTTGAATTTATGAATTCCAGGAACCTTTGGGCTAGGGTATTAGGGCTAGAATAATGTACCCAATCTATGTTTGGGTAGTTGAAGTCTCCCAGTATGATGGTATTTTGTGATACATTCATATCCTCCAATGTCTTCAGGAAGGCTGAATGGGGTTCTTGAGATTGGGAGGGTGGTCTGTAACATGCTACCAGTTGTATAGCAGTTTTGCTTATGGTTAGTTGCACCTGTATGGTCTCTGATGCTTCATGTGTTGCTACTAACCTGGAGATGTGGGTGTCCTTGATGAATATGGACACTCCCCCTCCCTTTGTGGTTCGGCCTGGGTTTTGGGGCTGAAAAGCATGATACGAGGTATAGCCTGGTAGTGCTGGGGTGCTCTCAGGAGCCTTGAACCAGGTTTCAGTTACTGCACAGACGTCAATGTTCTCCATGCTGAGGAGTGCATCAAGTGCCTGCATCTTGAGATTTAGACTTCTGGCATTGAGCAGCATTACCCTTAGTTTTTTTCCATTTTTGTTTTCTAAGGAGGTGGGTTTGTCTTTTGAGCCTTGCCTAAAAAAGGTACTATGGGGGTGGCAAGAGCCTTAGCCAATATCCTGAAGCCCAGTGGTGACAGGTGTAAGCCATCCCTTGCGAAGCAGCGTGGCTTGTCCAACATGTCATCCCAGGCAGACAGACATTGGATCCCCTTAGAATGACACCAGTACTTGAGCCAATTGTTAAAGCTGATCATCTTGTCTTTGTATTGTGGTATCATTCTTGGTGAGGGCAAGATGCTGCTCAGGGTCAGGGTCATACCAGCCTGGGCTACATAATCGGAGAGCTCCTCTATGTCTCTTTTCATGTAGTCCAGGGAGGTATGTCTCAGGTCATTCACACCAGCATGGACAATGACGGAGTCATATTTGTACTTGCTTTGGAGTGACTTGAGTGCGTGTGTTATGTGGCGGATCCTAGCTCCCGATAGACAGCTCACAGTCACCTTCTCCTTGTTCAGCCTGGTCAGCGGGACATCAGTGTGTCTGACTATAGAGTCACCTATTCCTAGTGTATCAGGCAAGGTGTTTGACCTTAAGGGCTGTGATTGGTTGACACACTGATTTATTGAAGTATGTGTTGCATGTGTTTTGTTTTGAGGTGGTGGATTTTTGGATGTCTGCTTTAGGAGCCTCTGTTGTTTTGGTAAGTTTTTTATTAGAGCCTACGAGTATGTCTTTGTGTTTTTATGTGTTTGGTTTGCAGTTGCGGTAGGTCTATGTGGGACTGGGATTGTTGTGTGTGTGGTTGCCATCTCCTCCTGTTTGGTCATGCCAGCCCTAAGTTGAGAGAGTTCAGCCTCCAGTTTGGCTATATAGTTGCATCTCTCACATGTATTTGTGTTTGTTGGGAGGAGGAGAGGGTTGTCTGTGTACATGAGACAATTGTAGCATTGTCTCAAGATACCCAGATTGACCAGCTGAATTGGAGACGACGCCAGTAATCTACCACTCAACATGCTAGAACAGTATAAGGGAGTGCTGTACCTTTAAGGGAAGTGGGTATTCACAGGGGTGGTAGGTAGATGTAGTGCTTTACTTAGTACGAGAGTGCTTACTTAGTAGAGAAGTATTGAGAACAAGTGCTAGGCTTATAATACAGTGAGTAGTCTGGTTATACTAAGAGTAGAGCTTCCTTAACGGAAAATTTGAAGAGCAGACTTTGCGGAGCCAGAAAAAGTTTAACCTTGTTTAACCGGTGCTGCGCTATGTGCACAACCGCGCAAAGCCATGCAAACGCTGATTTTAAACAGTGAACTACAAAAGAGCTAGAAATGGTCCAAAACAACCAATTACTACAGCTTCTTGTGCTGAGGTCACTTCCTACAGGGACAGGTAGGCTGCTCAAGGCTCCCCACTCCCACTGGTGAGCAAAGAAACTTCCTTCTATCCAAGTAAGGTAATGGACAACACAGGAACTACACCACAGCCTAGAATACAGCAATGCCTGTAAACTGGTCTAAACTAGTCGAGGAGAGGTGGGAAAACAAGGATTATTTTTTTTGTTTGTTTTTTTGGTAGAAACACACACAACAACATACACACAACACAAACACACACAAAAAACAGCAATCCACACACATACATTTAAAATCCTACACCAAAACCTAAACGAAACTTTACATACACTACTAGCTATCCACTTACCTTAACCCGACCCTAACCCTAAGGTCTGTCACTATTGCACACTCACCTCACCAGCGCCCTAACCCTAACTCACCTAACCTGCCCCCTAACCCTAACCTACACACAATCGCACACTTACCTGACCTGTGCCCTAACCCTAACGTCCACACAACCACACACTTACCTGACCCGCTCCCTAACCCTAACTCACTTAACCCGCCTCCTAACCCTAACCTACACACAATCGCATGCTTACCTGAACCCGACCCGTAACATTCCAACATATCGAATGCTGAAAACAGTGAAGTCATAGCAACGGCCCACTGAATTCTTTCCCTGGAAAGAATTCAGTGTCCTGCACCTTCGCTGTTTTCAGCGTTCGACAAAACTGGTTCAATATTATAACATTCTAACTTTATAAAATTCAGTGTTATAATATAGACCCGAAGCATGTAGGCTTTTTCTTTAGTAACATCCACCTCTGTAAAATCTTAGAATGTATAAATGTAACTGCTGTTTGTGTATAAATGTAAATAGAAATATAACTGTCCTGTGTTTAACTGGATTTTAGTATAATGCAATGTTAGCAAATGGAGCTTTCCTTCCAGGGCCTCCACTGAATATGGGTATTACCCAGTCAGACTTTCCCTTTAAACAAAGGCAAAAAAAAAAAATAAATAAAATATCATAGGGAAACAAAAATAAAGAAAACCAGTGACTTGAGTGAAGATCTTTTCATATTCGTGAAAGTCAACTTACAGACACTGCATCCCTAAAGCAAATCACAGGTTTTAATGACATTACTAAATGTTTGTGGTCATACAGAAACCCACACTGATTGTTTGCACTAATTCAGGAATCACTCAGTCATCCTGGTATATGAGCACTGATGTGATGTGAACAATTTATAATTACGGTTAATAATAGTAACGGCCATGATTGGTGGTATTAGCTAATGAACCATCTAATCCTTAGCGATTAGGGACTATATAGCTTCCATCCAGGATCTAGGTATGTGACCAGACTCTAAAACTATATTCATTATATTTAAAATATACAGCACAAGCACTTTTTTTAATAGAAAAAAGGGATTTAGATGGCAGGCCATTATTTCTTGCTGTTTATCTACCTATATCTGTTGAGCAGTCTAGTTATCTAGCAAGTTCCTTCAAAGTTAGTGTTTTCATCAACAACTACCTTTGTTTTCTCTTCAAAGATGGCAAGTTCAAACTGTTTAAAAAACTTTTTATTTCAGTACCGCATTGGACAGGATGTTAGATTCCCGTGATGCTAATGTAAGCATCAGGATTTAAACCCCCCTAATGTTGTGTGGCTCTGAAATACTTCCTTGTTCCCCCATTAGCCTAATTTTGTAAACCATTCTGTTAGCTTTCTTGTTAACTGGCCAATGACTTCTTGGTTCTGGGAGTATTCTCATAACATTTTAATTTGAATATATCCACCGAAACACCTGTACACTCCTACCTATAAAAAATGCTTGTAAATCATTTCTGATTTCATACTCTCTTGGCAAGAACTGGTGCCTGACCCTAAGCTCTAAGGGCTACAATGCATGCAGACTCATCTTTGGGAGCTATATCCTCTCCTTTCTTAAAACACATTGGTTTCTTTTGTAGTCCATAAAGGATAGCTTCTGCAAGCCCTTCACTGGAAACCGTTTTTTTTCTAAATACACAATGTCATTTGGACTGGGGATTAACACCACCAAACTATAATCAATGGTTGCATGAAATTGCTACATGAAACGCTAATGCATGACATACTAGTACATACAAATAATGAAAAAAAAAACACTTTAAAGCTTTATAAGTAATACAGAGGGGCATATGACGTATTGCTACAAGGCCAATTTTACACACAAAACAGAATATGGAATATAAGGAAAAACAAATAAAAATGTAGTAAGAAATTTGAGGAACATCAAAAAACATCTACTGAAAGTATATTATAAACAAACATTGTACACCTACTTAAAGACAACAATACTTTCCAGTACAAATCTATTCAGCAACATTATGCTCCGCAGTATGATGACAAAATGCCTCTGGATCACTAAATAAAATGGCATTGCCACGAGGGAAACATTTTAATTCCTAAATTCTCTTCATCCCTAGAAGGGGATAGTGAAACCGCTTTTAGAAGGCCTCTCATTTTTAATTTCTACAGACCAGTAAAATAAAATAAAAATAAAAGTCTCCCCTTAAATGAAACAAATGCTATGCTGCAATGTTCACTGTCGACTCACAGATCATACCTCACTTTCACTCTTGACATAACTCAGGTAGTGTCCATATTTAAGCCCATTACATTCTACAATAACCTCCAACCTCCGACAGAGGCACAGCAAAATCGACAGAGGCACAGCAAAATAATGGGTATAGTTCCCCATACTAAAGGGGTGGCGTAAGCCACAAAACGATGGGCTAGGCTTGTAAATGCCCTCGGGCAGATAGCCTAGTATGAACCTATGAACCTATGAACCTATGAACAATCACACAGAGGCCACTTATCCTGAGTGCCCAATGGGCTTGGTCACTGGTGGCCTCTGTGTCCACCTCTCAAGAGGATGTGAAGGATTATCATCCATGAATGATGGGCAGGTTCCCTTCCAGGTTACAAAACAGGAAGTGCAGTGGCTTATGAGGACCGACTTGTACAAGCAGGTGGATGTCCACATTGGCACCATACAGTGTCTGCTTGTATTCTGACATTCTGGAATATCTCCCTTTATGGCTGAATGAGTCACATGGCCAGCACCCCCCACTCACCACTGAGCCACCAGAGTTAGTACTTGCCCATGACATCAGACATAGTGCTACTTTCATCTGGGTGAGTTGCCTTCTGGGCTAGTCAGGCACACTCTTCTTACCATCCCTAGCTTGCAGGTCCCTTCTGTGTGACTCTCCACCCTCTGTTTTAGTCTAATACTCTCCATCACCGGTTGTCTACCATATGTCAGTCCTTGCCTGCCCTGTATTTTTTCCCAGTGTGTCACCGCTTTCCATGTCAGCCTTTGTCTGAGTCTATGTTTGTTTGCTTAATCTTTCTGTTCTTTTATACCCTCCAACCTACTTGTGATTTTATTCTAATATCTTCTTCTCTGATCTTCTTCCAAAAAACACCTTCCCCCACACAAATATAACTTTTTATCCATGTATCTTCCTTCATTGATGTCATTCTGAGTGTTCCTCTGCGCTGTCTTTCCCATTCCATCTCTGCTAATTCTCCCCATTCCAACCCATTTGTATGATAAAAATGACTGAGAAATTTGTCACAGTGCCCTTGTATAGGCTTCCCATAGCAGTCATGTCACAGCTATGGGGTGCTTATCATGGCTGCAAAGTTTTATTTTGCAACCCTGTCACTGACATGACAGCATTATACTAGCCCTTAAGCATTCCAGTCTGCACTAAATTTCTTGAAATATTTGCCACTGTATGGTGGCATTACTCTTTTTACTGAATAGCTCCTACATAGTCAAATGCACACAGACATGCATGCATACATACACATATGGGCACACACACACACACACACACACACACACACACACACACACACACACACACACACACACATATGAGCCTGCACACACAAGCAAGCACACACACACACACACACACACACACACACACACACATGCAAACTCTGTCACAAATGTACACTGTCATCCCATTGTGTATTTTTGTGTGGTGTGTGTGTGTGTGTGTGTGTGTGTGTGTGTGTGTGTGTGTGTGTGTGTGTGTGTGTGTGTGTGTGTGTGTGTGTGTGTGTGTGTGTGTGTGTATGTGTGTGTGTGTGTGTGTGTGTGTGTGTGTGTGTGTGTGTGTGTGTGTGTGTGTGTGTGTGTGTGTGTGTGTGTGTGTGTGTGTGTGTGTAAATCTGTGTGTGTGAGTGTGCACATGTGGACCTGCCTGTACATGTGCATTTCTGTATGTACTTAGCACTGATCATATACAAATTACACAACAGTTCACTATCAGAAACATACATGGATAGACTGGCAGTTGGCACAAAGTGTTAAGACTGTAGTTCATGTAGTATGTCATTTGATTCTCTCAGCTCTCATTAGCCTATTGTGTGACCTTGAGCAAGTCACTTAACCGTTCATTGATCACCCCTGAAAAGGGAATGTGTGTCCAGTGGGCCTACATGGTTAACAAATAGGTATAATTATTATTATTATCTTGTATTATGTCATGCGCACTATTCAGGACATGAGTGGCCTTATGTAATGTGCACTATTCAGGACATGAGTGGCATTATGTCATGCGCTCTATTCAGGACATGACTGGCATTATGTCATGCACACTCTTTGAGACATGAGTGGCATTATGTCACGTGCTCTATTCTGGACATGAGCGGCATTATGCAATCTGCACTATTCAGGACATGAGTGGCATTATGTCATGTGCACTATTCAGGACATGAGTGGCATTATGTCATGTGCACTAGTCAGGACATGAATGGTCTTATGTAATGTGCACTATTCAGGACATGAGTGGCATTATGCCATTCACACTATACAGGATATGAGAGGCATTATGTCATGAGCACTATTCAGGACATGAGTGGCATTATGTCATGTGCACTATTCAGGATATGAGTGGCCTTATGTAACGTGCACTATTCAGGACATGAGTTGCATTATGTCATGTGTACTATTCAGGACATGAGTGTCATTATGTCATGCGCACTATTCAGGACATGAGTGGCATTATGTCATGCGCACTATTCAGGACATGACTGGCATTATGTAATGTGCACTATTCAGGACATGAATGGCATTATATCATGCACACTCTTTGAGACATGAGTGGCATTATGTCATGTGCACTATTCAGGACATGAGTGGCATTATGTCATGTGCACTATTCAGGACATGAGTGGCATTATGTCATGCACACTATTGAGGACATGAGCGGCATTATGTAATGCACACTTTTCAGGACATGAGTGGCCTTATGTAATGTGCACCATTCAGGACATGAGTGGCATTATGTCATGTGCTTTGTTCAGGACATGAGTGGCATTATGTCATGTGCACTATTCAGGACATGAGTGGCCTTATGTAATGTGCACTATTCAGGACATGAGTGGCATTATGTCATGCGTACTATTCAGGACATGAGTGGCATTATGTAATGTGCACTACTCAGGACATGAGTGGCCTTATGTAATGTGCACTATTCAGGATATGAGTGGCATTATGTCATGCACACTCTTCAAGCCATGAGTGACATTATGTCATGTGTACTATTCTGGACATGAGTGGCATTATGTCATGTGCACTATTCAGGACATGACTGGCATTATGTCACGTGCACTATTCAGGACATGAGTGGCATTATGTAATGTGCGCGATTTAGGACATGAGCTGCATTATGCAATGTGCACTATTCAAGACATGAGTGGCCTTATGTAATGTGCACTATTCAGGACATGATTGGCATTATGTCACGTGCACTATTCTGGATATGAGCGGCATTATGTCACGTGCATTACTCAGAACATGAGTAGAGCACACAAGTATTATGTGTTTGATGGGAACTGGCATGTTTCTTCTAAACAGAGTAAAACATGCCTGTGGATGTAATAAATTCTTTAAATAATGTCAGTTAACATTAGCATTTATAAAGCAATTTCCAAATTAGGTTTTCCATCATATGCTCATAGACATGAAAAGCTGCAAGAAAAATTAAAACCAAGAAAACTGTAATTAAACTGAAGATGATCTCACTTTGTCACCAGTGATGTATTATTTTAACTCCAAATCTCAAATGTTTCACTAAATTGTGAAAGATGGTGGGGTTTCCCACTATTTAACTACAGAGTTTCTACCTGTGGAAAATCTCTCAAACCAGTAACACTGACCCAGAAAGTACTCGTGACAAAAGTCTGTTTAAAATATTTTTAAATGATTTTTTTTTGTATTTTTTTTTTTTTACAGTGCCTGTTTTCTCCATGTCTTAATACCTTTTTGGTTTGGTGATATTTGGCATTACTGAATTTTACAGAGACATAAGGCAGGGGCTAGCAGCTTAACACAGGGGTTTAAGGTTATGAACTGCTAAGAAACACTATCCTGTAGTCCTGGGTTAGAATGTTTCAGTCAGCATTTACTTCCTGTGTGACTGTGATCAAGTCAATGAACAGTAAAGTGTTTTTTTCTGGGCTTAAACCATATTAAGGAAATATATACATTAAATAAACATAATGCTTTCATTTCTCTTGAATGTCAGTTTATGGTCTTCTGTAGCCAGCTGTTATTTTCAGCTTTTATCATTGCATCAGTTTCTGAACCAGTTATCCTGGTAAGTGTCACAGGGGTTGCAAGCTGATCAGGCTAAACCAAGGTTCCCTATGCAAACTGACAGTTATCAACTCATCCTAGGGGATCGTTAGATGTTCCCTGGCAAACTAGGGATATAAAGTCTGCAGAATGTCCTGATCTTTCATAGGACCTTGACTCAGTAGGATATGTCTAGTACAAATCTTCTCTAGAAGGCAGCCAGGGTACAGGTTACTAACCCCCCTTCAAATGACTCATTTTAGCATGGAAGTCCAGATGGTGTACTTCATGATCTGCTAGGACTACTGAAACCCTCACTCTCTTATGGAAAGAGAGTCCGGCAGAGAAATCTCATTTCTCCCACTTATATCCCTGATCTCATCCTTTTGAAAACAACCCCAACATTATGACGACAGGTCAAGATAAGAGACATAGAATGTCCAGTCAGTTCAGAATGACCAGTAAATTGAGAATACTGTTCAATTTCTCTGCTCAAGCTTCACCACAACAGTATATTAATAATGGCTGCAGTACCACTGCTGTCATACCTATCATATCTATCATACCTATCCATTGGTCAACCACCTGATCCTCTCTGTCTACATTTGTGAATAAAACTGCAAGATAATTAAGCTTTCTCAAATGAGGTAATTGTTCCTCTCATTACCAGGAAAGAGTATTGCATTCCATTGGGGAAAAAATCATGAGCTCTGATTAGCTGATGCAGATTTGTATCTTGGCCATGTCATACTTAGCTGTGAATTATTTCAGTGAATATATAGTAAGAAGAATAGGTATTTTGGAGTGGTGTGATATATGTACTATACACATAATTGTATTAGCAGACACAAGAGTTTTAACAAACAAAGAAAGAGTACAAGCAGACAAGCTATAGGGAGGAAAGATTATCAGGAAATTGGGAAATGGGAGATGTTCTGGAAAATAGCAGTATTCTGTAAAAATACAGTAAAGTTATCAGATGTAACTTTATCAAAAAAGGGAAGAGTAACCACTGTAGATATAAAGTGGAAAGAATAACAAGTATATAGAATTATAATATTATATGCTTATACTAAAGGTAAAGAAAGGGAAACTTTATTTTGCCAGATTTTAGTCTATATAGTGATTGTTGTGTCTTTCAGCTTTTCCTGGTTAGGGGTCGCCACAGCGGAACTCCGCTCCGCTAATGATTGGCAGTAGATTTTTACATGCCGAGTTGCCGGCCCTGATGCACAACCTTCAACGAAGGCACACCCATTCACGCATGTGTCCACACCAAAGATGTTCTAGCTGAGAATCGAACAGGACAACGTCTTACTGTGAGGCAACAACGCTACCGCAGCACCACCACCGCAGTCTATATAGTGATAAATATGAATATTATAATAACAGCAGACTTTAAAAGTGATTTAAGAGACAATCATAAAAAGAAAGGAAATTATATAAAAATGTTAGATGTTACACAATGCGATAAGTTGAAACTTTCAGACAAAAATCCATAGACTTACAGAAGGGGTATATATACAACTAAAATATATTATTTTATAGTATCAAAAAGTTTAGTTATAGGAGAAGAGGTGGTAGACAAAACAGATATTTTGATCATCTTGCCATATGGCTACAGATAAAGGAAAAAAAGGAATATACACAATTAGACAAATTAATAACAAGGATAAATGTGAAAACGTGGAATAAAGAAGGAAAGAGATTAGTAACACCATTATGGAAAGATCATATCACTATGAGAACATTTTATAAAAACTGGTCTGAATGGTGGATGATATTTAAAAAAAAATATAGGAAATGTTCTTTACAGTGACAATGTGATGTGAGAAAGGTAGAGAAATAAAAATTTAAAAGAACATATAATGATGTAATGGAAAATTTAGAACATAATGCTAGAAAGTACTTTGATAAAGAAAAAGAATGGCATGAGAGAAATCGAGAAAAATGCAAGACTTTTTATATAAGCAAAGGTACAAGGGAAAAGAGAAGACGTATTGTTACTAAAACAGGTGAGTAAAGGAAGATGGCAGTGCAATAAGAAAATAAAAATGTAAAAGGAGAAATAGAAAAAATTCAGGAAAAGATTATGAATACTATAGTGAAATAAATACAAGAAATGTTTAACGTAAAAAAAAGAAGGTAGTGAAAAAAACATGGAAAGTAAAAAAAATAACAGAAGAAGAGAAGAAAGAGTTGGAAAAAGAGATTTCTTTAAATGTGCTAGATAAATTATTAGTACAAGTGAATATAGATTCAGCTGCAGGACCAGATGGTCTAGGATATGAAATGTATAAGAATTTAAGGGATTTGCAAAAAAATTGTTTTAAAGATTTTGAATGAATGGTTTAAGTATAACAAATTATGTCGTGGAAGACTTAAATTCATAATGGAAGAAGGAAGACAGAAGAGAATTAAAACCTGGGGACCAACGGTACGGGATAATAACGATCATAAGGTCCTTATGAAAACAGTACAAAAGTGACTTGAAACTAAAATGGAAACTATGAGGGAAGATAGTATATAATATAAAGGGAACGGGTTGTCAGGAATTATTAATGATAGAGAAATTATTGATGATATTAGAAAAAGTAAAGAAGAAGTGAGAATCATGATAGGAGACCTTAATAAGGTATTCGATACAACTGCACATGAAATCTTATGGGTAATAATGAAAGAATATAATATAAGTAAGAAAGTTAGGGAATTATGTATATCAACGGGTCTACCTGAAAACACAGACATGCAAAAACACCGACAACGAGATAACCGACAACACAAAACTGAAAGTTCAAAAACACGAAACTTCACATGCCCGACAAACCACAATCCCGACAATCAACAAAACAAAACAAATACCTTTTCCGTAAAACACACACACCACAAGCACACCAAAAACCTTACAAACCTACACTAAACCTTACATACACAACTATATGCACTAACCCTAACCCTAAGGTCCATCACTATCGCACACTCACCTAACCTGTGCTCTAACCCTAACTCACTTAACCCGCCCCTAATCCTAAAGTCTGTCACTATCGCACACTTACCCAAACCCTAACCCTAACTCACTTAACCCGCCCCTAACCTTAAAGTCTGTCACTATCGCACACTTACCTTACCCGCACTCTGACCCTAAAGTCCATTAACACACTTACCTTAACATGTCAGTGTTGTCAGCATCGAGATTTTCAATCGTCGGTCACCTCCGTTGTCGATCTTCCAGTGTCGGTTATCTCGTTGTCAGCGTTGTCAGCGTTCTGTGTTTTCAGGTAGACCCATATCAACATATAGTAATTAAAAGTAAAAATACTTGTAAATGGCTGGTTAACTCAAGAGGTACATATGAAGAGTGGTGTAAGACAGAAATGTCCGATGCATTGTATAATCTTTGTATAACACTTGGGTTAAGAATTCTAGTTCTGTTAACATATGCAGATGATATTATAATAATTAAAAAACAAAATTTGGATAAAAGAAGTAATAATTTGCACAAATGAGATTCTAGAAGTGATACGGATGCGTTTTAAATGAAGAGAAAGGTAAGGGTTTCGGTGATGTATTGGGGGGGGGGTATATGTTTTACAAGTAAAAGTCCTGTGTTAGGTATAACATTTGGAAATAAAGATGCAAGTAGAATTCAATGAGAAACAACAACAGAAGAAATATAGCAAACATTCAGAAAAACATTCTTTGATAAATTCATTACTGATGGGAGAATAGCATACTTAGCAAGTGTATTTATGGTGCCAAGAGTATTTAAAAATGAATTATTGCAGATTTTTTTTTCATTTATATGGGGTTTTAGAATAAATCCAGGAAAAATAAGACTTTTATATGTAAATAAAGAAGAAGGAGGTTTAGGGTTAATTAACCCAGTGAAGTTGAAGTATACTGCGCCATTAAATTTGTACAAAGTGTTAAAGTGGATAAATGAAAAAGAACAGAGTTTAGTAGTAAAATTGTGCAAATGTAGATATTATAAATTTTGGGGTAAGGTAAAAAGGAGTATAAAATGCTACCAAGAAAAAAATATTTCTGTGGAAAATAAAAATTGATGACATAGAAAAAAGATAGGAAAGTATGGTATAAGAATGTAAGGATAAAGCATTACTGTCTAAAATCATGGGAAATTTATTACATGAAAAAAATTAAAGCTATAAAAATAAGAAGCAAATGGTGTAATCAGAAAGTAGAATGTCAATATTTTTGTAGAGGCTTGTAATAGATAAATTGTCAGTAAAAGGAAATATGCCATATAAAAAGAAAAGTGATAGAATATTTAAATAGTCAAGAAAAAGAAGAAACCATGGAACATATGCTATAGAAATGTACAATTAGATGGTGGTTATGAAAAAAAAAGAGTGGGGGTCTAATGGGGTGAACATTTAGCATGACTGTAAAGGAAATTATGAATATGTGTAAATAGATTTCTGTTTCTATGTATGTGTAAATATGTTGTAAATAAAAGTTATTTTTGTATATAAAAAAGGACCCCTACTCTTTTCAATAGGTGCCATATGATCTTTTACACCCACCTGGGTTACCACCAACTCAAGCAGATGGGACCTCAGTTTAACATCCCATTTGAAGCATGACACACTCAGGAGTGCAACACCCCCATAATGGTGCACTGCAGTGTGAGCAATCCAATTACCTAGAGTGGGAATAGAACTCACATCCTTCTGGTCTTCCTGCACAAAAAGTGAGTATACTGTTGTTAAGTGACTGACACTGCAATTGTCACTTTGTGACACATCATAGGCCACAGAAAAAATGCCATATAAATTATGGCATCACAACTACAAAACCCAGTAAAAAGTCTAAAAAAATGAAAAATACCTTTTTGCAGAGCACAGGGTAAGCAATTACTGTAAATTCAGACCTCTGTCTCAGCAACCTAATAGTAAACTGTAGACTCAAACCATTATACATTGGTAATTGCAATGCAGAAAAAGTGAAATGCACAGACATGTATAATATTTTTCCAATATTATGGGAGGTTTTCCTTGTTGACGATGACTTTCTTTGATAAAAGACAAGTTGATACATATTAGGATATGCAAGAGAGTTTAATGTATCATAACTTAGTCTAACAATATGCATTAATCTAGCTAGTAATGAGGTGCCTTATTCCACTGCTTGGAAATCCGCATATGTGTATAGCTTATTCACTTCAGATATGTTTATGGATCTCTTATATGTTTCTTAGCATTGTATAAGTAGTAAGACAATTCGTTTTTAATTGCAGTAACAAAGGTCTTCTGTATGGTATGTTTTAATGCTAATTTTGGGAAGGAAATGTGGCCACAGTGTTTGCACTTATCAGCTTTACTCAACCCAGTACATTTAATATGATGATGTTTTCTATTCAGTCTTTTCATGTAAAATAAATAAGCTGTGCAAATACATAAAACATTTTAAAGCATGCTTTGTGTGAGGTTAGGAAACACACTCTAATTATCAAACACACCAAAACCTTAATAGCAAATCAGAATCTCTGAAATCTGTATTCCTCTCTTCCATAAGAGGACAGAGGAGGAGGCAGACATGATGAATGATTTTTTGGCCCTGGTCTCAGAACAAAGAAATGAAGCAGTGCGCTAGCATTGAATTAGGGTTTAAAGAGCAAGGGAGAACTGAGATGGCAAAACTGCCCAATAAATGAGTGAAAGAGTTATAGATCCTTATAATGGATAATTCACAGAGGGCAGAAGAAATTCTACTTTCCCTTAATCATACCTTAAAGTCATGGTTGGTATGTTGCCAAAACATCAAAAGTAAGTAATCAATAAATTAAGGCTGAATTGAGGGGGAGGGGGTGGCTGGATTGGAGGAAAATTATTGTAGCACTTCTACACAAAGGGGGGTTTAGAACCAGCCCAAGCAACTATAGACCAGTGACCCTGACCCCATTAACAGAGAAGGCAATGCAGAAAATTCTGAAGCACAGATCGGTGAGTTTCCTGTAGGATGATGTAATCATAGATACAAATCAACATTATTTCATAGCTAAATGATTATGTCACAGGATTATGTAAATCAAACTTAATTTACTCTTATATCTTGAATTGCAAAGGGAATAGACAGAGGTCCTCTGGTACAGAATACGACACAATCACTGTGATGGGGCAGTGATTTAATCGCACAGCACAGAGTCATTAAACAAATGACATAGAATGGGAGACTGGGTTTAACCGACACTACATCTAGTAATGTACATGATATCAATAGTTTCCTCCATGTAGAGCTCATAAAAAATCCACTGGGCGTCCATGACAGCATATATATTACTAACAAATGCTGCCATCTTAACTACTTCAACTGTGTGATCTGCTAGTAGGGTGGACTCAGCCACAGGACGGGGTTAGTACCAAGGCTGCAAAAGGAGAAATGAAGAACAGGAAGCAGACTCAGAGCAACTGATGGTCAGCTGAAGGACACACAAGCGGAGACAAAAAATAAGAACAATATGGAGCTTCAGTTTCTATGTTAGAATCCTACCACTGACCTTTGTTGTGACACTCAAATAACCACCCAAAATGTAAATAACTGATAACACACAAATAAAAGTGATTTCATTGAATGCACATTTACTGATTTTGAATTCTGGAAATCCAGATATTTGATGCAATAGTTTATTATCAATCTTTACTTATTTATTTATGTTGACAAAAGTAATTGGAGACAGATGACATAAATCAAAGAGACAGAAAGTGAGAAAAAGAAAGAGAAATTGGGAGCAATATGTGATAAAGATATATTTTTATATGAAAAATATCTGCCTGACAATTTATTCTCTTGAGGCAGTATGATAAAAGCTTCTTTCTCTGCCTGTGTTGTAGCAATGGGATATCTCTGGGTCCATTCAAGGACCTCCCCAGTGATAACACTTTATTCCCCTTTGAACAACTCTCACTAAAAAGGCCAGAAAACTAATAACAGCTTTGACAAAAGGAAACAGTATAAATGGTAAGCTCTTATAAGATCAGCAAGGGGCAGTGAAGCAAAACAAAAGAAAAGGAAGTCTATTAAAATGTGCACAAATCTGCATTATGAAAAAAAATGTTTAGTAAATTACATAGTATTTTTAGTTCTTACCAAACCTACAAAATGGCAATAACAATAATAACATAAAAGATGCAGGTGCTCGACAGTATATATCTAAAATAATGTGAAACGGCTACTACTGGTCATAAACAAGGTTCTCGTCTCAGCTTGTTCCGTTATATATTCTTGACATAGCACGGTACATAATAATGATGAAATTAAACTGACTGCAAGACTGCTATGCTTTGTTGATATCTCATATAGCATCAATGGAGCAAAATTATAAATACTAATATGCTAAAGCTCATGTAGTGAGTAACATACAGTCAAGTTATAATAATCATGCAAGGGAAAGACAAATGTGCAGCTGAAATCTGTTGATATTTAGCTTGTTATGCAGAAACCCATGCAGGAACTTCGTTCTAGCTCTTTCTCTCTCTCTTTCACTCCTTCCCTCTCTCACACACACAAACACACACAGACATGCACATGCACATACAAACACACACACGCACACATTTGATAACTGAGCAATGAGGCACAATTTTCCATTTTCATGGGTTAAATACTTCACCCTAAATTAAAAAAAAATATGCAAGAGCAGGTACTGGGAATCAATCCCAGGTTTATAGCACATGACTTGTTTGTACCTTGTCACTTTAATTCACAGTTTATTGCTGCTGGCCACTGAGATGGCCAAAGCAAACAAAATTAATATGGACAATTAATTTCACCTGGGATTTGAAATGATTCTATATTAAAACACACATTCACTGGCCTTGTTACATGCAGGCTTAATTCAGTTGTTCATCTGCTGTGAATTTTCAGTATACCCTTCCATCTGAAAAGACTGTATTATTAACTGATTTGATGGCATAAAAACAGTGATTTTTTTTTATATTCTTTAATCAGCTGCTGTTGCAAGCACCTTGGTATTTAAGAGTACTCCTAATGAAGTCAGGTCAGTCACAATGCAGAGAAGGAAAAGAAAGTAGAATTAGCTATACAATGGCTGAACGCGCATAAAGGGATCTTTGTAATGCACAGAAAATAAATTAAGTCTATATATCATTACATCTTCTCCTACCAAAGACAAATAAATAATTAAAATAAAATACATTTATAAATAAAAGACTTACATAAAGCAGCATACTCAAAAAACTTTCAAAATATGGCAGCCATGAGGAGGGAGTGTGGTTAGGCAGCAATAAAGAAGGGGATTTAGGTTTATGGAGTGAGAGGGGAGTTTTAGAGTTAGAGAGATGGAAGAGCTGACAAGGGTGCAGAAGAGTTTTAGGTTTAGGGAGCAAATAGGGACATTAGAATTAGGAAGGTGGAGCAAAGTTCTAGTTTTAGGGAGGAATTGGGGACTTTAGAGTAGGAAGTGGGAGTGGAGTTTTATGTTTATGATGGTGGATCAGAGTTTTAGGGTTAGGGAGTAAACAGGGATCTTAGGTTTAGTGAACAGTAGGGGAGATTCTCAGTTTGGGCTAAACAGTGAGGACTCTGGTAAGAGTTAGGAACTATGAGGAAATTTTATGGACAGAGTTAGGACAATGGTGGGGCTATGCACTTCACTAGGGGAGAGTAGTAGAATGACCAGGTCACTCAGTAGGATCAGGCCACTGGGAATTTGGGCACTTGACACTTAGAACAAGTGACAGACAGGAAGTGGGTTTTCAGCTGCTAGCTTGACAGCATTTGTAGTAGATCCATACAGATGTCGACTGCAGGCAGCCAAGTCCTGTTACTTGAAGACTACCATCTCACAGTCAGGGACTTCATCATCTTGTAGCTTCTAATGGCTACTCATCTCACTCGGGTTCAGGTAAAGACTTTGGGGAAGGGGCAGCATTCATGCAGAGAGAAGGTGAAGCTGACATACCTTTTGCCGAAACACATTATTCCACTTTGAGCAAGATAAGAGCAGCAGCCAGGATGACAGAGTGGGAGTGGGTGTGTGTAGCTTATGGTTTTAGGCAGTGATTGAGGGGGATGGATTTGAGTTTAGAGAGTGCAGACAGTTTTAGGGTTAGAGAACAGGAGGAGAGTTAAGGGTTGGGGCGGTAAAGCTTTCGGTTTATGGAGCACCCAGAGAGTTGTAGATTTAGAGAGTGTAGGAAGAGTTTCTGTTTGTGAGTGAGGGGGAGTTTAAAGTTTAGGGAATGGTTAGAAATATTAGGTTTAGGGAGGGTGACTATTATTTTATGTTTAGAGAATGATTGGAGACTTTAGAGGAGTAGGAAAGGAATTCTAGGTTTACAGAATGAGAGTTGAGATTAAGGGTTAGTGAATAACTGAGGACTTTAAATTTAGGTAACAGCAGGGAAGTTTTCCAGTTAGAGTTAAGAAGCAAGATCTCAGTTTAGGATTATAGACTGTGTGGAAGTTTAAAGGTTAGATTTACGACTCCTGTAGGGCTATACAGTTCACACAGGAGGAGGGCTATGTAATTCAGTAGAATTAAGCTAGTGGGAGCCAGGGCACATGCTGTTTAGAACAATTGTCAGCAAGCAAGTGTGCTACCACCTACTAACACATATGCACTTGCAGCAGACCCATGTATGGTGAATATCTATGATAACAAAAGTATATTGCTTTTAAATGCAAATAAAAAGTACTGCATATGACATATTTGTTCTATCTGCATCATAGTGCAAACTAAAATAAAAAATATTAAAGAAGCTTAAATATGAAGTAACAAAGACTGATGAACAAAATAAAAGTTGTTGATAACAACCAATGGCAGTTATGCTTCATTTAAAATATAGAAACAGGTAGCAAGAGAAGACAGATTTTGGTAAAATAAGAAGAGAAAAAGATGGTATTGTATCCACAGAGATAATACAAAAAGGTGTATTCAACGAAAGTGGAAATTTTGGAAGGAAGGAGAATAAAGTATCAGATAAACAAAAAAAGGAACTCAATACATAAAATGCATTCTGGATTACAAAAAAAAATCAAAAGAGCATGAAAAAAAGCTAGAAAGAGAAAATTTAAACAGTGAAAAAAAACAAGAAGGATAATTGAGGGGTTACATTTATTTATTTATTTATTTATTTATTGACATTTGATTTGAGGAAAGTCTAATTGGGTAGAAGCCCATTTTCAGTGGAGTCCCAGGCTTGTAATATATTTAGAGAGAAAGTTAGAGAAGAGAATTTGGTAGAAGTAAGAAAGCAAGTACCCCCTTTGGTATGCACCTGTCCAGGCATATCCAACAAGTGGGACATCCGCAGAGGGTCCTCACTAAAGGAATACAGGGTGTAAGTAATATGTCCTACGCAGACCATCTCAAGACCCTATCCCTGTATTCTGTCTCCTACAGGCTTTTGAGTGGAGATCTATGCCTGGCATACAGGGCATTGTCAGACCCCCACTCTGATGGAGCTCCTGCATATCCACAAAACAAACAGTATCGGAATTACCCGTTCTAAAGACTTAAACCTTGCCTGTGATATAAATAGGACCTGCTGGAGAGAGAGGCATTTATCCCAGAGACTATTCCGTTTATGGAACAGACTCCTCATCCACGTGAAGCAGAGTTCCTCCCTAAACCAATTCAATAGTAACTTGGACAATTGGATGGGAGACTGGAAATTCATCTCTGGTTTGACACCTATGTCTCTAATGGACACAGGTAACCTGTAAATAGTTAATTTCCCAGGCCCATGCTTACAGTTATCAAGGGTATCAGAATTCATCAGAGATTTGGGATGCATGGCTAGGCTTAAAAAGGCCCTTTTGGTCATTAGCCTTGTAAACACCTATGAACCTAAGTGCAGAAGGGAGTGTAAGGAGGGATAAGGAATGAAAAGGTACTTGTTCACATTTATGGATATACTTTATCCTGGTTTTGAGTAAGAACAAAGCTAGAATTTAGCTAGGAAGTCTTTCCAAGTGGTTTTGAAAGATTGGAGGGAAGGTATTGACCTGATGGATACAGGTAAGGAGTTCCGGACCTTAGCAACCTTGTATGAGTACAGACAATACCCAGCAGATATGATAGGTTTGTAGACAGACAGGAGTTTTGGGTCACTGGATCGTAATGACTGACTTGGAAAATAGTTGTGTAGAATGTTTTTTAGTGCTGGACAGGCACATGGATGCTGGATAATTTTATAGATAGAAAGAAGCTGAGTATATGTTAGTTGATGAGGCAGGTCTAACCAGTTTAGGTTTTTAGTGCTATACAGTGATGGGTTCTGAAAGAGGTATTTGCTGCAAATTTAGCAACTTTGTTATAGCATTGTTCATGTTTTAATTTTTGTGAATCCTTTAAGTTAGAAAGGATGGGGCTACTATGTAAAAGAGTGGGGAGGAGATAAGTAGTGTTGAGTGTAGGTTCTGATGAAGTCTACTTATCTAGAGGAAAGCGCTCAACATTCGTTTTGTGTTACTAAATAAAAGATATTATATTTGCACAATTGCACCTTGGACTACCTCGTGAATTGTTACTACATCAGTTTAAGGTTTATTCAACTAGTTGGAAGCTGTACGTGTAATCCTTGCTACCTTGGGACAGTATACTTTGAGCATTTTATTATAGTGTTGAGTGTAGTTTTAGTTGTGTCAGTGAGGAAGTTTTTGGCTCTGTAAAGCATCTCTAGTTATTGATGAATATTTCTTATGAAATTTTGTATATTCAGGTAAAATGTAAGTTTATCATTCACTATCACCCCTAATAATTTGCTATGAGAGGTGACATCAACGGTTGTATTTTCAAGAGAGAGGACTTTAAATTTTATTTTTTCATGAGAGAGGGATCTGGGGAAAAAAGTAGTAGTTTGCTGTTTTTTGGGTTGAGCGTGAGTTGTGAGTTATGAAACCATGTTTCAGTGGCTGTTAAAGCTTCCTGAGTAATTTTCAGCGGTGTACCATGTTGTCAAGTGTGCAAATGAGAGTGGCATCATCTGTGTATTGTATTACAGTGGCTTGTTGTGTGGATGTGTAGAGGGTGTTGGTGAAAATGTTAAAGAGGAGGGACCAAGTATAGAACCTTGTTATACATCGATGGTGAGTAGGAGATAAGGAGACAGCATGAAGTGCCATTTGAAGGAAAGAATGGAAAATATATGAATGAGAAATCTTAAATAGAAAGAGCAGATAGTAAAAGAAATGAAACGTTATAGAAGTATAAATGAAAAAAGAACAAGTTCTACTGCCTAAAATATGTAATTTCAAGTACTGAATATAAGTTGTGTGACATGCATGACTACATGCAGAAAGCTTTTATCGATCAGTTAAAAGAAATAAGCAAATGTTATTAATAGTTATGAATAATTTTATATTGTGTTCTAAATTCTAATATTTTCCTTAGTGGTGAAATTATATAAATTAGGAATACTGAAGTACCCTAAACTAGGTTTACCTTTAAAATGTCCACTGTACACAGTCGAATGGCCACAGCATCGAAACTTTTCGACGAAACCCGTAGTGCCAAAATGTCACAAACTCGAAAAAACATTGAACGTCAACATTTCCAACCCCGCCACACCTACATGCAAGTGCTAACATGGGTCAAAAAGGGAGTGAGATTTTGAGGTTTGGAACATCGGCATTTGAGGTTTTGACCAGGCATAGTTCAGACTTCACAGAAGCAGGATCGACATTTCAACCATCAACATTTTGAAGGTAAACCCCTAAACTATTGTTGCACTTTAGAGATTGAGTTTTAATTCTGATGTTTTTTTAATTCACATTTGAATAATTCAGGACTTTGTAGGATTTTGTTTAATTTGAAACCTTTGTTCAACTCTGAGCGAGGTGCATTTTGAGTGTTAATTTGAAATCTTGTCGTTGATGAATTTTGTTTGAGGCTTGTTCTTCCCAACTAATGAACAGTGATGTTAGTATTATTCTAAGCTTTCCAAAAATGAAGACCAGATCAGGAATAAAAATAGGTAGGAGTAAGCAAAGCAGAGGAACCTGACTGTAATATTATATGTGAGGATATGTCTGAGGAATTAAGAATTATAATCTATTTGCTACTCAGAAGAATATGCTGAATAAACTGACTGATAAGTAAAGAAGCTAATTAAGAAAAGAAATAACAGAAATGATGAATGTGAGAAAGTTAGAGCAAAAGAAACATAAGGTGAAAGTAAAGGTTATTCAAAGTGAGAGAAAGACAATCTATGGAAATAAAATAGATAAAATGTTTGGGTGGCAACAAATTGCAAGCTAATATGGAAGGAAAATTTGTACTAGTGTTACCAGAGGGAAAAGAGCATTTTATGCATCTACCTGATGAAGTCTTTCTAAATGAGGGAGGAATATATGATTGTTTGGATATTAGCATCAGCCTAACTTTAAATTACAATGAACAACTTCATTTTGTCTATAAAACATATTGTGTGATTGAGAATAATAGTCAATATTGGAATGAAAATACAGGAGCTGAAGGACAGGAAGTTATGAATGGAGGAAAAAGATTATTACAAAATATTCTATATATAATACTACCTGTGGTGGAGAAGAGTCAGAGATGAGCACATACAGACCATGCTCATCAGCAGTAACCATGGCAACCATATCACTGAGATCTAGAGTGACAGGAAGAGCAATCCCACATTGACAAAAACTGTATGTGAAATGTTATAGGATTTCATTATGATGAGGTGGAGGAGATGGGCAATGCTGAGAGATGGTGACAGGGGGCAAACTGATGGAGTAAAGATATGGCAATGTGACAGGGATGCAGTACTAGGGCTATGGACAACAACCTGAGTGAAAGTACAGAAACTCAATGTGGCTATACAAGAAGGTGTGGCTGTCAATTACAGCTAAGGACAGAGTATATAAGAACTAGAAGAATGGCAGTGGAAAGGTGGACAAGGCATTTGTACAAGGTGACCAGCAGGAAGGCAATAAAGAAGTTAAGGACAGCGGAAGGATTATTATTCTACTGGGAATAGAGACGACAATACCAGGCATAGTGCGCACAACCATCCTGGACATGGGCAGCCATTACTAAAAGCAATCTTGGGTATTAACATTGGGATGAATCGGCTAGGCTTGAAATGACCTCCAAGTCCATAGTCTAGTAATCTTGATCCTATGTTCCTTAAACCAAAAGGTGTGAGGAAGTTGATAGAAAGTGTAAATATGCATATACCAAAAAGAAGAAAGGAAGGAACAGACAGGCCACGCTGAGCAGAAATGGGAGGAAGCACACAGAAGAATGGGAAATGCAGAGGTATTGAAGTATTTAAAAAGGAAAACAAGGAGACGTTATCAGGATGAGACAGAGAAGAGGGGGCAGGATCACCAGCAAACAGCAGGAGGAGATGGTGGTGGCTTCCCTAATGGGCAGTAAAGCAGAGAAACCAGAAGGGCTGCTTTACAGAGTACTTAGGAACCCGGATTCTATATTAGCACACCTCCTGTGAAGATTTACGTTAGACCACTGGTCACTGGCTAAATGCTTGAGAACTGGAAAAGAATAATTGTGGTACCCTGGAAGGAACCGGGAAAAATTCAGGAAACCACAGATCTGTTAGCCTAACACCAGTAGCATGGAAAGTCATGGAAAAAATCCTAAAGAAAAAGCTGATTGTCTTTCAAGAAGATAAAATATTCAGGACAACATCTAGCATGGGTCTGTGGGTAGAGAAAGATGTCAGTCAATGCTGATCCAGTTTTAAGACCGAGTCAAAGAGGAATTTGAAATGGGAGTACCAGCAGACATACTGCACCTGGATTTCACCAAGGTCTATGACTAAGCTCCAGAGCTAACTGCTAGTAACACTGAAAGGGTTGGGAGATGTGACCAAGACTAAATATTTGGATGGCTGCATTGCTGAATGAGAGGACCATGGTTTGTGGTGAGAAGACAATGTTAGAAATGATGGAAATGACAAGTATAACTTCAGTTACTCCTAAATCCAGAAATTTTCAATGTGATTGTGTCAAACACATCTGAAGAAACATTCTCTTTGATGACGATGCAAAGTTAGGTGGAGCAGTTTAGGCAAAGATGGTAAAAGGTTAACCAAATGAGCACATCCTTCCTCCTTAGATAAAAAAAAAATCATACACGATAACCAAATACCAATGAATGTGCCTAACTGATAATTAAAATCTGTCCATAAAAGTACATAAAACATTTATATAATAGCAGCAGAATATGACATTGTGCTGATTCTGATTAATTACCATTTTTCAAAAAGGTACAAAAGTACTTAGCCCAGAGTCAGTGTTAATTCTTCTAGGTAATTTTTATCATCCTGTCTGAAATGGTTATGTGGTTACAAATGAGATTTGAAGAAAATGTTTATATGAGGATGGGTGCAGACAAATGCCAAGCGCTGCACTAATGTCACAATCCTAGTGTGAAGTATCAGCCAAGAGAAATTAAATTAAAGAAAGAGTGGAGTGACTTCACCTGGAATGCTCCAGTAGATCAATAGGAGAATCAGTTTCAGATCAAAAGAGATAAAGCCTCCAAGCTACTGGACCATGGTCAGTGGGATGGAGAAAGAATGATATGACCACAGATTAAAGAGGTTAGAGCTCTTCTCACTAGAGACTACAAGAGCTAGAGGGGACATGATAATGGTATATAAGATCATATCATGAATTTGAGATGAGGTTGTCTTGAACAGGAAGAAGAGACAGAGAAGGAGGAAGCACATACAGCAGCTTGTAGGGAATAACCCCTCCCATCTTCTGTGAATGGATGTCTTTGCAGAGATAGTTTTGAGTCCATGAAATACTGTAATGTAATGTAATGTAATGTAATGTACTTGACTGTAATGTGGTGTAATGCAACATAATGTAATGTAATGTAACTTAATGATTACAATGTACTGCAATGTAATGAAAAGTAATGTAATATAATGGAACATGATGTGCTGTAATGTACTGTATTGTAGTGTAATGTAATGTAATGACTGTAATGTACTGTAATGTATCATATTCTAATGTTCTGCACTGTAATACAATGTAACATAATGACTGTGATGTACTGTAATGTATTGTAATGCAATGTAATCTTATGTAACACGCTGTAGTATAATGCAGAGCAATATAATGTAAGCTAATGTAATATAATGTAACAATATACTGCAATTTACAATAATGTAAAGTAAAGTTATGTAAGTTTATGTAAGGTGCTGTAATATAATGAAGTGTAATGTAATGTAATATAATATAAGCTAGTGTAATATACTGTAACATAATATACTGTAATTTACCATAATGTAAAGTAAACTTATGTAAGGCTATGTACAGTAATATAGCATAATGTGCTGCAATGTAACATAATGTAACATAAAGACTATAACGTAACGTAATGTAACATAACTTAATGACTGTAATGTAATGAAATATGTGACATAATATAAGGTAATGTACTGTTCTGTTGTATAATGCAACATAATGTAACATAATGACTGTAATGAAATGAGATATAATGTGATGAAATGTAATGTATTATACTGTACTGTAATGTAACATAACATAATGACTGTAACATACTGTAATGTAATGCAATGCAATATAGTGTAACATAACATAATGTAATGCTATGTAATGTACTGTAATATAATGTACTGTAATGTAACAAAATGTAACATAATGACTGTAACATACTGTAATTTATACCACGACCCCCCATTAATATTCCAAAACGTGCACGCTGATTGGCCAGCGTGCACATTGTAAATCGACTTATACTAATGGAAAAATGTCTTTTTCCATTAGTATAAGTCTTTTTTAAAACACTGTCTCGCTATGTTAAAGGAGTTTAACATAGTGAGACAGGTTTAAAAAAAACAACAGAGATCTCCGTTGCTTTTTTTAAAGCTGTCTCGCTATGTTAAACTCCTTTAACATAGCAACACAGTGTGTAAAAAGCAACGGAGATCTTGCTTTCTCCGTTGCTTTTTTTTTAAACCTGTCTCACTATGTTAAATGGGTTTAACATAGCGAGACAGCTTTAAAATAAGCAACGGAGATCTCTGTTGCTTATTTTAAAGCTGTCTCACTATATTAAACCCATTTAACATAGCAAAACAGTTTGTTAAATGCAACAGAGATCTTGCTTTCTCCGTTGCTTTTTTCAAAACTGTCTCGCTATGTTAAATGGGTTTAACATAGCGAGACAGCTTTAAAATAAGCAACGGAGATTCTCCGTTGCTTTTTTTAAAGCTGTCTCGCTATGTTAACCCCATTTAACATAGCGAAACAGTAAAAAGCAACGGAGATCTTGCTTTCTCCATTGCTTTTGCCCACAGCTCTGATGTACTGCATAGGCATACACATGCGCAGTACATCAGAACTACCGCGGAATACCAGACAGTTGCGTAAGGGCAGCAAGGTGGCATTATACAATGCCATTATTTAAGAAAAGTAATAATTTTTTTTCTTAAATAATGTCATTGTATAATAGCAATAGCCCACTTCTGGGTGTGGGTAATGCTGGATTTACCCATGGTTGGCTTTGTTTGGTCCCTCGGGCTTCGCCCTCGGGACCAAACCACGCCAACCGTGGGTAAATCCAGCATTACCCACACCCAGGCATGGGTTACTGCTATAGTAATGTAATGTAATATAATATATAATGTAATGCTATGTAATGTACTGTAATATAATGTAGTGTAATGTAACATAATGTAACATAATGACTATAATGTAATGTAAGATAACTTAATGACTGTAATGTAATGAAATATTATGTGATGTAATGTAATGCATTCTACTGTACTGTAATGTAACACAATGCAACAATGACTGCAACATACTGTAATGTAATGTAATATAATATATAATGTGCTGCTATGTAATGTACTGTAATATAACGTAGTGTAATGTAACATAATGTAACATAATGACTATAATGTAATGAAATATAATGTGATGCAATATAATGTACTGCACTGTTGTGTAATGTAACATAATATAACATAATGACTATAATGTAATATAATGCAACATAATTATGTACTGTAATGTAATGAAATATAATGTGATGTAATATAATCTAATGCACTGTAGTGTAATGTAACATAATGTAACATAATGACTATAATGTAATGCAAGGTAACTTAATGACTGTAATGTAAGGACATATAATGTGATGTAATGTAATGTATTCTACTGTACTGTAATGTAACATAATGTAAAATAATGTTTATAATGTAATGTAATGTAACTTAATGACTGTAGTGTAATGAAATATAATGTGACATAATGTAATGTACTTTTCTGTTGTATAATGTAACATGACTGTAATGTAATGTAATGCAAGGTAACTTGACTGTAATGTAATTAAATATAATGTGATGTAATGTACTGTATTATACTGTACTGTAATGTAACATAATGTCTATAATGTAACGTAACGTAACTTAATGACTGTAATGTAATGAAATATAATGTGACATAATGCAATATAATGTACTGTTCTGTTGTATAATGTAACATAATGTAACATAATGACTGTAATGAAATGAGATATAATGTGAATAAATGTAATGTATTGTACTGTACTGCAATGTAACATAATGTAACATAACAACTGTAACATACTGTAATGTAATGCAATGTAATATAACATAACATAATGTAATGCTATGTAATGTATTGTAATATAATGTACTATAATGTAACATAATGTAACATAATGACTGTAGCATTCTGTAATGTAATGTTATGTAATATAATATATAATGTAATGCTATGTAATGTACTGTAATATAACATAGTGTAATGTAACATAATGTAACATAATGACTATAATATAATGTAATGTAAGGTAACTCAATGACTAATGTAATGAAATATAATGTGATCTAATGCAATGTATTTTACTGTACTGTAATGTAACATAATGTAACATAAAGACTGTAACATACTGTAATGTAATGTAATATAATATATAATGTAATGCTATGTAATGTACTGTAATATAACGTAGTGTAATGTAACATAATGTAACATAATGACTATAATGTAATGTAATGTAAGGTAACTTAATGATTGTAATGTAATGAAATATAATGTGATGTAATGTAATGTATTTTACTGTGCTGTAATGTAACATAATGACTGAAACATACTGTAATGTAATGTAATATAATATATAATGTAATGCTATGTAATGTATTGTAATATAACGTAGCGTAATGTAACACAATGACTATAATGTAATATAATGTAAGGTAACTTAATGACTGTAATGTAATGAAATATAATGTGATGAAATGTAATGCATTCTACTGTACTGTAATGTAACATAATGTAGCATAATGACTATAATGTAATGTAACTTAATGACTGTAATGTAATGAAATATAATGTGACATAATGTAATGTAATGTATTCTACTATACTGTAATGTAACAATGTAAAATAATGACTATAACATAATGTAATGTAACGTAACTTAATAACTGTAATGCAATGAAATATTATGTGACATAATGTAATGTAATGTACTGTTCTGTTGTATAGTGTAACATAATGTAACATAATTACTGTAATGAAGTGATGAAATGTAATGTATTGTACTGTACTGTAATATAACATAATGTAACATAATGACTGTAACATACTGTATCTAATGCAATGTAATATAGCCTAACATAACATAATGTAATGCTATGTAATGTACTGTAATATAATGTACTGTAATGTAACATAATGTAACATAATGACTGTAACATACTGTAATGTAATGAAATATAATGTGATGTAATATAATCTAATGCACTGTAGTGTATTGTAACATAATGTAACATAATGACTATAATGCAATGTAATGAAATGCAACTTAATGACTGTAATGTAATGAAATATAATGTGACATAATGTAATGTAATGTATTCTACTGTACTGTAATGTAACATAATGTAACATAATGACTATAATGTAATGAAAGTAACGTAACTTAATGACTGTAATGTAATGAAATATAATGCGACATAATGTAATGTAATGTACTGTTCTGTTGTATAATTTAACATAATGTAACATGACTGTAATGAAATGAGATATAATGTGATGAAATGTAATCTATTCTACTGTGCTGTAATGTAACATAATGTAACATAATGACTGTAACATACTGTAATGTATTGTAATATAATATATAATGCACTGCTATGTAATGTACTGTAATATAACAGTGTAATGTAACATAATGACTATAATGTAATGTAATGTATGGTAACTTAATGACTGTAATGTAATGAAATATAATGTGACATAATGTAATGCAATGT
>NC_056746.1:1331649192-1331666692 GCF_019279795.1 Protopterus annectens | reverse complement strand
CGTGTGTGCATGTGTGTGTGTGTGCGTGTGTGTGTGTGTGTGTGTGCGTGTGTGCGTGTGTGTGTGTGTGTGTGTGTGTGTGTGTGTGTGTGTGTGTGTGTGCATGTGTGTATACACACATGCACACATACACATAGAAAAAAAACAGAATGTTAACATTGTATTTATTTATTTATTTATTTACTGGGTAATTGTCCGGCTGGGCTGGAAGCCCACGTACAGTGGAGACCCGGGGAGAAAAGCTCCATGCAGCATTAAGTTACAGTTATATATGGAAATGCATAAAATAACAAATACAAATTTATACAGAGAATTACAACAAAAACGACAGTACAAGTAAGATGTAGAGCAAATAATATAAGCAGAGAGTAGCATGTACCACTCAAATGTCATAACATTATGGAGTGGAAATCAATTAAAATGCAGGCACTCTGAAATAACATTGGGTGAAAGCAAATATACATAGTGTATAAGATAAGGTGAGATAGGGTCAAATAGTTAAAACTCTAATTTGTAGCAGAAAGAAAAAGATAAGAAGAAAAACGAAAAAAAAATCTTTATACAATAACAAACCAAGAATATAAGCACTGAAAAGCTTAAATGCTACAATTACAACCAAACCTATAGTTAATTTTGCTTTGAGACTATGTAACTTTGACAGATTGTTTCTCTAAATACATTTCCTCTATGTCGTCCCTGACATATAGCACAATTTTTGGCTTCTTATTACCGCTGTTACTATTCAATGACCATGTTATAACTGCACATTAGACTTCGGTTATCAATTGTTTATTTTTGATTGATAATCCCATGCCATATACTGTAGCTTTTACTTTGGTTATCAGTTGTTTAATTGTGATTGATGATCCCATGCCATATACTGTAACTTTTACTACGGTTATCAGTTGTTTAATTGTGATTGATGATCCCATGCCATATACTGTAACTTTTACTTCGATTATCAGTTGTTTAATTGTGATTGATGATCTCATGCCATATACTGTAACTTTTACTTCAGTTATCAGTTGTTTAATTGTGATTCATGATCCCATGCCATATACTGTAACTTTTACTTCAGTTATCAGTTGTTTAATTGTAATTCATGATCCCATGCCATATACTGTAACTTTTACTACGGTTATCAGTTGTTTAATTGTGATTGATGATCCCATGCCATATACTGTAACTTTTACTTCGATTATCAGTTGTTTAATTGTGATTGATGATCTCATGCCATATACTGTAACTTTTACTTTGGTTATCAGTTGTTTAATTGTGATTCATGATCCCATGCCATATACTGTAACTTTTACTTCGGTTATCAGTTGTTTAATTGCGATTGATGATCCCATGCCATATACTGTAACTTTTACTTTCGTAAAAGTACAGGAAATCGGGGGGAAGTGGTGATGGACGAGATCAGACTACATTAGGGATAAGAGAATATTCCCTTTTCCCCACTACAGTGTGATTTCGGAGTGAGAATATAAAAGTAGAGGTGTGTGGGGTGTACATAGTGTGTGTGTTTTTTTTTGTTTTTGTGTGTGTTTGTGTGTGTGTGTTTTACCTTTCGTTTACCGAAACTGCATTTTTGGTGAAAGCAGTTTCAGTAAACGGTGTTCGGTAAGGTTGGATTCAGACAGTTGGTCTTTTGATCAACTGTCCTAGATCCATATATATAATATATATATATATATATATATATATATATATATATATATGTATATATATATATATATATGTATATATATATATATATATATATATATATATATATATATATATATACTATATATATGTGTGTATGTATGTATGTATACTATATATATATATATATATATATATATATATATATATATATATATATATGTGTGTGTGTGTGTGTGTGTGTGTATGTATGTGTGTATGTATGTATGTATGCATGTATGTACGTTTGTATGTATTTATACTATCTTAGCTTACAGTGAGCTTACTGTCCAACAGTTGAGACAATGTTTCTCAGATGTGTATGCAGGTGCCTACCTCACTGATTGCTTTTGCATATGCAGATGTGCCTGTTTGTCTAAATGTCAGTGTAGGCCTAGTCGAATGTAAGTGTGTATGCATGTATCTGCATTTATCAAGCAAAGAAACATCCAAGAGAATAGTTGTGTGTTTGTATGCGTGCATGGATATGTTTCTGTTGGTCTGAATGTAGCATGTTTAATTGCATGTATATGAGTGTGACTGTATCGTTTCTGATCACCACTGGCTGTTTGTCTAATCATCATTACACTTTCTTGAACATACACTTTACACATGGTATTACTATATGAAGGGATGACCTTCCTAACACTGTGGTATTACCATATGAAGGAATAATGCCCCTAGCACATGGTATTACCATATGAATGAACGGACTCCCTAACACATACTATTACCATATTAAGGAATGGCCTCCCTAACACATGGTATGAACATATGAAGGAATGACCTCCCTAACACATGGTATGACCATACGAAGGAATGGCCTCCCTGTCACATGGCATTACCATATGAAGTAATGGTCTCCCTAACACATGGTATTACCATATGAAGCAATGGCCTCCCTAACACATGCTATTACCATAGGAAAGAATGGCCTCCTTAACACATAGTATTACCATATGTAGAAATGGCCTCCCTAACACATCCTATTACCATATGAAGGAATGGCCTCCCTAACACATACTATGACCATATGAAGGAATGGCATCCCTAACATATAGCATTACCATATAAAGAAATGGCCTCCCTAACACATGGTATGACCATATGAAGGAATGGCCTCCCTAGCACATGGTATTACCTTATGAAGGAATGGTCTCCCTAAAAGATGATATTATCATATGAAGGAATGATGTCCCTAACACATGGTGTTACCATATAAAGGAATGGCCTCCCTAACACATGGTATTATCATATGAAGGCATGGCATCCCTAACATGTGGTATTATCTTTGTGTTTGTGTGTGTGTGTGTGTGTGTGTGTGTGTGTGTGTGTGTGTGTGTGTGTGTGTGTGTGTGTGTGTGTGTGTGCGTGTGTATGCATGTGTGTGTGTGCGTGTGTGTGTGTGAGCGTGTGTGCGCGTGTGGTGTATGTCTGTGTGTGTGTGTGTGTGTGTGTGTGTGTGTGTGTGTGTGTGTGTGTGTGTGTGTGTGTGTGTGTGTGTGTCTGTGTTTGTGTGTGTGTGTGTGTGAGTGTGTATGTGTGTATACACACATGCACACATACACATAGAAAAAAAACAGAATGTTAACATTTTATTTATTTATTTATTTATTTACCGGGTAATTGTCCGGCTGGGCTGGAAGCCCATGTACAGTGGAGACCCGGGGAGAAAAGCTCCATGCAGCATTAAGTTACAGTTATATATGGAAACGCATAAAATAACAAATACAAATTTATACAGAGAATTACAACAAAAACGACAGTACAAGTAAGATGTAGAGCAAATAATATAAGCAGAGAGTAGCATGTACCAATCAAATGTCATAACATTATGGAGTGGAAATCAATTAAAATGCAGGCACTCTGAAATAACATTGGGTGAAAGCAAATATACATAGTGTATAAGATAAGGTGAGATAAGGTCAAATAGTTAAAACTCTAATTTGTAGCGGAAAGAAAAAGATAAGAAGAAAAACGAAAAAAAATTCTTTATACAATAACAAACCAAGAATATAAGCACTGAAAAGCTTAAATGCTACAATTACAACCAAACCTATAGTTAATTTTGCTTTGAGACTATGTAACTTTGACAGATTGTTTCTCTAAATACATTTCCTCTATGTCGTCCCTGACATATAGCACAATTTTTGGCTTCTTATTACCTCTGTTACTATTCAATGACCATGTTATAACTGCACATTAGACTTCGGTTATCAGTTGTTTATTTTTGATTGATAATCCCATGCCATATACTGTAGCTTTTACTTTGGTTATCAGTTGTTTAATTGTGATTTATGATCCCATGCCATATACTGTAACTTTTGCTTCTATTATCAGTTGTTTAATTGTGATTGATGATCTCATGCCATATACTGTAACTTTTACTTCGGTTATCAGTTGTTTATTTTTGATTGATGATCCCCATGCCATATACTGTAGCTTTTACTTCGGTTATCAGTTGTTTGATTGTGACTGATGATCCCATGCCATATACTGTAACTTTTACTTCGATTATCAGTTGTTTAATTGTGATTGATGATCTCATGCCATATACTGTAACTTTTACTTCGGTTATCAGTTGTTTAATTGTGATTGATGATCCCATGCCATATACTGTAACTTTTACTTCGGTTATCAGTTGTTTAATTGTGATTCATGATCCCATGCCATATACTGTAACTTTTACTACAGTTATCAGTTGTTTAATTGTGATTGATGATCCTATGCCATATACTGTAACTTTTACTTCGATTATCAGTTGTTTAATTGTGATTGATGATCTCATGCCATATACTGTAACTTTTACTTTGGTTATCAGTTGTTTAATTGTGATTCATGATCCCATGCCATATACTGTAACTTTTACTTCGGTTATCAGTTGTTTAATTGCGATTGATGATCCTGTGCCATATACTGTAACTTTTACTTCGGTTATCAGTTTTTTAATTGTGATTGATGATCCCGTGCCATATACTGTAACTTTCACTTTGGTTATCAGTTGTTTAACTGTGATTGATGATCCCGTGCCATATACTGTAACTTTTACTTTGGTTATCAGTTGTTTAATTGTGATTGATGATCCCATGCCATATACTGTAAATTTTACTTCGGTTATCAGTTGTTTAATTGTGATTGATGATCCCATGCCATATACTGTAGCTTTTACTTCAGTTATCAGTTGTTTAATTGTGATTGATGATCCCATGCCATATACTGTAACTTTTACTTCAGTTATCAGTTGTTTAATTGTGATTGATGATCCCATGCCATATACTGTAACTTTTACTTCGGTTATCAGTGGTTTAATTGTGATTGATGATCCCATGCCATATACTGTAACTTTTACTTTGGTTATCAGTGGTTTAATTGTGATTGATGATCCCATGCCGTATACTGTAACTTTTACTTCGGTTATCAGTTGTTTAATTGTGATTGATGATCCCATGCCGTATACTGTAACTTTTACTTCGGTTATCAGTTGTTTAATTGTGATTGATGATCCCATGCCATATACTGTAACTTTTACTTCGGTTATCAGTTGTTTAATTGTGATTGATGATCCCATGCCATATACTGTAACTTTTACTTCAGTTATCAGTTGTTTAATTGTGATTGATGATCCCATGCCATATACTGTAACTTTTACTTCGGTTATCAGTTGTTTAATTGTGATTCATGATCCCATGCCATATACTGTAACTTTTACTTCGGTTATCAGTTGTTTAATTGTGATTCATGATCCCATGCCATATACTGTAACTTTTACTTCGGTTATCAGTTGTTTAATTGTGATTCATGATCCCATGCCATATACTATAACTTTTACTTCGGTTATCAGTTATTTAATTGTGATTGATGATCCCATGCCATATACTGTAACTTTTACTTCGGTTATCAGTTGTTTAATTGTGATTGATGATCCCATGCCATATACTGTAACTTTTACTTCGGTTATCAGTTGTTTAATTGTGATTGATGATCCCATGCCATATACTGTAACTTTTACTTCGGTTATCAGTTGTTTAATTGTGATTCATGATCCCATGCCATATACTGTAACTTTTACTTCGGTTATTAGTTGTTTAATTGTATTTCATGATCCCATGCCATATACTGTAACTTTTACTTTGGTTATCAGTTGTTTAATTGTGATTGATGATCCCATGCCATATACTGTAACTTTTACTTCGGTTATCAGTTGTTTAATTGTGATTGATGATCCCATGCCGTATACTGTAACTTTTACTTTGGTTATCAGTTGTTTAATTTTGAGTGATGATCCCATGCCATATACTGTAACTTTTACTTCAGTTATCAGTTGTTTAATTGTGATTGATGATCCCGTGCCATATACTGTAACTTTTACTTCGGTTATCAGTTGTTTATTTTTGATTGATGATCCCATGCCATATACTGTAACTTTTACTTCGGTTATCAGTTATTTAATTGTGATTGATGATCTCATGCCATATACTGTAACTTTTACTTCAGTTATCAGTTGTTTAATTGTGATTGATGATCCCGTGCCATATACTGTAACTTTTACTTCGATTATCAGTTGTTTAATTGTGATTGATGATCCCATGCCATATACTGTAACTTTTACTTCGGTTATCAGTTGTTTATTTTTGATTGATGATCCCATGCCATATACTGTAACTTTTACTTCGGTTATCAGTTGTTTAATTGTGATTGATGATCCCATGCCATATACTGTAACTTTTTGATTTACTTCCTTCCACTGTTGGATACTGTGACTGGCGCTAAGTTTACTCATGTACATACTTATGTAATTTTGAAGTACTATTTACTATTCACTTATGTCTGTGTGTGCCTGTAATATCTAATGTGGAACTTTTTCCCTGGTCAGTGTATTTTTGTCTTCCTATCTGTCTGAGTTTATTAACCAGATAGTTTTCCTGGATAAAGACCCTTTTCAGTTATGACCTGGGACAATTGTCAAGCACAAATACATATGTAGCATTCATATATAAAATGCATCATGAGTTCATTACAATTTTAATAGATGGGCAAATGCAATAAATATATGCATATGCATGTCGTAGCTGAGCTTCGGGCCGGTAGTAAATTGCTCAACAGCTTGTGATAAATAAATGCATCCATGTAAAAATTATTGACACTAATATGAGCAGAGAAGAACGCATGTCTTTTTTTAACTTTTCCCACTATTATTATTGTGAAAGATACTACCTGTCTAAATATATCACACATAATACACAATCTATTAAAATAAAACTACGTGTATTTGAATATGCTGATATTATACACTATGAATTTTATGCAATGTAATACAGAAATATCAATAAATCCATAATTATAAAACCACCAGCATGGGTAACTGCAGCACCTATATTTCAATATATCACAGTTCATAAACATTCTACAAAATACAACTTATCACTCCAAGCATATTCTTATACACACACATGCGCACACATACACAAACACACATATGAGCACACAAAAACACACACACACTCACTAACAAACTCACTCATAGTATTGCATGTGCAGTAGAATAAAACCCACATGACTCACAACAAATAAATAAATATGTAACACAGAGGTGAATAAATTCTCTGCTTTCTCACTGAGTACACTGGAATCTAATATGTAGCTTCTTTATGTTCCCTTTGGTTATGACCAAAAAGTACTTAAAATTTCAAGGAAACTATGTCCAAAAATACGTGTGTGTGTGTGTGTGTGTGTGTGTGTGTGTGTGTGTGTGTGTGTGTGTGTGTGTGTGTGTGTGTGTGCGTGCCTGTGCCTGCGTACGCGTGTGTGTGTGTGTGTGTGTGTGTGTGTGTGTGTGTGTGTGTGTGTGTGTGTGTGTGTGTGTGTGTGTGTGTGTATTTGTGCCTGAGCATATATGCTAGAGTGAGAAAACATATGGGTCCTTTTAAAGTTTTGTACTAGTATACTTTATTCCAAACAATTAAGCTCTGCCTTTGAGAGATTTGTGTCTCATTCTCATGATTTTTTTAATATTCCAGCATTTTATCTTACACCGATGGAACATTTACAAGACACATAGCAGTCGCTGTACCTGATAAGGAACCATTTGCTGTTGTGCAATGAAGAATGAGGACAGATCATCTCTCTGCAAATAAAGCAGCATGTCTGGTAGACCGCCAAGAGGCTAAAAGATGAGAGCTTGTATTCTGTAAAGGAAGATTAATATATAATTATACTTATTATGTGGTGGCTTTAAATAGAAAGGACAGAAAGACATTTTTGTGTCTGAATGGGAAATGTGCCAAATAGTCGGAAGTAAAAGAAATTTAGTTACAAACTTCTTTAAAGCACTATTAAGCCATTACAAAGGTAGTTACTATGGGAACTAATCTCAGGAGACAAAGCTGAAGCAAACATGCAGTCTCTTATTTTTGCACCTTTTGGACTTTTCTTTTAAAGCTGTAACATTGTGAAGATTAATGTAAACTCAGGAAAGACTGTTTCATAATGGACTGATTTGCTTTGATGGGGCAGTTTGAGTATTTGATCAACCTTTTGTATATTTTGACTGCAGATGTCAAATCAAGCATACTGGAGCACATTTCAGTGAGAAAATTATATTCCGGAAGACTTGTAGACTCTGTAAAAGAGAAGGCGGCAAAATGTATTGATGTCATTAATGTGTGACATGAAAGGATAAAATAAGTTATCAGAAAATGAATGAATGAGTAGTGATATACGGTGATGCCTCACTGTCAGGTCAATTGCACCATCACATATTCTAAGTATTAAGGTTTTTGGTCAGTCCGAGATACCACTGGCTATTTCATTATTTGTACCTCATTAGAAATAAGTTTCATAATAACACTATGATATTTTTGTACCTCAGAATGACATCCAGAAGATTCCTTCTTCCATATCTCTTCGTAAAAATATAACCCAAACTACAGATCTGGTGTTTTGTTTTTTTATTTATTTTATCTTCCATTGACTAGATTAGTCCCACTTGGTTAGTGGCCTCATTACAGGGGACACTGGGCATGGTATTTATACTTCTAGTAGAAATTAGGCCAGGGCACAGGGAACTACCCCTACTCTTTTCGATAGTGTCATGGGATCTTTTGCAGTAGTGTGACAGCTACCTGTCTCTTCCCACTCTGGAGCCTTTAGTAGCACTTTCCATTCTAGTCTGATTCACATCCTGCTGTCCATGGATAATGCCCTCATTTGCTTTCTTTTTCAGTGACATTACAGTAGCTCTACTTGAATTCTGACCTTTTTATTTCACCTTGAAAACTCTCTCAGAGGCTTCAACCTTTGTGTCCATCCCCTGTTTTATACATTTCCTGCTGTAAATTCATACCAGGCCTCAGCTTTGTATATGAAATGCAACAATTTCACCCCTTTGCTGATACTTCCTGATATGAAGCTTTCTGGTTGCCATGACAGGTGACAATAACAACCACATGTTTTCATTCCTGGAGTGTCAAATATTATATATCCAGTGAGAACGGCAACATTATCTGCTCATGGACATACCTCATAAACACTAGTACTATCAAACCTGATCACTCTAATGTTCTCCCTTGCATCTCAAGCATTGCATTAGCAAATGCAGCCCCCTAGACACACACACACACACACACACACACACACACACACACACACACACACACACACACACACCCCACACACACATACACATACGCGTGCACTCATGTCCACACATACCCACATCCACTCATCAACAAACAAGAACCCACACTTGATCAAGCCCAGAGAAACACTCAACCATATGTTCACATGCACAATCCAACACACACATACACACACACACACACACACACACACACACACACACACACACACACACACAGCCACACACACACACACATACATACACACACACACACACACACACACACACACACACACACACACACACACACACACACACACACACACACACACACACACACACACACACACACACACACACACATACTCGCATATATACAAACTGCTCTGATCACCTGCATTCATGCATCCTCAGTCATGTACCTACAAACTTGAGCACATACATCCACAGAGATACATAGACTAATACCTTCACCCCCACGTCTTTTCTGCATTTACTTGCACTGTGGATGCTCCCATAGGAGTGAATGGCTTACTGCCATGTTTTATTGGGAGCTGTAGACATTTCTGGGCATGAGCATATTGCTAAGTCACATTAACCACTCTCCTGGACTGCCATATTAGCATGCAGTTTTCTCCACAGGACTGTTCTCCATGAGGGGTAAGCATCAGAGGTAGAACTACCACTGAATGAGAAAGGCTTAGCATCAGGAGAAAACCTGCTGAGCTGCAGCTTCCACATCACACTATCATTTTTGAATTCTAGACTTTACATTTATATATAAAATAAGTTAGAATTTGAAATAGCAGTCATATAATAAACAAGTTAGAAGAACATCACCAAAAACAAAAAATCACACTCCTGACACTGTCAGTGTATATAAACTGGAAAATAAAGCATTAACATACCATAAAATAAATCATAGCCAGAATATAGTCCAGTGCTTTCCTCTGTTTATTAAAAAACGTCTTTAAAAACATTGTGAATAAGTCTTGTAATAAACAAAGGAAATGCACAATCCAACACACACACATCATCATATCCTAGCTTTGGTGCCTTTTCTGGTGTGTTGTCTGTTTTATTGAAACTGAGATAGGCATCTTTAAATGTAGAAACTGCACACTAAGTAAATACAGTAAATATACAGATACCATTATTTGTCCAAAGAGTGATGCAGTATAAAGGTATACTTCATGTGGATTGTAATATAGAGAGGGATTTACCTCTCTGGGTACTTGCTAAAACTGAAACTCATTTTATATAAGGAAAAAATCATCAAAAAGCTATCTGAATATATGTGCAGCACTGTACCATAATAAGACATATTGCAATACTTTCTGTAAACATACTTAATATTCTGCAAGACCTAAAAATTCTAACTTCATAATACTGAGGTTGGATATTATGTACCCCAAACCCCAACATTACAGCCTCTATTTTCCAGTTTAGCCCAGGCCCCCACTAAATTTCCTTAAATACCTCAGCTTCTCCTTTCTGAGAAATCCTGACCACATCTCATCAGTGGGTGGACATCCCAGCTTCTCATGTATACAAAGCCTTATGACTAATCAGTCTTGAGGACAGATAGCAAGAACCAAAAAGAGAGAGAGGCAGGTGGCTGTTGGGAGCCATCTTACTGTGGCTGGCTGGTCAGAATCCTTGCTTAGGGAAGTGACATCCAGTGATGTCAGTGTTTGCCACGTGTACATCTGCAGGTCAAGCATTCAATGCCTCTCACAATGTTCTCTCCCGCTGCAATGTCTCTGTTTTGTGTCTCCACTAAAAGTCATTCAAATCACTGTAAGTCCCCAAACATTTCCACAGGAAAGGAGAACTGGCCACTTAATATTATCCCACAAGCCTACCTTTCCAGCATGTGGGATGCATTCCCAAACAAGATCAATGATGGGTCAGATGGACATCTTGCCAGTGATTCAGTGACAGTAATTATTGTTATTATTATTGCTGGACAGGGCAGCAGTATCCATTACATGACATCAAGTACTGAATCAGCATATTGTATGAAGCCTTTCTTGAAAGTTAAACCTTTAAGACAATGAATGAACAACAGCTGCTAATTAATAATTCAAATATTGTTAGTTTGTTACTGTAAAATGAGATGTCTGTGAGCTAAACATGTCCATGTCTGGTGAAGTATACAGTACAAAATTGCTAACATTACTTGCATCTTATCTGTTTTTAATGAAGGTGTTTTTAAAGAGTTTCTAGGAACCTATCCTGTTTATGTGGCATAGAAGGATTGAATTATGAATATGACCTAAATGACCCTCGTTCAAATAGCAGCTCAGGTGCCATAAGGGTGTGGATGGGTGGGTGGTAGTAAGCTGCTGATCCCAGTTCAGCCATCCTCGTGGGACAGACAGGTGGCTTCAGGATGACTGCTTGATCACCACCACCACCACCATGAAAGAGAAGGCAATCATACCACTAAAAGGACCAGGATCATGGGCTAATGAGGATAAGCCAATGATAGTAACCCTCAGTGACATATGATGGAAGCATGTATATGCATATCGAGGGCATAATGCTCTTTGTGATGATGCAGATGCTCACATCAGTCAGCAGGGGAGGAGTTATATCTAACTAGTAGCACTACTACTGCTGGGATGTTGGTGAGGGCACAGGCCACCTCATTTCCTGTCTGGATGACAGGCTGTCTGGTCATGTCTCACCCTTGCACTGGAGATGCCACAGTGACAGGAAAACAAATAGGTTAAAGACTTATGATCAAGGCTTTATGGTCAGCTGGCTCACATGTAAAAAGCAGCTAGGAAAAACAAATGTTGTTAATGTATTTAAAATGCACATGCAGGCCCGACCTTACACATACACTAAGTAGACAAGCACCTCCAACATTGTGCTCACTGTTCTTGTATGGCTGCATGCTTAGTATTTATTTATTTAATTAATTTATTTAAGTAAAGAAACATGATGTTTCTTTAAGTCAGAAATAAATAAATAAATGCACTGCACAAAACACCCATATTCCATTACATAAAACAGGTACAGCACCCTAGGGAGGACGTGTTTGTAGAGATGGTCATTTGATTAGTTGGCTTCCAGCTCTGGCTCACCCACAATCTACCAGATTCATTGTCTATGTAGTCTGTGGGCTAGATGAAGCAGGAAGTCAACAAATCCAGAACTCTCTGGAAACAATCTGCAGTATGAACAGAGAGATATGAGTTAAGATTTTTTTTCAGTAATGGTACTGGTGGGGAACCAGATATTTAAGATGGCTGACTAGTCCGATCAAATTCTCAGCTGTACCTGATTTGACAATTTCTGGTTTCATCAACTATGCTTATCCAGGAGGTGGTGGGGTCCTCATAAATTATTTTGATTTTCTGCTAAACCACTGAGAATTAATGAAGTGACAGAAACTTGAGTTCCATGCTTCATATTCCTTGGAAAATGCATGTTGATGAAAAACACTTTGTTCTGTTAATTATGTGATTTAATCAATAAGGTATAAAAATACTGACCCGTCTATGGGGAATATGACAAAAGGGCTGCTCTGAGCTCATTATTCTGACTTTATAGAATTAATGTGACTTGGGTGAAGCAAGTTGGAATACTGTAATTTGTATATGGCTACTGTTCCTAAAGAACAAAACTGAGATACAATACACAGCTATAATTTTTTTATTTCAGACATCTGAAGTGGACACTGTGGTTATAGCTGATAGGTGGGGAGTGGTAGCTGTCTGTTGAAAGTAACTTATACTCTTGTTTGCTCAGTTTAAACAGTCATTATCTGGCTTTGCAGGACCAGCGTGCATCTGTGTGAAATAAGATTCAATTTGTAACTGGACACATGAGATGTGCACAGGCAGAATAGCTGTAATTGCCAGTTTTGCCTGTGGAGGAAAATGACCACTTGCTTGCTGTCGCTTGCTCATTACTCTGGCTTTGCAAGGCTAATATAAGTTTATGTGAAGTAACTTGGAATATTTACTATTGCTACTGTGTACATGGGACAGAGGTGAACTACAGTACATGGTTGCAAACCTCTCAACTAATTTTGGCTCAAACATTTGCTCTGCTCCTGCTATTCACTCCTAAAACTGGGGATTTGGATAGAAAAGGTCATGGACTACAGTTAATAAACAATGGCAACTATTAGATTTATAGACTTTTTTACTTCAGAAATTGCATGTTAATTCTTATTCTGTCAATTTCTCAGGTTAACAGTATTAAAATGTGTAAAGGTGTATCTCATTGTTCTTGATCATTTTTGGATTTGTTCCTGTTTGTGGAGGAAAGAGATTAAGAGCTATGCATGGCAGTCAGTTATAATTACAATTGTGTGAAATGGACCGAGAAGTAGCTATAAATGCTGAATGGGATGAAAGCTGACCGTTTTGTGTAAGTTACTTTCTTGTTGTTTGCTCAGTTTAAATATTCACTGTCTGGCTTTGCTGGATCCAGTGTCCATTTGTGTGAAGTAAGATAAACTGCTTCACCTGATGTGTGAGATATGCATAGACAAAGTAGTTCTAATTGCTGGACCTATCTGTGGATGAAAATGACTAGCTGCCTGCTTTTGATTGCTCATTATTCTGTCTTTGCAGACCTAATATGATTTGTGAGAAGCAAACTGGAATACTTTAATGTCTAACAACTGCTTTGTGTGGAGCAAAGGTGCAATACATTACATGGCCATTCTCTTTTATTACAATCAGATGCTTGAATTGTAGATGGAAGCAGTTATGACTGCTTGGTGGATGTTGTCTGGAAGAAAGCAACTGACCATCTTGTCATTTGTTCAGTTTAAAGTCATATTTCAAAAATAGGCATAAATGCATCCCAGAACATACAGAGATTCAGAGTTTCTCATGGTCCCATGCCCCCAAGGCTGTATAGGTGGATTTTGACACAGACTTTATAGTGGTTTCTGACCTGAATCTGATTTAGTCTAAAACCAGTATGCAAGCTATAGTGACCTATGTTCACCATTATTGTCATCATTTCTTTAATGTTCTTCGGAAACCTCAAAGATGTGCATAGGTCACTATAGCCTGTATATTGGCTGGGGACAGTATGGTCATTATTTCCTTAAGTTTCCTGACAATTGTCAGCGGTGTACATAAAGGGTCAATATAGCTTGTACAGGAGCATTGTTCTGTCTAGGAGTAACACGCTGGAAACATTATTGTGATCATTATTTTTGACTTTTAATGAAATGTATATGCAGGTGGCTGCATTTTGGGGGCGAGTAAGATGGTATGGTGTTTATATGTTTCTGTCAGCAACAGGGTGAAATATGTTCTATTTGTTTTTTTTTTTTTTTTTTTTTGTTTTTTCAGATTTGTCCCAGTCTGACATCAGACAGATACATAGATGATAGCTGTGTTTTGGTCTTTTGGAGGAAGAGGTCAGGACCCGTGCTGTATATATGATTTATGTATCCTCACAAGCATCTGTCTGCTCAGTTTAGTGTGAACTGTTGTTTTGTGAACTTTCTGCATTAAGCATTGCAATCAACGTATTTCTTCCTTAAAAATAAGACTTTGTCTTTCCTTTTTCACAGTTTTTGTTGAGACCGTCATTGGATCAAAAGGTTGAAAACACAGTGGTGAAATGAAACTCCAAATATCTATACCCCATGGCTTCTGGGTACCTAGTGACCCCCAGATCCCTTGCAGGTATTTCTTTCACAGGTATTATCCTACAGTCCTGGTTAATAAAGATATGAGTGGACACAGTGGACACAGGAGAAAAGAAAGTTGAGGAGTAAGGCTGATATCACTGGATGACATGATTGTTTAAGCAAACTTGGAAATGTACCTGATAGCATCTAGACACCCATGGCATCTGGTAAATACAGCTTAATTCAGTTAGTTCTGTCACAGTTATTACAATGCAGATCTGGGTGGTCAGGATGTATTGAAAGGATGCAAAAAGCAAAGGTAAAGAGGAGGTATAAGGATTTTTTACTTAATAATGCTTTTTTCCAGGCCATCATAAGATGACCAGTTGGATGACTAAGTTGCTTAAAATATAAAACAAATGCTAAAATATACCTCACAGCATCTACAGCCTCCAAGCCTTATGGGTGTCTAGTGATCCGCAGACCATCAGCCTAATTGTTATCTCCTCTGCAGTTATTACAGTGTAGTTCTAACAATTTAGGGAATTAAAGAATGCAGGAAAACTCAAAGTTGAGGAGTAAAGCTGATCTCTTTTCCTTAATCAGGATTTATGTTCAAGCCATCATTTAATGATCAGGTTGTTAAACAAAATTCTAGAACTTACCTCAGAGCATATAGATCCCCATGGCTTCTGGGGGCCACCCAGCTTAATACATTTATTTTCTCCACAGTTATCACAGTATAGTATTGCCTAGTTATAAGTGAATGAATAAATGCATAAGTTCATAGGTTCATAGGTTGGTACTAGGCTATCAGCCCTAGGGCCTATGCAAGCCTAGCCATAACAATTCCCTGGATATTTCTTCCCACAATATTTACTTCTCCGGGCTCCTGTCTAGCAGGGTGACTGACATAATCCCCGGGGTGAATTTCCTATCTCCCATCCAATCATCAAGGTTCCTTTTGAAGAGGGCCAATGAGACGCTTTGCTTGATATGTATGGGCAGTCTATTCCAGAGTATGGGGAGTCTCTGGGTCAGGAACCTATCCCTCCAGCATGTTTTGTTCATTGTGATGACAAGATTTAAATCCCTGGAGCGTGTGGCTCTGAGGGATTGGGATTTCTTTAAGTGGAGCATGTCAAGCAGCTCAGGGTTTCACATGGCCTTGTATGTTAAGCAGAGATCGCCTCTGAGTAGACGATATGCCACAGAGTATAGCTGGAGTTTTTTTAGATGGTCAGTATATGGCATCTGCTTTAGGCCTGTGATTCTTTTAGTGAGGTATTTCTGTGGCCTTTCCAGCTGTTGCAGATGTCTTGTGAGGTACATACCAAATGGGGCATTATACTCTATAATGGGTCTAATGAGCGATGAGTACAGTGGGACAATGACCTCCTTTTTTCTGGATCAAAACCCCTTAGTGATGAGGTGTGCCACATAGAAGGATTTCCTGACTGTTGTGGTGATGTGGTTATCGAAAGTGAGACCACTGTCCACCTGTGTCCCTAAGTTTCTCATCACACTTTCGATGTTTAGTGTCCTGCCACCTATGTGGTAATTCATGGGTACATGTTTTTTCCAAAGGGGATAACTATACATTTCTTGGCATTAAACTTGAGCCCATGGCTCTGGCACCAGGCATCTGTTTCTGTATGGCCCTTTTGTAGAATATCCACATCATTTGGGGATTCAATAATGGCTCCCAGTTTGTAGTCATCTGAAAACTTTGTTAGCCAGAGTCCCTTAGTGTTGGCCTGTACTTCAGAGAAGTAGATGCCAAACAAGAGTGGTCCCAGGACTCAACCCTGAGGTACTCCACTTGTCACTTGTCTGGAGCTGGATTTGGAGTCGGTTACTTTTACAGTCTGGGTTCTGTCAGTAAGCCAGTTGGCAACCCATCGAGTGACGTAGGGATTTATGCCCAGCTTAGTAAGTTTATCTATGATTCCAGAGTGGGGGATGGTGTCGAAGTCCTTGGCAAGGTCCAGATAGGCTGTGTGGACTGCCTTACCCTCGTCCACAGCTCTGGAGACTGATTTGAAGAAGTCAATCAGATTCAGGAGACAAGATCGGCCCTTAACAAACCCAAACTGGGTGGGGTCCAGTGTTTGTAGGTTGCCAATGTCTTTGTTTATAAGTTCCATTATAATGCGTTCCATGCCCTTGCAGATCAGGCTTGTCAGACTGATGGGATGGTAATTCCCAGGATCCAAGGTGGATCCTCCCTTGTGGAGTGGGATAACTGTAGCTGTGCACCACTCAGTGGGCAGGAAGCCTGAGGTGAGGCTATGATTAAACATGACACTTAGGTGAGGTGCCAGTTCATTTTGTAGTTCATGTAGTACACAGCCTGGGATGTCATCTGGTCCCATGGATGCTGTATTCTTAGCTTTGGAGAGTGCGGTTTCTACCTGTGTGGCCATGATTATCGGAATTTGGCAATCTTTTGGTATTGACATGGGCCCTTTAGGGAGTGAGAAGGGGGTGAAGTTGGCACTAAATCGATCTGCCAGGATAGTGGCAATATCTTTGGGATCAGTATATTTAATGCCATTCTGTTGTAACTCAGAGCAGATCTG